>NW_016107675.1:1413410-1480099 GCF_001604975.1 Cebus imitator | reverse complement strand
TTTTTTTTTTTCCCTGGAATCTACGGTCCTGGTTCCCTGCTCAGTCCCCTTTTTAAACAGATGAATAGGCGACTTCCCGTGGCTCCAATCGCCAGCCAAAAGGGCACCTGGACCGGTGTATTTTGTACGGAGAACCACTGCTCCGGGGCGCTGACAAAGCAGCAGCGTGGGGCAAAGCAGCGGCGCCTGCCATCACAACCGTGCTGGCCAAAACAGCCGCGCTGGTGAGCTGTAGAGCTTCTCCGCCTGGGAATTTCCTAGTCTATGGGCAATAAAAATGAGGCATCCACTCACCCTCTGCGCTTTCACTGGGAGCTGCAATCCTGAGCTGTTCCTAAACGGCCATCTTGGATTCTCCTCCCAATGTTTTATATTTCTAATTATTTATATTCTTCACATTTTCACCTATTTTTTAAAATTTTTTCTCTGTTTTCTAAATCTAGATTTTTTTAAATTTACCATGACTATTTTGGAATATTTTATCTCCTTATGTATTTGTTGGATCGTATGTGTATCTGTCTTAACTTTTATTATTATTTCTCTTTGGATTACTGGTCATTTTCTCTTGACCTGTTGTTGTGTCTCATATTTTTTGATTGAATGCCAGACATATGAGAGATGTATAAAATGTAGAAGCTGCACATAATGTAAATTTTTCTAAGAGAAGATTTACTTTCCCCTCTAGGAAGCAGGTAGTTTAAATAGAGATGAGTTGATATTTCAGTAAGTCTAATTCTTGTCCGGTTTATTTATTTATTTATTTGAGTCACGTTTTTTTGTTTCCACTTTTATTTTGATACTGACATATGCATGCAGATTTTATATATAGGAATATTGCATGATGCTGAGGTTTGGAGTACAGAAAATGCCATCCAGGTAGTGAGCATAGTAACAATAGGAGTTTTTTTAACTTACCACCACTCAACTTCTTGAAGTCCGTAGTATCTATTGTTCCCATATTTATGCCCATGTGTGTTCAGTGTTTATCTCCCACTTATAAGTGAGAACATGCAGGTTGTGGTTTTTTTGTTCCTGCATTGATTTGCTTAGGATTATGGCCTCCAGTGCATCTCCATCCATGTTGCTGTGAAGGATATGATTCATTCATTTTTATGGCTGCATGGTATTCTGTATTGTATGTGTATCACATTTTCTTTATCTAGTCTACTATTGATGGATGCCTGGGTTGATTCTATGTCTTTACTTTTGTGAACAGTGCAGCAATCAACATAAAAATTCATGTGTTTTTTTGGTAGTATGACTTATTTTTCTTTTGGGTGCATATTCAGTAATGAGATTCCTGGTTTGAATGGTATGTGTGTTTTACGTTATTTGAGAAATCTCCACGCTGTTTTCCACAGTGTCTGGACTTAATTAACATTTCCACCAACAGTGTATGAGAATTCCCTTTTCTCTGGAAGCTTTTCAGCATCCGTTTTTCTTGAGTTTTTAAATAACAGCCTTTTCTGTCTGCTGTGAGATGGTATCTCATTGTGGTTTTGATTTGCATTTTTCTGATGATTCGTAATGTTTAGCACTTTTTTCTTGTTTTTTAGCTGCCTTGTATGTCTGTATATCTGCTTATATGTCTTCTTTTGAGAAGTGTCCATTTATGTCTTTTGCCAATTTTTAAAATAGGGCTATTTATTTTTTGCTTGCTGATATGTTTAAAGTTCCTATATGTTCTGGATATTAGGCATTTGTTGCATGCATAATTTACAAATATCTTCTTCCTTTCTGTAGGTCATCTGTTCTGTCTATAGCTTCTTTGTGGTTCAGAAGCTCTTTAGTTTAACTGGGTCCCATGTGTCTATTTTTCTTTTTGTTGCAATTGCTTTCGGGAATTAGCCAAAAATTCTTTGCCAAGGCCAATGTCAATAAGAATAAATTCTAGGCTGTATTCCAGCATTTTTATAGTTTGAATTCTTACATTTGAATCTTTAATCCATTTAAATGTTGAGGTCATTTTTGTACATGGTGAAAGGTAGGGGTCCAGCTTCATACTTCTGCAAATGGCTAGCCAGTTATTCCAGCAACATTTACTGAATAGGGAGTCCCTTCCCCATTGCTTGTTTCTGTTAGCCTTGTTGAGGATTAGATAATTGTAGGTGTGCAGCTTTATTTCTGAGTATTATAATATTCTGTTCCATTTGTCTATGTGTCTGTTTTTTTGTGTCAGTTCCATACTGTTTTGTTCACTGTAACTTTATAGTATAGTTTTAAGTTGAATAATGTGATGTTTCTGACTTGCTCTTTTTGCTTAGGATTGCTTTGATTACTTGGTATCTTTTTTTGGTTCTACAGAAATAGAACCAAATGTTGGATTGTTGATAGTTTTATAATAATATTATTGAATCTGTAAATTGCTTTGAGCAGTATGGCTATGTTGGTGATATTGATTCTTCCAATCCATGAGCATGGAATGCTTTTCCATTTATTTGTGTCATTTGTGTTATATTCAAATTTTTTCATCAGTGTTTTGTAGTTCTCTTTGTAGAGATAAATCAAAAAGAATAATTGAAATTATACCTACCACACACTTTGATCATAGTGCCATAAAAATAGAAATTGATACCAGGAATGCCTCTCAACACTTCACAAATACATGAAAATTAGGTAATTTCCTCCTTAATAACTCCTGAGTCAAAATCAAAATTAAAGCATAAATTAAAAGAAAAAAAACAATTGAAATTAATTAAAATGGGCACACAAACTACCAAAATATCTGGGATGCAGTTAAAAAAGTGTTAAGAGGGAAGTTTATAGCCCTAAACACCTTTATTATGAAATTAGGAAGACCTCAAATTAACAACCTATGTTTACACTTAAAGGAAATACAAAAACGAAAAACAAAAAATCAACAACATAGCAACCCAAAGTAGGAAAAAAGAAAGAAAGAATTAAAATTAGAGAATAACTTAATGAAATTGAGATGCAAAAATCCATACAAAAGTTAAGTCAAACTGAGTGTTGGTTTTCCGAAAAAATAAATCTCAAGATTAAATCAGATATATATTAAAAACCTGAATAAACCAATATTAACTTGTAAAATTGAACCAGTAATAAGAAGGTACCAACCAAAAAAAGCCATGGACCAGATGGATTAACAGCTGATGTATCTCAAAGATATAAAGAAAAACTGTTACCAATCCCACTGAAACTATTCCAAAAAATTAAGGAGGAGAGTATCCTTCCTAGCTAATACTATGAAGCTAGCATCAGCCTGATACCAAAACCTGACAGAGACACAACACAAAAAGAAAACTTAAGACCAATTTCCCTCATGAACGTAGATACAGAAATCTGCAACAAAATCCCAGCAAATCAAGTCCAGCAGCACATCATAAAGTTAATATACCATAATCAAGTAAGCTTTATTCCCCAGATGAAAGGCTGGTTCAACATACGAAAATAATAAATGTGATTCACCACATAAAGAAAAAAAAAAAAACAAAAACAGAGTATCATCTGAATAGACGTGAAATAAGGTTTCAATAGAATCCAACATCCCTTTATGATAAAAACCCTCAACAGACTAGTCAATTAAAGGAACATACCATAAATAGTAACAGTCATCTATGACAAACCCACAGCCAGCATGATTCTAAATAGGCAAAAGGTGAAGCATTACCTTTGAGAATTAGAATAAGACAAGGATATCCACTCTCAGCACTTTTATTTAACATAATAGTGGAATTCCTAGCAAAATCAATCAGCAACCTATTGTGTCCTGGCTTTTTAATAATTGCCATTCTAACTGGCTTGAGATGGTATCTCATTGTGGTTTTGATTTGCATTTCTCTAATGACCAGTGATGATGAGTTTCTTTTACATGTGTTTTGGCTACATAAATGTCTTCTTTTGAAAAGTGTCTGTTCATATTCTTTGCCCACTTTATGATGGTGTTGTTTGTTTTTCTCTTGTAAATTTCTTTTTCTTTTTGTAGATTCTGGATATTATTTCTTTGTCAGATGGGTAGATTGCAAAAATTCTTTCCCATTCTTTTGGTTGTCAGTTCATTCTAATGATAGTTTCTTTTACTGTGCAGAAGCTCTTAAGTTTAGTTAGATCCCATTTGTCTATTTTGGCTTTTGCTGCCATTGCTATTGGTGTTTTAGTCATGAAGTGCTTGCCCATGCCTATGTCCTGAATAGTATTGCCTAGCTTTTCTTCTAGGGTTTTTATGGTGTTAGGTATTATCTTTAATCCATCTGGAGTTATTTTTGTATAAGATATAAGGAAGCGATCCAGTTTCAGCTTTCTGCATATGGCTAGCCAGTTTTCGCAATACCATGTATTAAATAGAGAATCCTTCCCACATTGCTTGTTTTTGTCAGGGTTGTCAAAATCAGATGGTTGTAGATATGTGGCATTATTTCTAAGACCTCTGTCTTTTTCCATTGGCCTATATCTCTGTTTTTGTACCAGTAACATGCTGTTTTGATTACTGTAGCCTTGTAGTATAGTTTGAAGTCACATAGCATGATGCCTTCAGCTTTTTTTTTTTTTTTCTTTTTTTTTCCTTAGGATTGTCTTGGCTATGTGAGCTCTTTTTTGGTTCCATTTGAAGTTTAAGGTGGTTTTTTCCAATTCTGTGAAAAAAGTCAATGGTAGCTTGATGAGGATAGCATTGAATCTGTAAATTACTTTGGGCAGTATGGCGATTTTTACAATATTGATTATTCCTAACCATGAGTATGGAATTTTTTTCATCTGTTTGTGTCCTCTCTGATTTCCTTGAGCAGTGGTTTGTAGTTCTCCTTGAAGAGGTCCTTCACGTTCTTTGTTAGTTGTATTTCTAGGTATTTTATTCTATTTGTCGTAATTGTGAATGGGAGTTCTCTCATGATTTGGCTCTCTGTCTGTTATTGGCATATTGAAATGCTTGGGATATTTGCACATTGATTTTGTATGCTGAGACCTTGCTGAAGTTCCTTATCATCTTAAGCAGATTTGGGGCTGAGACTATGGGATTTTCTAAAGATACAATCATGTCATCTGCAAACAGGAACAATTTGATGTTGTCTCTTCCTATTCAAATATCCTATATTGATTTCTCTTGCCTGATGGCCCTGGCCAGAACTTCCAATACTGTGTTGAATAGGAGTGGTGAGAGAGGGCATCCTTGTCTTGTGCCAGTTTTCAAGGGGAATTCTTCCAGTTTTTGCCCATTCAGTATGATATTGGCTGTGTGTTTTTCCTAAATAGCTTTCATTATTTTGAGATACGTTCCATCGATACCTAGTTTATTGAGAGTTTTTAGCATAAAGGGCTGTTGAATTTTGTCAAAGGCCTTCTCTGCTTCTATTGAGATAATCGTGGTTTTTGTCTTTGGTTCTGTTTTTGTGATGGATTATGTTTATAGATTTGCATATGTTGAAACAGCCTTGCATCTCAGTGATCAAGCTGACCTGATCATGATAGATAAGCCTTTTGATATGCTATTAGTTTAGGCTTGACAGTATTTTATTAAAGATTTTTGCATCAATGTTCATCATGGATATTGGCCTGAAATTTTCTTTTTTAGTTGTGTGTCAGGTTTTTGCTATCAGGATGATGTTGGTCTCATAAAATGAGTTAAGGAGGATTCTATTTTATTGTATTGTTTGGAATAGTTTCAGAAGGAATGGTACCAGCTTCTCTTTGTATGTCTGGTAGCATTCGGCTATGAACCCATCTGGTCCTGGGCTTTTTTTGTTTGGTAGGCAATTAGTTGCTGCCTCAATTTCAGACCTTATTATTGGTCTATTCAGAAATTCAACTTCTTCCTAGTGTAGTCTTGGGAGGTGTAAGTACATCTGGTAGAATTCGGCTGTGAACCCATCTGGTCCTGGACTTTTTTTGTTTGGTAGGCAATTAGTTGCTGCCTCAATTTCAGACTTTGTTATTCGTCTATTCAGAAATTCAACTTCTTCCTGGTATAGTCTTGGAAGAGTGTAAGTGTCCGGGAATGTATCCATTTCTTCTAGATTTACTGGTTTATGTACATAGAGATGTTTCTCTGATGTTAGTTTGTATTTCTGTGGGATTGGTGGCGATATCACCATTATCATTTTGTTATTGCATCTATTTTATTCTTCTCTCTTTTCTTCCTTATTAGTCTGGCTAGCGGTGTGTCTATTTTGTTGATCTTTTCAAAACAACAGCTCCTGGATTCATTAATTTTTTGAAGGGTTTTTGTGTCTCTGTATTCTTTAGTTCTGCTCTGATCTCAGTTATTTCGTGTCTTTTCCTAGCTTTTGAATTTGTTTGATCTTGCTCCTCTATTCTTTTAATTGTGATGTTAGGATGTCTGTTTTTAGATCTCTCCTCATTTGTGTTGTGGGCATTTAGTGCTGTAAAGTTCCCTCTACACACTGCTTTATCTGTGTCCCAGAGATTGTGGTACGCCATATCCTTGTTCTCATTGGCTTCAAAAAAATCTTTATTTCTGCCTTCATCTCATTGTTTATCCAATAGTCATTCAGGAGCAGGTTGCTTAGTTTCCATATAGTTGTGTGATTTTGAATGAGTTTCTTAGTCCTGAGTTCTAATTTGATGGCACTGTTGTATGAGAGACTGTTTTTTATGATTTTTATTCTTTTGCATTTGCTGAGGACTGTTTTACTTCCAATTATGTGGTTGATTTTAGGATAAGTATGATATGGTACTGAGAAGAGTATATATTCTGTGGATTTGCAGTGGAGAGTTCTGTAGATGTCTATTAGGTCAGCTTGGTCTAGATTTGAGTTCAAGTCCTAGATATACTTGTTGATTTTCTGTTTCATTGATCTGTCTAATATTGACAGTGGGCTGTTAAAGTCTTCCGCTATTATTATGTGGGAGCCTAAGTCTCTTTGTAGGTCATTAAGAACTTGACTTTATGTATGTGGGTGCACCTGTATTGGGTGCGTGTATATTTAGGATATTAGCTCTTCTTGTTGCATTGTTCCCTTTATCATCATGTAATGCCCTTCTTTGTCTCTTTTGATCTTTGTTGATTTTATCAGAGACTAGGATTTCAAACACTGCTTTTTTTTTTTCTTTTCTTTTCTTGCTCTCCATTCGCTTGGTAAATCTTCCTCCATTCTTTTATTGTGAGCCTATGTGTATCTTTGAACCTGAGATGAGTCTCCAGAATACAGCACACTGATGGGTCTTGACACTTTATTCAATTTTCCAGTCTGTGTCTTTTGATTGGGTCATTAACCCACTTACATTTAAAGTTAATATTATTATGTGTGAATTTGATCCTGCCATTTTGATGCTAGCTGGTTGTTTTGCCCATTAGTTGATGCAGTTTCTTCATAGTGTCAATGGTCTTTACAGTTTGGTGTGTTTTTGTGGTGGCTGGTACTGGTTGTTTCTTTCCATCTTTAATGCTTCCTTGAAGAGCTCTTGTAAGGCAGGCCTGGTGGTGACAAAACCTCTCAACAGGTTGCTTGTCTGTAAAGGATTTTACTTCTTCTTCACTTATGAAGCTTAGTTTGGCTGGATATGAAATTCTGGTTTGAAAATTCTTTATGGATATTGAATATTGGCTCCCATTCTCTTCTGGCTTATAGGGTTTCTGCCAAAAGATTCACTGTGTGTATAATGGACTTCTCTTTGTGGGTAACCTGACCTTTCTTTCTGACTGCCCTTAGTATTTTTTCTTTCATTTCAACACTGGTGAATCTGATGATTATGTGTCTTGGGATTGCAAGGAGTATCTTTATGGTGTTCTCTGTATTTCCTGAATTTGAATGTTGGCCTGCCTTGCTAGGTTAGAGAAGCTTTCCTGGATAATTGCCTGAAGAGCATTTTGCAACTTGGTTTCATTCTCCCCATCACTTTCAGGTACACCGATCAAACACAGATTTGGCTTTTTCATATAATCCCATATTTCTTGGAGCCTTTTTCATTTCTTTTTACTCTTTTTTCTCTAATCTTGCCTTCTTGCTTTGTTTTCTGTTTGTAACATCTTTCGAATCTATAGTTATCTCTGTTGGTGTATAGGTTACTTAAATTAGACTTTGAAAAATATTGTCATTTTGATTAACATTTATTTATATATTTAACAACTAAATATATATTCTATAGCTTATCAAATCTATGCTAAGTAATTGTTGCTAAATGCGAGCAAAAACTGGTTTCTCCCTTCCTATAGGTTAGACACTAGCTATTATCTACTGATGGCCTTTTAGAAAATACTGTATTTGCTCCATATGGATTTATATAACTTTCCCCTAACATTTGGAAATGATTTATACTCAAGACTGTTTTTTGCACTGTGCCTATTTTTGGAAATAGGTATTTGGAAATGTTTTATTTATTCTATCATTATTGAGTTAAACCTATATTAACAATTTGAAACCAATTTTTAAAGTCAGGTAGGTGGAGATATTGTTTACTTCATTAAAATCAATTTTAGATGTATGCTTTTGACAAATGTATAGCTTTATAGCTATAATTATACTCAACTTATAGAAAACTTTCATTGCCTATCATGTTATTTTGTGCCTTCTTTGTATACAATTCTCATCCTTAGCAGCTGCCAGATGTTTACTTTATGTTCCTATAGTTTTACTTCTTCCAAAATGCTATGTAGATAGATGAATGTGTTTGTTACTGTATCTTTTGAGCTTGACTTCTTTTTCTTAATACCATATTTTAAAAATCCATCTTTGTTGCATGTAGCACTAATACATTTTATTATATTTCTGATTTATATCCATTATATAGACATACCAGAATATTTATACATCAACAAGTTGATGGACATTTGAAACTGTTTACAGTTAATTTTAGGTCTGGTAATAAATATTAAATAAATATATATCAAATACATTTTTGTCATTTTATAATTTTCTAATTTGTATTTTTACTTTTTTCTATTTTATATTCAATTAGAAGCATAATTTCAACATTGCAAATAATATGTTCATGTATTACTTTTTCTGGCTCATGTTACTGAGGTTTTCTAATTAATCATTTTTACTGATTTTCCCTTTTGCAATAATCTGATTCTAAATTACTATTCTGTTGATTTTTATTTCTCTTTTTTAACTTAATTATATATATAATATATATATTTATATAATATATATATATAATATATAATATATATTATATATATATATTATATAATATATATAATATAATTGGAGAGGGATAACAAGAGAAGAAATGACAGATATAGGTGATGAGGGGATGGAGGCAGCAAACCACATTGCCATGTATGTACCTATGCAACAATCCTGCATGATCTGCTCATGTACCCCAGAACCTAAAGTACAATTTAAAATATACAAATATATAATATATATTATATAATATATATAATATATAATATATAATGTATAATATATATTATTGTTTAACACCTGCCTATGAGAGAGAACATGCGGTGTTTGATTTTCTCTTCTTGTGTCAGTTTGCTGAGAATGGTGGTTTCCAGACTCATCCATATCCCTACAAAGAACACAAACTCATCATTTTTTATGGCTGCATAGTATTCCATGGTGTATGTGTGCCACATCTTCCCTGTCCAGTCTATCATGGATGGGCATTTGGGTTGGTTCCAGGTCTTTGCTATGATAAACATTGCTCTTTTTTTTTTTTTTTTAAATAGTGAGGTTATTTGAAACTACAACATTTCCAATATATAATGTTTTCTTTTGCAACATACTCAAAAGTAAATAGACTGAAGTATAGTAATAGCCTTTTAGTTTCCAAGACAAATTAAAAAATTTTAGAAATTAGGTATTTGTTTCCTTTAAAAAATTGGCTGGTTTTACCTTGGATTTGTGTTTAAATGATTTGCATATTTCTCATTCTCAAATTTATCTTTGATAAAGAATACTTTGGTCTGTTTCAGAGTGTAGTATAGGACTTTCCACCCTCTGGCTGATGCCTCTCCTTGGCTAGAGCCTACCAGAAGCCACAGGGCAACTGAACCCGCAGAATTATGTTCACGTGGATGACATGCCAGGGGAGCAGGAAAGCAAAAGGAGGTAAATAGATGTGGGAAGAGGAGGAAGACAGGAGAGTTTGCAGAGTTCTCTCTTTGTTCATTTAGTTTTTGTTGTCGTATTTTATTTCATAAAGGAGATCTTGACCCACAGAAGAGAGACACAAAGTTCTGACATTAACCAAATCATCACAAGATAAAATATATTCAACAAAATATCATCCCAAAATTAAGTTGTAACTTTGATTCCCACTGATACTCTTCCTGAAAGGGAATATAAATTAATATAAAATACAGCTACCATATATTCACGTCATTCTTTCCATATTATAAAAGGTAGCCACTGCAGAGTTTTTCAAAAAAGATTCTCAATCTTTTTGAAAGATCTCTTGCTAGCACAATTCTCAATGCCATGTAAAGTAATGGACCTTCTTTACAAATCTACCCCTGGGAAATTTGGTCAGAGTACGGCTTAGCACGCAATGTGGATCAGCCTACTGGAGAGCAGGGAAGTGAAAGGAGGTGAATAGACTTGGGAGTAGGAGAAAGACTGGAGAGTTCACAGAGTTCTGCAAACTATAAATAGTATGCCAGTGAATTTTCCAGCATCTCAACCTCATTGTTTTTAAACCATGATGGAATCCATGGTATCAATTTAAAAATGAAGACATGTATTAAAGATACTCCCAAGAATTTGACTTAAAACATTAAATTTGAAATCCTGAGTGAATACACACTTATAAATTAATTAGTTCCAACTTTATAATTAGCATTCCTAGGTTTAACACTTTTATAACGTATTCCCAAATGTAATTGGAGTCCTACTAGCAAAATTTATCATTATTCTAAAATTCTTTTTGTGTTTATCTTGTTTCTTCAAAACTTGAATAGAATTTGAAAATGCTGTTCTGGGCCATTCTGGCATTAGACTCATTTAGGGCTTTAGATACAATATGGTGGCAGCTTGTGCTGAGAATAGGCATCACTGTGGAGGTACCTGCCCCAATGTGAGGTCATCTACGGATTTTTATGCATAAAGAGACTAGTTGCCAAAGATATAAAAAAAGATCTGCTTCCATCTTCCAGAAAGTTAGATTGGTATTTCATATTTCACAATCAAGTTTCTTGGTCTGCTTAAATATGCCACTCTCACAACTCATGTTCCTAGCCTTTGAACAATGATCTGAAATTCAGCCCAAAAAAATCTTAGGAAGATCATATATCCTACTAGGATGCTAACTATGGAAACCAAATTTTGAGCTTGAACTTCAGTCATGTCTGTTCAGCAGGTATATAAACTAAGGAATTATTTTTAAAGCACCTTACTGAATATCTCATTGCCTATCTAGGCTTTGACTTGGATGGTCAAATATCTTAGTTTTGTCTCATACTGTAACTCTCCATTATAGCCGAAATAGCTAGCACATCTGAAAATCATTCTGCATGCCAAAATTGCCCATGACTAAAACCTACCTCAGGGATATGGCCTCCCAATACTGGGATCTACACATGCAGCAAAAAATCCAGGATTAGCAGTTTCTCATTTACTTGCAGTTAGTCATCTAACCAAATATATGAGCAACCCAATTTGAGAAAGCCTTCTTAAGCATTCATTTTCTGTTGGCAATTACTCTAATAATTCAGGATCCAAGCAAATATGGCAAAAGCAATGAAGGGTTAAACAGACTTTGATAAATGGATTACATATGAAGATATAATTAGCCTTTAGGAAACAAAGAAGGATACTGAGGCACACAGAGACCAGTATTAGTGGGAAGACATACTACCTGTAACAAGCTTAAAAGTTCGAGGAGGTAAAGCTCAGCGTAAGCTGTAGCATGGACAAGGAACCCCTGACAAGGACTTGTGGTCGTTGATCAGAGGTTCTCAATCACGGCACTATTCTATGAGGGTTGGATAATTCTCCCTCCTTCTCTCTCTCTCTCTCTCTCTCTCTCTCTCTCTGTGTGTGTGTGTGTGTGTGTGTGTGTGTGTGTGTGTGTGTGTGGTATTTTGGGAGGGCAGCTATTTTGTATATCATAAAATATTTATCAACATCCTTAGAGTCTTCTTACTAGATTTCAGTAGCATCCTAGCTGTGACAATCTAAGAGTCTCTAGACATTGTCAAATGTCCTCTCTACTAGAGAACTGCTTTTCATAAAGGAATACATTCCAGGTATAACACAGTGCTAGAGAAAGCACAGAAGAAAGTAGTGTCTTGATCATGCTGCCCCTGGATGCTCAGAAGCCAAAGAGGAAGGGAGATTAGGTAATATAGTCTCTAATTTTAACATCTTAGAATTGGACATTTTGCTGTCATTTGGGAGAGCAGAAAAGATGCTATGATTATCTCCAAGTATGATATGTAATCTACTAAATCCTCTTTTAAGGCTAAATTATACCTTTTATCTTTTATTGTGTCACTTTTTCTATTTCTTATGCCATACCTCCATATTATAATTATTATTTGCTGTTGTTGGTTTTTGAGATGGGGCCTCCCTCTGTCGCCCATTCTTGAATTTCGCATATCTTAGTTAACTCAACTTTGTCCTCACTTGCTTCAGTTAACATTTAAGAAAGGGAATATGTTGGTCAAAACTTATTCCAAAATCCTCTGAGTAGTTAATGATGAGATATATGTCATGCCCATACCACATGTTTGGTGCTGATTGTTAATGGACGCTGCTTATCACAACCTCTCAAGGATCCAGGCTGATGGAGAAGCCATCTCATCATATCCTTCCCTCATTACTGTGGAAAGCCATGCAGATGCCCTAAGATTCTTCCTGGAAACAACACATGACACTACTGCCCACAGTTCATTAACCAATAAGTAGCATCTTAGTAGCCAGCTTCGATGCAGGTAGAGGTGTGTGATCATACCACATACCTAAGAAACAACTCAAAATAGTGTCAAACGATCATAATAAATACCACAGAGAATGTGTTTTATTTGGCTTTTCCACTCCCTAGGAAAAATTATTTTGTCATTTTCCCTCAATCCCCTCTCTAAAAACGTTTCTGTAGACAGTAAGCAAACAGTGGTTTTAGTTCAATCTGGAAAGTTTTTGTTATGGAGAATGAGTCATCAACTGATATCTGCCTTGCCTATGTATGTAGGCCAAATATGAGGTTGAATTACAACCCACCATGTGGCTACCGGACTTCTGTGGGTGCACATGCCAAGAGCAGCAACTAATTGTGTTGTAGGAAACAAAAGTATCTGCCAGCTGCTCTGGTGTCCAGCCTTGCTATTCAGACCCTTCTAAGTTATGCAGTACGATTAAGTTAGGAATTCTCTGTAAGTTTTCTTTAGAAGTTGTCAGGTCATGTTAAAAATTTCAGGAAAAAAAAAAAACACCAGAAGAACTAAATGACCACTTTTTTATTAATATGATTCTTTCTGTACTACATTGGCTAAAACATTGAAATTCCTTGCCTGTCAAAAGCATTTCTCGATAATTTCACTGGAAATAAGAAGGAGGGAAGAGCATGCAGGGAGAAAAGCTTATAGTTCCTGATTTTAGATGACAGCAAGAGAGGTCAGAGGTGCAAGAGAAGGGTATGGGCAATGATGAGAAGAGCGTGAATTAAGAAATAGCAGGCTAGGCACGGTGAACCCCTGTGTTCCCAGGATGCTGGGAGTCCGAGGTGGGTGGATCACAAGGTCAGGAGTTTGAGACCAGCCTGGCCAAGATGGTGAAACCCCATCTCTACTAAAAATACAAAAATTAGCTGAGTGCAGTGGCAGGAGCCGGTAATCTCAGCTACTCAGAAGGCTGAGACAGGAGAATTGCTTGAACCCGGGAGTCAGGAGTTGCAGTGAGCCAAGGTCATGCCACTGCACTCTAGTTGGGGTGACAGACTCTGTCTCAAAAAAAAAAAAGAGAAAGAAAATAAATAGCTGGCAAAGGAGGAGGGGATGTTAAAATCGAAGTATGTCTTTAATTTTTCTTAAACACTTTTTTCTTTTTTTGTGTGTTTGTTGTATTTGGAGTGTGGTGCAGTAAATACATGAGTGAAGAATGACTAATGCAGCCATTAAAGGAAAATCGATCCTTAAGTTGAAAAGTAGATGGAGATACACCTTTTTCCAGTAGAAAAAAGTTAGCATGCTATACTTTTAAATATATAACAACGCTAGAAAAAAATAAGTGAGGTTTCAATTAAAACTGGTCGTGTAAACAACGACCAGTATGTATGTAAAATGTACTAATGCTTATCATTAGTCAACTGGATTAAAAAGGTTTTAAATGACATTTTGAGCCCATCATATTACAAATATCTAAATGGGCTCAACAATGCCCAGTGTCAGCAAAGTTTCAGAGAAATTAAAATCTCATACAGCATTGCTGTCTGTATATATAGTCTTTTTTTCTAAGACAATCAGGAGATTTGCATAGAAATTATAAATGCATAAGCCTTTCAGTCAGAAATTCCAATTCTCTAATCCTGTCTTCCAAAGGTTATATATATAATTATATGCTTAAAAACGAGTAATGTTACCCAGAAACAATTTACTGTTCATTCCTAGGTAAGTAATAGCAGCATATGATTTAAGATCAAATAACTGTTAATGAAAGGTGAGAAAGGGTTATACTGAGGCTAATCAATATCTAAAATTCTAAATGCCTGTGAGTGTATTTCTTGAAGAGAGAAGGTTGTGTTTCTAGGCACAGAAGCAACAGATGCTGCATGCACATTACAATGATTGCTGTATTTCATTCTCCCTTGTTATCAAATAAGATAAATGTACCTGGTTCATATTTGTGAGCAAGTAAAGGTGTTTGTAAGCCTGAATATAAGTTCAGTGCCATTTCAAGATGAGATGCGGCTAATCCATCTTCACATCATATGTTCCACTCGCCTGGTACTGTAGCTGAAATTTCTATTCCTTAATTAAAATGGAATACATTAGTGTCTTTGGTGACATCACACACATAAGTCTCAAAGGCGCAATTCAATATGCTTATCAAAGAGCTGAAAAATACAGGCCAATAGTAAAACATTTAGACAGTACATTTATTTAATATTTAAATTTAGGATTTAATGAAATGAGAGTATTTGGCATATTAATGATATAAAATTAAGGATCAAATCCAATGTAATTGTGATTTACATATTTCAGTATTTTTTTCTGAGGCGACAGCATATATTATAATCATTCTTCAAAAATTGTTTGTGTATTGGTAAAAAATTTTATTTCATGGTTTTTTTTTTAACTTGTAACAAATTTAGGTATAAATTTAAGTATCTAGACTAAACACTTTTATAGGTAATAGCTTGGTAACTGTAAATTTTGGTTTAAAATGCAGGTTACATTATGAGATAACACAGCTTTCAGCCTGTAATCATATCTTAACGTCCAGACATAGTAAATATCATAAAGCTCCAATATCTATAGTTAGGGATATGAATAAGTTTATTTAAACACTCTACTAATTGATTATGAGGAAAACATCTAAATATTATATTTTTAAAGCAAAAACAATTGCTACTTTTCCAGAATGTCATTGGATGTTATATGTGTTTACCATAAATTTTATTATTGATAAAATATGTCAGTTTGATGACTATATCATATTAAATGTTTCGATCATCAGTCATTGCCATGAAACATAACGTCGCCTTAGGAAGAAGGTAAATTGATTCTGAGTGAATCAACATCATGTCCCATGCTTAGTCTTCATTTCATCAGATTCTTATCTACAATCTAATGTTTTGACAGGATGAAAAAATGTCATCTGGAATAAACAGTGAAAATCACCACATGGTCATTAACTCCTACCTGGAGGAAGTGCTAATATTTACCTTAAGAAGAGAGTAAACTATCCTTTAATGATCTTAATGTTATGTTTCATATAATTAATATACCAAAGGAAGTCCCATGCTTACTCACAAAATAAATAAATAAATTCAATCATACATCCAGTATCCCTTAATTGAGGATCTACCATTTGCCAATACTCATAGTCCTTGGTGGGTCAAGTATTGAACATGATAAAGAAAATTTCAGTTCATGGAGCTTGCAATCAAGGAAGGAAACAAAATAATATATGTACAATAAAATCCACCTTTGATGCACCATGCCATATGCCCACCTGTTGTCAGGGCAGCTTTCTTGGACAATTCTGTGCACTTGGTAGTATCCCACACTAAGCAGAGCATGGACAGCTCTGTTGTCCTGCCCTGGAGCTATCTCAAAAACTACAGATAGCTGGATTTCTTTTCAAAGCATAAGTCAGAGGTTCGGGGATTCCATACTTTCTGGGACAAATCTTAACTAGGGAGATGTGGATGTCAGTGCATGAGTGTCCAGTGGAAAGAGCCCAGCATAGAGAATGATGGAAAGATTTATTTAAAGGTAACCTAAGATGACAGTTTGAGACAAATCTTACAATTTTTGGAGCTCTACCCTATGGGGAGTAGTGACCAAACAGCTAATATTTGGTTCTGTGCTGCCAATAGCTTCAGGATCCATGATGTAGAAAGGGAATTAGACCTACTCACCATCACTCAATTACTCACTTGTATATTTGCTTCTTGTCTTATGAAATTGAAGTTCTAGATGTCATTCTGGCTACTGGGGATGGGGCTGAAACATTTCTGCCAGAGGACACAGGAAGTGTTCTTCAGAAACAAAATGTAGGACCACCGGCTTGCTTTGGGCATCTCATGGCTGTCATGTTCGTGGGTGCTTCACAACGGAGGCCAGAAACCTATGTCTGGACCTCAGTGGATTAATCTTATGCTCAAGTAAAAGAAGCCAGTCACAAAAGATTGTATATTACTGATTATATATATATATATATATATATATGTGTGTGTGTGTGTGTGTGTATCTCATATAGAATATGTATATCTACAGAAACTGTAAGTAGACTAGTAGTCATCTAAAGCTTTAAAGTAACTGCTAGTAGGTACAGGGTTTTATTTTGAAGTAATGAAATATTCTAAATTTGATTGTGGTAGTGGCTGCACAATTCACAATGTGTGATTGTAATAATCATATACTTTAAATAGATAAAGTGTGTGGCGGGTTAAATTTGTCTCCGTAAACATGTCCAAAAATATGAAATATTTAAAATAAATCTATTTAAATATGAGCACAAAATCAATAATTTAAGATGATAATTATAAACATTATTAAGACAAATTACAGAATACTTAAGTAAATGCAAGAATATAACATTTTGATGAGTTAGAACACTAGATATTATAAGGATGTCCATTCTTCCTAAAGAAATCTATAGATTCCACATTGTCCAAATCAAAATACCACGTTTTTTTGTAGAAACAGATAAACTTTTATTCTGAAATTTACCTGAAAGAGTAGAGAGGTAAGAATAGGCAATACAATTGAAAAAAATAAGATTTAAGCTGAAGGTCTTACAAAATAGACTTTAATTTTTAAAAACAGTTGCAATAGTTAACAGAGTGAGATTTTAGACAAGATAAAGTTTCAAATATGGCAGAACTTCTTTTTAATCTAGTTTGTTTTTGGACACTCTTGCCTAATTTTAAGAATAATAGTAAAATATTTGTTAGAATAGACAGATATATAATTGCACAAAAACACTAAGCACTAAGAAAACATAATAAATCTGACATATTTTACAATGTGTTACAAATAAGAAATTCAATATCAAAGTATACTATGAAGAGATTAAAATGGTGGTCCTCAGAGTAGAATATAATATTTCTAATACAGATACCTAACTACAACAAGAAGAATCAAAACCTCATGCACAGACTATATAATATTAAGAAAAAAAGACAGCCAAACAACAGCAAATAGGCAATTAGAACTTGAATATACATTGCCAAGAAGAAGGCATCCAAGTAAGTCATAAGTCATGAAAGATTGCTCAGTTTTACAAATCAAGAACTACAAATTGACACTACGATAAACTTTAACCATAATGGCTAAAATGGAAACCATGAAAAATGCCAATGTTGGCAAAAACTGTAGTCTTTTTCCCTCTCATATAGTCATGGTTGAATTGTAAATTGAAATAGTTAATTTGTAAAATAACTTGTGAAATCTCATGTTATGAATATTATGTAATCAAGTAATTCAACCAAGCTAGGAAAATATCCAACAGATACATGTTCACAAACACCCATGTGCTTCAATGTAGTAGAAGCCCTATTCTTATTAGACAAAATCGAGAAATTGCCCAAGCGGCCCTTCAGGGAAGAATAAATATAGAAGTTTTAACATATTTAGTGAATGGATTACAACAGTATTGAATTTTCTGCATCTATCAGCAACCACATGGATGAGTATCACAAATATAATGTTGAATGATGAGTTGCCAGAAATAAAAATAGGCTAAACTGATTCTTGTCTTTAGGCATCTTTATGGTCATTATTCTCAAGGATGTGCCTGGAAAGGTGCACAGGTTCTGGATCTGGGGTGATGGCAATTTATTTTGTTGACATGGAGGTACTGGCTACCTAGGTGTGTATAGGTTGAGAGAGAGCGAGAGAGCGAGAGAGAGAGAGAGAGAGAAAATGTAGCCCAGACCAATCCAAGACCAATTTAAGCAGTAAATCAGATCTTCAGATTTTTTGGAGGGTGTTAATTTAAGTGGTATAATTTTTGTTAAGTGACTATATTGTATTCTCAATTCTGGCATTTAAGTGTAACCATAACTGGAATAATGTACGCTGTATCCATTAAGTAATTTCTCATCCCTCACACCCCTCCCACCCTTTCAGTCCCCAATGTCTCTCATCCTACGCTATGTCCATGTGTGCACATTGTTTACCTCCTATTTGTAAGTGAGAACATGCAGTATTTGACTTTCTGTTTTTGAGTTGTTTCACTTAAGATAATGGCATGCAATTCCATCCATGGTAAGCAAAGAATATGATTTCATTCTTTTCATGGCTGAATATTATCCCATTGTGTGTGTGTGTGTGTATGTGTGTGTGTGTGTATGTGTGTGTGTGTGTGTATAAGCATTTTCTTATCCAATAATCCACTGATGAACATTTTGATTGATTTTGTATCTTTGGTATTGGGAATAGCACTGTACATGATAAATGTACTCAAGGACCTGGAGATAGAAATTCCATTTGTCCCAGCAATCCCATTACTGGGCATATAGCTAAAGGATTATAAATCACTCTGTTATAAAGACACATGCACACGAATGTTCATTGCAGCACTGTTTACAATAGCAAAGACTTGGAACCAACCCAAATGCCCATCAATGATAGACTGGACAGGGAAAATGTGGCACATATACACCATGGAATACTATGCAGCCATAAAAACAATGAGTTCATGTCCTTTGTAGGGATATGGATCAATCTGGAAACCATCATTCTCAGCTGAGAAGATGGTTTCCAGATTGAGACAAGAACAGAAATTCAAACACCACACGTTCTCATTCATAGGTGGGTGTTGAACAATGAGAACACATGGACACAGGGAGGGAAGCATCACATACTGAGATCTGTAGGGGGGAACTAGGGGAGGGACAGCAGGGGGTGAGTAGTTGGGGAGGGAT
The DNA here is from genome assembly GCF_001604975.1 of Cebus imitator. NCBI lineage: Eukaryota > Metazoa > Chordata > Mammalia > Primates > Cebidae > Cebus > Cebus imitator. Next base: position 1,460,644 of record NW_016107675.1, on the reverse strand, counting down.
AACGTGGAGAAATGTCAGATATAGGTGATGGGGAGGAAGGCAGCAAATCATATTGCTATTTATGTACCTATGCAATAATCATGCATGTTCTTCATATGTACCCCAAAACCTAAAATGCAACAAAATATTTTTAAAAAAGAGTATGTATCTTTCTGATACAATGACTTATTTTCTCTTGGGTAGATACACAGTAGTGGTATTCTCGGATCTAATGGTAGTTCTACTTTTAGTTATTTGAGAAATCTGCATACTGTTTTCCATACAGGTTATACTAATTTATGTTTCCACCAATAGTGTGTAAGCATTCCCTTTCCTCTGCATCCTCACCAACATCTGTTATTTTTTAACTCTGCAAGAATTCCAATGCAGAGAAAAGGTGATATTCATTTCTCCATTACAAGGTAAAGGTAAATGACAAAAATAGCCCACAGCTGTAATTTTGAATCTGGAGTAGCTACTTTTTGAGAATGTTTTTCTTGTACTTTATATCCATGAATAATTTTAGCACTTATTTCATATATTATTGTTCCTGTTAATGCTGAAAACATGAAAGTACAGATTATATCTTATCACAAGGGCCAATAGCTAGTAGAATTATCAACATCATGTTTTAAATGCAATGCCTTTTATACTAAATTCTGTGTTTAACACTATCACTGCCTGCTCAACTTACATTTGAAAAAACAAATGAAACAAGATGTAAAATTTGAAATTAACATGCTTTTATTTATCTTCAGAGCTCGAACATAAGAATGGAGTTCTTATAAGAGTATGTTACAAACCACTAAAAACAGTAAAATATTTTTAAATTTTTATTCACCCTGCCTTTGTTTATTGATGTTGTATTTTGGGCTCCCTCTAATTTTTCATAACAAATATAAAATATAACCATACATAACATGTATGGTTAGTTTCAAGCAGATTTAAAACCCAGAGAGAGGAGAGCAATAGACAGAAGCAGGATTTTACCATTTACTTCAAGTCATTATGATTTTGTGCACATTTGCATTTGCTGAACTGCTCTTCTAATTCAAAACACTAAGCTTTAATTAGTTACACTGAAAAGATTTTTCTATACAAATAGGCATAGCTTAATAGATCATGGTTCAATTTCCCAATCTATTTTTCCTTTTGTTTACTGCCATACTGTAGTAAAATATATTATTCTTTTAAGCATTCAATCTTTATGTTTGTGCAACAGTTTAGAAAGGTCAAGACCAGTGAGAAGTGGAGAAAGTAAACTGTTATGTTTGGTATTTACAATCTGATCCCTATTTATGGCTGTCAAATCCCTATAACACCTCTCCCTGCAACATACACACACACATGCACTGAAAGTAGGGTCCACAGTCCAGTCCTTATAACTAAGTTTTATTTATATATTCTCCAAATATGCTAAAATTACCACTTGTAAGTCTGAGCTGTTACATATAAAGGATTCTGGGCAGGGAGGAAAGGATTACTTGTTTGTATTACTTTTCAGGAAAGGTAACACATGTAAGCCCAACATCTGGTACCGGGATCCTTATATAATTATCATTACTTGTTAAAAAATAGTCATTCTATCTTCTAAAGAATTAAGTGAAAAACCCAGAAATATATATATATATATATATATATATATATATATACACACACACACACACACACACATATATAAAATATACACTGTTCACATATATGTATACATAGTTATATAAACATATCTATGTGAATGTATATAAGTATATATACATATTTCCCTGAATCAACAATAGGCTTAAAATTATACTTCTACATGAACATAGAGAAACTAGAGTTTATCTTCAGAAAAAAACAAAAAACAACTTTTGAATATTTCTTCATTTGTGATTTTTACTTTTACACAGTCACAGCTTTTTTTTTGACAAAAGAATTATCCCATTGTGTTCTTCCATAGACATGATTAAAAGAACTACCAACCAAAAGTCTATTAAGAACATTGAGATTCCACAAAGAACCCTTTTCTTCAGTTTTATTTAAAAACTATATCATAGATCTGACCTTTTTCTGTTATAAAAAATAGTAGCAGTCTTGTAAGTTGCCAGAGTTGGTTCACAAAACAGGTTTGTGGAAACCAAAGTATTAGAAATCAAGCCTCTTATTCACAAAATTTATATTTTATTAGTAATTTGAATTGTTTTAATATCTCTCTACTGTCTCTGTCACATCCTCAAGTGGCACACAGATTGTCTAGAATTTAAAATTTTATTTTCTGGAAGATTATCAGCCAGCAGAGCTTTGAAAAGCATTGCACTGTGTACTCACTAAAATCACACATACAAAGATTGTAACTGCATGTGCCCGATTACCTATTTGTAATCCCGTTTATTCTCCTATGTGCAGAGCAGAAAAGGTATCTAGATCAATAAACTCAGGCCATTCCGTTAATTTATTCAGTCCATTTCAGACAGGTTTTCTTTTGTCATCTGTCTCTCTCCAAGGGAGTAGTTGACATTCCTGACCTGGAAACTATTCCTAATTCTGGCCTTGCTGCCCTAACTACAAGATTGCTGAAATCCAGCTTCAGCAACCTTGCTGGTGAGCTTGCCAGTCAGCACCATCTGCCACCTCGTGGTCCTTTCATGAGGTTGGTGGAGGGATGCTCTTGGAAATGGTCATAGCCGCATGGGGCCCATAGGAAATTCTTGGGAGCCAAATGAAGTGCTCTTTCTGCCGTATTAGATCAGGCTTAAGGCCAGTTTAATTTTCCTTTACCTGTCTTGGGTTGGTAGAAGGTAGAAAATGTACATGTGTGAATGGGAGTGGGCTGAAGGGAACAAGGGATTCTTGGGCTATCACTTCCTAATGTTTCTGTTTTACTTCCAAACTCACCTAACGTTGTCAAGGAACATTGATGTAAAAGATGGGTTTGCATGCCTCCTGTTCCTGCCACTGTGGGTTTCTCCCTGACGCCAGGCTCTCTTCTGCTCAGCATGCCATACACAGCCTCAAGAGGGAATTTGCTCTCTTTCCCTGGTACATCATGTGAAATGACTGACCAGGTATCTGCTTCACAATGGAAAGAAATAAAAATATCAGTTTATGATTTTCAAAAAGTGCTCTCTGAAACAGCATGTTGGATTAAATTTCTTTTACACCGTGGAGTGAGACTGCAGTTCTCTCCTGTTATCAACTGTGACTTGGGATACAGACACTTGTTCAGGATCAAATTCTATCATTTTAATCTCATTTTTCACAATTCTGGGATAGGGAACATTATCAGAAGCTGCCGCATTGATATCTGAAATTGTGTTTGATGATAGGAGTGGATTTCAGCCATTCTGGGAGGTATTCTCCTTCCACGAGAAGAAAGAACAAGCTTTGTTTCTTTAAATTAGTACCATTCTGGGACAACTGACTTTAGCACTTTTTTTCATCTAGTCGGGGCAATTGTAATGCAGGTGCAAAACATCAATGAATCCTGTTACCTTTGAGCTAAGAGATGTCTGTTCTAATTGAGTTCTGGTTAGAGTAGAAAAAACAATAAAAAGATTAAAATAAAGGAGGCTTTCCTTAGATCACCAGTACCTTATATCAAAATCAGAATTAATTGACTTGCTTATTTGAAGTTACACTTCTGATACATCATTTATTTGTGTTTCTCAACCTGTTTTTCTTATTTCTATTGTAAGTGATCCTATTTGTCTTGCCACATTAAGATGAAAGATATCATTTGCTTTTTTCCTCCTCCAATGAACAGATACAGGTGAACATTAACTTCAGATAAATAACCTTCAAAACATTATGTAATGTAAACAAGTAAAATCCTTAAATGCAATACCTTTAGAAAATTACAAATTAACAGGCTAAACAAATAACATTTCCAGTACTCCACATTATTGGAAGGGGATGTTTTCTTTTCTTAATGAAATCCTGTAGCTTAGAATTATCTGCTGTGAAAGTGACAACTTGTTAATAAAGGTTTACTTTTCCCCAGATTAAAAACACTTTCAAGGTTGTAAAATCAATACAATAAGCAAGTTGCTGTTATGTCCTTTTAAATTTATGGGAAACAAGCCAACAGAATGGAATAAAAATGGCATTTATTTTCAGAGTTACAGAGATGGAGCCAATTCCATTTGTCACAGGCTCTGCCAGATCTGTAGAGGATAACAACCTTACACTTTTGGGGAGGTGGGATTCAAATTTTCCTTCAAACAAAATTGTATTCAGAATCTCGCTAGATTGAACTGGATGGAGTACAGCCTAGAAACCGACAATCCTGTTACTCGTTCTCATCCTTCTCCAGGGAAGGAGGCTGAAAGGGTTGACCACATCCCTGGAGCTCATAAAGCAGTTGGAAAGCATGGATAGGAGAAGCCGTGCTCAGTGTTCACGTCAGCTGTATAATTGTTTTCTCAGTTATTTATCATTCTCCTTACATCACTTCAACTGTTCACTGAGGACTGAGAAAAATATAATGTCATTTTTTTAGTTGAAATGGATTTTTAAAATTTAAAAGAATATGAATTATGGAAAATATATTTGACTGTTGAACAACATGAGAGTGAGGGTCACTGACGCACTGCACTGTGGAAGATCCATGTATAACGTTTGTCTCTCCCCAAAGCTAATGATTAATAGACCACTGCTGATCAGAAAACTTACTGTTAACATAGTAAATTAACACGTTTTGTGTGTTTTATGTATTGTAAATTATTACTACAGTAAAGTAAGCTAGAGAAAAGGAAATGTTATTTTTAAAACCATAAGGAGAGAAAATATATTTATTATTTATTAAGTGGAAGTGGATAATCATAAAGGTCTTCATCCTCATTGTCTTCGTGTTGAGTAGGCTAAGTAGGGGGAGGGAGAGGAGGGGCTGATGTTACTTTCTCATGGGTAGCAGAGGTAGAAGACACAGAAGGGCAGGCAGGAGAGGCAGCCATACTCAGTGTGACAGTGTGGAAGTATGTTGTAATTTCTGTCTGACCTTTTCATTTCTCTCAAAATGTTTCTGGATGATACCAATCCTTCTCCCACCATTTGCTTTTAGTTTCAGTGCCCATATCATAGAAGGGGCCATGTCATAAAAGAGGCCAGAAGCAGTCTTGAATAATCATTACTCTTCCACCAGATTGTCTAAAGACAATTCGTTTTCTGCCACAGTTTCCTCTGCCTCCGTCCTCATCATCTGGCAGTGGTTCTGAGGCACTTATCTCCAGCCAGTTGCCTTCTGTTAATGTCTCTGGTGTGGTGTCCATTAACTTTTGAATTGACTCAAGATCCGCATTTCAAAACCCTTCACCCCCACCTTTCTGCCTTGTCCACAATCTCTTTCATAATGTATTTGATTGACTCATAGCAAATTCTGTCAAGTCATGCACAATATCTGAACAGTTTTCAACAGCAGGAATTTACTATTTGGGGCTTGATGGCTTTCACACCTTTCTTCTATAACAATGATGGCATCTTCAGTAGTATAATCCTCCCAGACTTTCATGATGTTCCCGCTACGAAGATTCTCCTCCATAGCATTCACAATTCTTTCCATGGAGTACTGTAATGTGTATAAGCCATAAAGTTCTTTAAGACCACTGATCTAGAGGATGAATTGGACACATTGTGTAATTAGACCACTACAGTGCCTTTGATGTGGAATTCATGGGGTTCTGAGTGGCCAGGAGCGTTGTCCAGTAAAAAAACAAAAACAAAACACCTTAAAAAGGAAGTCATTTTTTGGCAAGGTATGTCCTGAGTTCAATGGACATACCTTCTGAGTTCAAAAATCTCAGAAAAAGAGATTTTATTGTCCAGGCCTCCTTGTTTTTCAACCAAATGACTAGCAGCTGATGTTTATCTTTTCCCATGAAAGCTCAAGAGTTAGCAGCTTTATAGATATGGGCAGTCCTGATCATAAACCTCACTGCACTTGCACAAAACAGCAGAGTGAGCCAACCCCTTCTTCCATTAAATCTTTGTGTTCACTTCTCTTTCTTCCTAATAAATGTCCCTCATGTCATTTTCTTTTCTGTAATGGGACACTTTTGTGTGCATCAAAAACCTGTCCAAGCGGATAGTCTTTCTTCTCAATGATTTTCTTAATGACATAGGGGAACTCATCTTCTTCCTCTTGGTTGGTAGAAGCTGCTTCTCCTGTTAACATTTTTTAAGCCAAGCCTCTTTCTAAAATTATCAAGCCATCCTTTACTGGTATTCATTTCCCTAGATTTAGATTCTTCACCTTTTCGTATATATATATATGCAACATGCAGGATTGTTGCATAGGTACCTGCATGGCAATGTGGTTTGCTTCCTCTATCCCCATTTCTTTATTGACTTCACATTTTCTTGAATTATATTAGAGTCTATAGGTATGCCTGTCTTATAACAAGCCTGCACCCACTAGAAAGCTGCATTTTCAATATGAGATAAAAGGGTATTTCACAAAAAGTGCATGGTTTATGTCCTGCTGGCATAGCTGCAGCAAGACCTTCACAAGTTTTCTTTTCTTGTTTTACATTTTTCTTGAAATCGTGGGCAAGTGCAGTTTCAGAACTTCTTGCAATGTCATGACTTGTCGCTCCTGGCTGGATGCACTTCCAGTGTCACTAGTGGCACTTTGTATGAATTCCATGGTGTTATTTAAGGTTCACAGCATTGCACAAAACATGATGAAAAATACACGAGAACCAAGAGGGATCACTTTTTACTGCTTATGCAGTTTACTGGAGGGATGATTCGCTTACACAGCGCTTTAAGGTCATACTTGCAATACTCCAGCTCACTGCAATAACAACGGGAGGTGGCTATAAATTTACAAAGTGTGGACTGCAGTTAATTATATGCACTTAAGATTTAATACTGCCTTATTTTTTTTGCTGGGGGGAGGGAGACTGGCTCTGTCACCCAGGCTGCATGCAGCGCAGTGGCTCTATCTCGGCTCACTGCAACCTCAGCCTCCAGGGTTCAAGCGGTTCTCCTGCCTCAGCCTCCCGAGTATCTGGGATTACAAGCATGTGCCACCATGCCTGGCTAACTGTTTTCTATTTTTAGTAGATAAATGGTTTCACCATGTTGCGAGACTGTTCTGAAACTCCAGACCTCACGTGATCCGCCCACCTCAGCTTCCCAAAGTTCTGGAATTACAGGTGTGAGTCACCCGCACCAGACCTAATACTGCATTTTCATGCCTGTTTATGTTTCTCTTGACTGTGAATAGTGCCATGTACAGTCTATAAGCGTTTGTGTATGTAAATTTTGTTAATTTTAACTTGTTATAGATCTTTTTATAAAATAGACTAATATCTACCTATATTTTATACATTTATGAGATTCCTAACTTTCTTTTTCTGATATTTCTTGGCTTCATGCTTCATCTGTGAGTTTTGTCTAACTGCTGCAAATCTTCAAAAATTTTCCAATATATTTATTGAAAACAATCCACTTATAAGTGGACCCATGAAGTTCAAACCTGTATTGTTCAAGAGTGAACTGTATAAAAACATAAAAAGCCTAAGAAATTAAGGCTGCCTTTCCTTTTGGGCATTGTGTTGTATCCCTTACAATATTTTTTTTAGGAATGTTTTCCTTCTTTCCGTCCGTCCTTCCTTCCTTCCTTCCTTCCTTCCTTCCTTCCTTCCTTCCTTCCTTCCTTCCTTCCCTCCCTTCCTTCCCTCCCTTCCTCCCTCCCTCTTTTGCTCTGCTCCCTCCCTCTCTCCCTTGTCTCCCTCCCTCTCTTCCTTCCCTCCTTCCTGTCCTCCCTCTCTTCCTCCTTTCCTTCCTTCCTCCCTCTCTCCCTCCCTCCCCCCTCCCTCCCCCTTCCTCCTCCCCCCTTTCTTCCTTTCTTACTTCCTTCCCTCTTTCCTTCCTTTTTTCCTTCCTTCTCATTTTCTTCAAAAATTCATACTTCTTTGTGTTATAACCTCCAGTTAACATGAAATGACAGCTATCTCTTATTTTATTTATTCACTAAACAAATATGTATGGCATGACCCTTATAAAATTATATTCGATATTTAAAAAAATAAAGCTGGCATTTTGTTTGTTTTCATGATTTTTATGTATGTATTCTGTTTGACTTACCATTTTTTGACTTTTTACGTTATGTAGTATTATCTTATTTTTATTAAAGTTTGATTTTTGGGGGATGGATTACTAATTGTTCATTTTATTTTTGTAAGCTTAATTTTCCATATCTTTATAGGAGTTTTTGTTAGAAGCTATATAGTCTTTTTTTTATGAAGAATTACACATGTTATTTAACTTATATGTTATATCCGGGAGCTGACTCTATGTGCAAAGATTATTTTACTTCAAGTAGATATAGTTGCTCAGATGATATCTTTAAGTTCATGGATATTGCTTTGGAAGCTGAGTGAACAAATGAGCTGCCTTCATTTCTTCCAACTTTATAGAGATAGCCCTAGCCTGAAAGTTAACATGAGATATAATATTCTGTAGAAATATTAAAGATTCTTTTAATATCAATTAGATAACTCTGAAAATGTTCTAAAATTTCTCCAGGCCAGTAAAGAAGCAGATAAGAATTGTGGTGGGCTCAAATCATAACACCATCAGTGAAGTTTCGCAGAATGTGTGTGTTTATATTTCAACTTTGCTGCTTGCTAGCCTTGTGATTTTCAAGTTCTGAAATATGAATATGATATTTTTAAAATAGAAAAATAATGCTGCTTTGACTAACTCACAGGATTATTTTGAAAAATAGTTTAAAATATACATTAAAGAACTTTGGATCTGAATATACATATTAAAAAGCACATTTCCCTGGCTTAGTGTGGGTTAAGCTCAATGAGTCTCTGCTTTATCACTTAAAACTTTAATTCATTGGATTTTCAGATCACTGAAATGTCCATTAATCATATACTCTTCGTCTGGTAGCCTCAGTTCCTGAACCATATGCAGAATGCCAATGAATCTGAAAGCCATTCTCTTTCAAAGAGTACTCTTTCTCAACAGGTCTATGTTACAAAAATTCTGTCTGAAAGGTAGACTTTTGATTCAGCCTGTGGGAAGTAGCATTTCCCCAGTAAAAAGTAAGAGTCAAATTAGGCTTCTTTCATTAAAAAATGTAAACAAAATATAATATTTGAAACGTAATTGAAAATTTAGAAAGTTAAAAGGAAGTAAGTTAGGCTGTAGAATGAAGGGATGTTACAAAAGGTTGAAGAATAACAAGTAAAATGTATGATATTTGGTCATAACTAATTAAATTAATAGAATAAAATTCTAAGAATAGGACAAGATTAGTTAATTTAATTGGAACTCAATGGTGCCTATTTTTATGTAATTCCAATGATATTATAAGTTTGATTATATGACTGAAATTGTTTATTTACACATTCATTGTGGTCACTGATATTTCTTTAATGCTTTAAACAGAGATATACAGAATTCTGGTGAGTGATTTCAAAAGGGTGTCATGAATATTTAAATGTACCATATGAAGGTACTTGGTGGCCCAGTGTAGGCATAACTTTAACATGTCATTTAGTAATGTGTTATAGGAAAATGCTATAGATCCGAGTCAACAAAGTATGGCTCCTGGGCTAAATCTCACCTGCCGCTTGTTTTTTGGTAAATAACATTTTATTAGAAAACAGCCATGCTCTTTTATGTCTGTATTGTCCACAGCTTCTTTCACACTATGACAGCACAGCTGTGTAGTTGCCACAGAGATTGGATGGCTGGAAAATCCTGAAATCTTTACTCTCTGCACCTTTAAAGAAAAAACTTGGTGACTCTTTCTAGAGATTGTTCCTTGTGTCAGAAGAAATCATGAATGACTTTAACACGAGCAAAAGATCGTTGGTGTCTTTCAATAGAATGTTGATTTTTTTTAACAGATTCTTCTGGGTTGTCTTAAAAAGAAAAAGGGAAACAATGTTATTTTTCTTTTTTTAAGAAATGATATATCTTTTTATGAATGAGTTTTAAAATATTTTGGAGTAATTCGAGCCCTTCGTATCTCTTTCTCTGAATTCTCTCCACCTATTTTTTAGGCTCATTTTTATATCAGATTTTGGATATTTTCCCCTTAGCTTATAGATTCCCCTTATTTACAAGAGAAATTAATAATTTGTCATATAAAATGCAAATAGCCTCCGCACTGAAAACATACTAAATGTTGTACAAAGATTGGGACGTACTTATTTTTATGTAGTATAAAATAGAAGCTTAGTTTTACTTTTCTGCACCACCTGCTTTTTCCAAATGGAGTTAGTTTGCATAAGCAGTTATTTTCAGTTTACATATATTATTTTATATTATAGGCTATATTGTGTGCCTTATACTTTATACTTAATATAATTTATTGATTAAGCGTATTGCATAGGCCCACCTATTTTATTGTTTCTTATGCTAAATCTGATGACCAATGACAACCCTTCTGTCCTTTGCTGATCCTTTCTGGACACAGTGTAATGGATGCTTACATTTCTCTTTCTCCTGTGTATAGCCCCTGTCAGTAATTCTCACTGGCAAACTCCAACCTGGGGCACTATGAAGAGAGAAGATTGAGGGATATAGTTCTTGACTTCCCCTATGGAACGAAAAAGACCTTAGAGGTCTGAAATAAGATTAATTTCTGAGTCAAGATACAAGAATAAAATTGGATTTTCTGTCAGATTCATTTATTAGATATGTCCCAAACCACGTTTGTCATAAAAGTGTGATTTTTTTCTATTAAGTAATTAAAATCAGATGCTTATCTTTTATATTTTAACATACCTGAAATTATGATGCACCTTACAATTAATTGTTTATCAAAGTTTATCTGTAGATAGTGTTCTCTTGTGTAGGTTCACAAAATATTATATGAAGGGTAATCAAATGTAGTATATGTAATCCACATAGAAATGGACGTGGGATGACTAGCTAATAATAATGGTTTCTGTGTCTCAATAAGAATGTTTAGTAGTGTGTTCTTAGATTTTATTTTGGGAGACAGAGCAATGTATTTTGAGATAACACTAAAACTTGCAATTTCCTTACCTCTCAAGTTACAGAATATTGTGCAACAGCTTCCCTCTCCCCACTTCATTATCTCTTTATTTCTGTCCTACAAAAAAATATACTTCTGCAGGACAGAAATAAGCCTGAGTTTTAGCATTGGGTAGATCTATATGGAAGCTCATAGGAAAAAAAAAATAACTACAGTGTCATGTCTTGATAAGTGACATTTACAACTCTAGTGACTAACGAACTGGTGATATAATCACTAATGAAATGGTGATGCAAAAATTTCCGATGGGTTCATTTTTACAAACTTGCTGATTATGTAGTTTAGAAATTTATGAAACAACTTTGCTACTAGTACGTACCTTTAGAAATCTTACACTAAAGACACTAAGTTGACCAGGAATTTCCAGTTACCACACTATGACAGAAACCACCTCTTACCAGATATTCATCTTCCAAAGAAAAGTGTGGATCACAAATCTTGCATTACAACTATGTGGTTATTTATAGCCTCAATTTTGGTAAATTTAACACAAGGATTCTGTAAAATTAGTACATTCTATTTTATTCAACAAAAACTCTGTCCAATATTGGCTTTAAGAAAGATCAAGAGTTGGTGATGAGCAAGGCACCATGGTGTAATGACAAATGGATGATAGCACAGTGCAGAGAATGTCATGTTACTGATGACAGATATGATTTAAACCTTGAATGTTTCTTATTCAGGAAGATGCTAACTAACACCAGATTCCTAACAGTGTTTTTCCCACAGTCAGGTTAACAATCTGAATTTTGAGAATCCTCCCAAAGCTTTGAAAACCCAGAAGATTTTATGACTCTCACTGAACACTTATATTGATGAGGATTAATATTCTTTAATCCCATTTAGTGTGAATATGTATAGGTTTCTAGGTAGATATAGTAATGTGATTGATTACAGGTGCTGTCATAGACTGTATAAAGGTATTATATATCATATAATATATAGTGTATGCACAATCTTATCTTACATTAGAAATATGTCTGGAATTGGATAAGAAAATAAGTAAATACATTAAGTACACATAAGGTTACTAATATTTTATTAAATATGAGTTATACTAAAATGATATATATATGGATATTGATAGAGTTTTATAGACTCAGATTTTTTGGTTAATATTTAAAGTATGAAGCACACAATTTGTTGTATTTGTTTACTTGGCCTGTCATAATAAAATACCGTAAACTGAGCAGATTAAATGACAGAAATTATTTTCCTAATAGTTTTGGAGTCTAGGTGTCCAAGCTTAAGATATGTGCAAGGTCATTGCCTTTGAGGCCCCTCCCCTTCACTTATAGATGACTATCTTTTCATTGTATCTTCACACTGTTTTCCCTCTGTGTCCTAATTTCCTCTTCTTCTAAGGACACCTGCCATATTGGATTAAGGACCACCGTAATAATATTATTTTATAGTGATGGCCTCTTTAAAGACCTCATCTCCTAAAGCAATCATATTTTTAGGTACTGTCATTGGGACTTCAAGATATAAATTTTAGAGGGACACAATTCAGCCCATTACAACTGTCTCTATGAGGTCTCTAATGTAATTGGAACAAAGAACAATTACACAGAAATGAAAAAGGAGGTACAATGAACTCCTATGGAAGAGGAACCCAGGAAGTCCGATTTTCAACTTATCAATAACAAATGTTACATTATATTATATCAATAACTATCAATTTTAGCTTTCTTCGGATAGACTCCTTTATTGGTGTAGAATAAAATGGTAAATAAGCAAAACTAATAGAAAATGAACAATTACAAGAAATTCTTGAATTTAGTAAAAAATAATCACAATACAGGCATTACCCTTGAAAAAATGGAAAATGGAGAGAATTTAGATTTTAAGCTGGTGTCTTTGACAGCTGTCCTAGACTAGAATACTCTTGTCTTTATCACTTTGGTTCAGAGAGTGATATAAACCATATTATCCAAAATCTGAAATATCTCTGCTATTACCATTGAGCCTGGGTTTGAATTTTTTAATTATTTAAAAGGTTTTGAATCATGATATGGTTTGGCTGTGTCCACACCGAAAATCTCATCTTGAATTTTAATCCCCATAGCCCCCATGTGTCAAGAGAGAGACCAGGTGGAGGTAATTGAATCATGGGGGTGGTTTCCTCTATGCTGTTCTTATCATAATGAGTGAATTCTCATGAGATCTGATGGTTTTATAAATGTGTGGCAGTTCCTCCTGCATTCAATTCTCCTTTGTGCTGCCTTGTGAAGAAGGTCCCTTGCTTCCTCTTCACCTTCCACCATAAGTTTCCTGAGGCCTCCTCAACTACGCAGACCTGTGACTCAGTTAAACCTCTTTCCTTTATAAATTACCCAGTCCCAGACAGTCCTTTACTGCATTGTGAAAATTGACAAATAAAATCAGTTAATTTAGAATTATTTTTCTTGTCATTTCTAAGGACAATGATGTGTATTTTCATCTTTGAATATAATAATTCCTTAGGATAATTTTAATGGGCATATAACATCTATTCTTTTGGAATTATATGCTAATTTACTCACAGATGTCTCTGAAGTTGTATGTTGTTAAAACTGTGTTTCAAGTATGAATAACTTGAGGTTGTAATCTTAACTGGTTTTATATGACATTTATGCTTTAGAGATGTATTTTCTCACTGAAGGTCCTTTTGCAGGGTACACAGTAGACTGGAAGTTTTTGATTTTTAAAAACATTTCCATTAAATTCAGAAAAAAATTTGATACTACCTTATTGTCAAATGTTTCTTGGATTCTTGTAGTATTCTAAATCATTACTATGATTCCATTTTTCAGTATAGAATAACATTTATCTTTTTAATAAAGTTTTATGAAAAAGAAAAACTCCTGTAATTTAGGATAAGGAAAACAAGGCACATTGTGATCAGAGTTGATTGACATATTTTAACATTTTTTTTCTACTTAAAAATAAATGGAGAATACATTAGAACCACAAGTTGCATTTCCTTTTAGTATTTATGGCAGAGAATAAGGAAGAAAACTGGTTATTGTATCCAGGCTGTAAAGGAGTCACATTATATATCACTGTGTCCGCAGGGGACATGATTAGACAAAATCCTGGAGACAGAGGAATATTCTTTAAAATGTGAATTTCATGTGAAAGTAGCTTTTTATATTATATTGTTGACTCAGTTTTAACTTGGGACCAATATTTCTTTTTCTTAGATTTTGTGGCTCGAGTAAACAGTCATTTTCCTTTGAAAACTTATAAAGCAAATTTTTCTTTTTAATATGCATGATAGTGGGAATGGTAGGGTAGGCTGAATTTTCTTCTTTTTTATGCAAAACTAATATATCATTATATTCTCCAAATGATTATTTCTTTAGAATTGCTGATAGTTTCTTAGCCACTCCAAACATAAATTCAATAAAACATATAACTCTTTATGTGTGACTCCGTAGGTTCAAAAACAAGCAAACAATAAAATTCCAATGAAAGAAGCAAGTTAGAGCAAAGGAAATAACAATAAAATGTAGTACATTGGGGAATGGTTATAAAAAAGTAACTACTGGAAATACGAAAATCAAAAGCATGTTCAATTGTATGGAAAAGAAGGCATTGTTAACATTTTCTTTATTTCAATTTCTTGGGGAGGAATCCATAGTAGAACTAGTAAAGTCATCATCAAATACAGTCTCCTAACAAACATAGAGGTGAAATAGACTATTTCCAAACCACTATCATATATGCTTCTTACCATTAATATGTGTCAAATTTTACATTATAAAATCTAACTTTGTAAAAAAAAATTAGTTCAATTTATTTTTATTTTTTTAGAAGAGTTTTATTTTTTTATTTAAAAAAATTGCATTTGTTTTTGTTGTGTTTTGACAGAAAAATTCACGGGTCTTTGTGACACTGAAATACTCCCTCTTTTTTTAAAATTTATATTACTTTAAGTTCTGGGGTACATGTGCAGATCTTGCAAGATTGTTACATAGGTATATACATGCCACGGTGGTTTGCTGCATCCATCCCCCCGCCACCTACATTAGGCATTTCTCCTAATGTTAGCCCTCCCCAGTCTCTCCACTCCCTGCTATCCCTTTCCTAACTCTCCAACCACCAACAGACCCCAGGGTGTGATGTTTCTCCCTGTGTCTATGTGTTCTCCTTGTTCAACACCCACTTATGAATGGGAACATGTGGCGTTTGGTTTTCTGTTCTTGTATCAGTTTGCTGAGAATTATGGTTACCAGCTTCATCCATGTCCCTGCAAATGACATGAACTCATCCTTTTTTATGGTTGCATATTATTCCATGGTATATATGTGCCTCATTTTCTTTATCCAGTCTATCATTGATGGGCATTTGGGTTGGTTTCAAGTCCTTGCTATTGTAAACAGTGACACAATGAACATACATGTGCATGTGCCTTTATTATAGAATGATTTATAATCCTTTGGGTATTTACCCAGTAATGGGATTGCTGGGTCGAATGGTATTTCTATTTTTAGATCCTTGAGGAATCACCACACTGTCTTCCACAATGGTTGCACTAATTTACACTCACACCAATAGTGTAAAAGAGTTCCTATTTCTCCACATCCTCTCCACCATCTGTTGTCTCCAGATTTTTTAATGATCGCCATTCTAACTAGCATGAGATGGTATCTCAATGTGGTTTCAATTTGCATTTCTCTAATGACCAGTGATGATGAGCATTTTTTCATATGTTTGTTGGCTGCATAAATGTCTTCTGAAAAGTGTCTGTTCATAGTTTTGCTCACTTTTTGATGGGGTTGTTTGATTTTTTCTTGTATATTTATTTTAGTTATTTGCAGATTATGGATGTTAGCCCTTTGTCAGATGAGTAGCTTACAAAAATTTTTTCCCCTTCTGTTGGTTGCAGGTTCACTCTAATGATTGTTTCTTTTGCTGTGCAGATGCTTTTAAGTTTAGTTATATCCCATTTGTCTATTTTGGCTTTTGTTGCCATTGCTTTTAGCATTTTAATCAAGAAGTCCTTGCCCATGTCTATGTCCAGAATGATATTGCCTGTGTTTTCTTATAGGGTTTTTATGGTGGTAGGTCTTATGTTTAAATCTTTAATCTATCTGGAGTTAATTTTTGTCTAAGGTATAAGGAAGGGGTCCAGTTTCTGCTTTCTGCATATGGCTAGCAAGTTTTCCCAACACCATGTATTAAACAGGGAATCCTTTGCCTATTGCTTGTTTTTGTCAGGTTTATCAAAGATCAGATGGTTGTAGGTGTGTGCTATTACCTCTAAGGCCTGTGTTCTGTTCCATTGGTCTATGTCTCTGTTTTGATTACTGTAGCCTTGTGGCATAGTTTGAAGCCAGGTAGCATGATGCCTCAAGCTTTGTTCTTTTTGCTTAGGATTGTCTTGGCTATGTGGGCTCTTTTTTTGGTTCCCTCTGAAGATTTACATGGTTTTTTCCAGTTCTGTGAAGAAGGTCAATGGTAGCTTGATGGGGATAGCATTGAATCTGTAAATTACTTTGGGCAATATGGTCATTTTCATGATATTGATTCTTCCTAACCATGAGCATGGAATGTTTTTCCATCTGTTTGTGTCCTCTCTTATATCCTTGAGCAGTGGTTTGTAGTTCTCCTTATAGAGGTCCTTTACATCTTTGTTTGTTGTATTTCTAGGTATTTTATTCTCTTTGTAACAATTGCGAATGGGAGTTCACCCATGATTTGGCTTTCTGTTTGTCTGTTATTGGTGTACAGAAATGCTTGTGATTTTTGCACACTGATTTTGTATCCTGAGACCTTGATGAAGTTGCTTATCAGTTCAAGGAGATTTGAGGCTGAGCTGATGGGGTTTTCTAAATATACAATCATGTCATCTGCAAAGTGGGACAATTTGATGTCCTCTCTTTCTATTTGAATACCTTTTATTTCTTTTTCTTGCCTGATTGTTCAGGCTAGAAATTCCCATACTATATTGAATAGGAATGTTGAGAGAGAGCACCCTTGTCTAGTGCCAGTTTTCAAAGGGAATGCTTCCAGTTTTTGCCCATTCAGTATGATATTGGCTGTGGGTTTATCATAAATGGCGTTTATTATTCTGAGATATGTTTCATTGATACCTAGTTTATTAAGAGATTTTAGCTTAAAGGGCTGCTGAATTTTGTCGAAGGCCTTCTCTGCATCTATTTAGATAATCATGTGGTTTTTGTCTTTGGCTCTGTTTATGTGACAGATTACATTTATAGATTTGTATATGTTGAACCAGCCTTGCATCCCTGGGATGAAGCCTACTTGATCATAATGGATAAGCTTTTGGATGTTGTATTCAGTTTGCTAGTATTTTATTTAAGATTTTTGCATTGATGTTCATCATGGATATTGGCCTGAAAATTTCTTTTTTAGTTGAGTCTCTGCCAGATTTTGGTATCAGGGTGAGGTTGGTCTCAGTTCAATTTATTTTTGCTTTTCAGAGGTACATTTGATGTTTTCAAAAGTTGTTGACATATTTAAAGTTATTTAAATTATTCATAATGATATGTGTTCTTATTTCCAGAAAAGTATATATTTTGAAATCATTAGGATATTATTTGTTATTGTAGAAGGTATACTGTGAATTTTGGTAAGTCTACAATGAGGCAATTTTATAGATAGTGCCTGCTTTTAGAATAATCATGAATGTTCTAGTAAAGATGATCACATATGGGATGGACACATTTTACTGCATTGATGCAGGACCTTGAAAAATTGCTAAATGCACAAAACATGCTTACTGACTGAATTTGTGTCTCAACAAATAATGTAAACTTCAGCAGCACTTTATATGGGTATCTGTTTTCTGAAAAATAAACACCAAAGCAATGCAAATAAAACTTATAAATATTAAATAGTAGTAATTTTTCATATGATGTACAGTATTGTAATAAAATAAAAATATTTAAATCAGAGGTTAAGGTGTTTGTATAAAAACTAGAAATCAAGTTGTTATAATAATGTCTCTCACTTTCAATGTAATTTCACTGGCCACAATTACATTCCTTCCCCCATTTCCATGTAAAATGAATTATTCTATAAAGTACTATAAGAGGTTATTTTTTAAATTCAGTAAACATTTACTGATATATTTGTATAAGAAGACTCACTGATCACCCAATTGCCCTTCTACTCAAACCACACATGAATCTTGTGTTATGTAATATGTAATAAAATAATAAATATAAGGAGTTGAAATAGACATCTGGTCTACTTACCTACCTTATGATCAAACAAACATAACCACCTTTGATATATTTCCACAGTAATCTTGTTTTCTGGAATCTCCATTATGAAGTTCCATAATATGAACCAATGTCAGTTTTCTTAGTCCCTCATATCCACACAATCATATCTGATGGTCTTAAATACTACACTTGTTTTAACTACTTCCAAGCATATATCATAGAGAAATTTTCTTTTCTCTACAATGCCCCTGAAGATTTCAACAAAACTACTGTTCCAAGAAAACTGTATATTCTAACAAAAATATACTGTGTGTATAAATACACATCTACTCTGCTTGCCTTTTCTAGTAGTAAGAATAATGTGATCCCTATACTTATTTTTCATTCTTTTTTAGTAGTAGAACCCTAAATTTATTCAGAACACCATTTTATAAAACTTAAAGACCATTTTCTAAGCTATTTGCAACTAGCAGTGCCTGGTAAGATGTGAGCGAAAGGCATTGCATGGGAATTTTAGAGAAGATTTTTAAAACTCTCTTTAAAACTGGCTGGCTCTGTTGAGAGGTGCACCTGTTTTCCTTGCCCTCTTCTCCCTCCTGCTTCTAGGGACATGAGCAAGCTGGATGGGCCTGGAGCTACGTGCTGCTAATCACAGAGCAAAAATATATGTGGTCCTTGAGCTACCACAATGGCTATGATCACAGAGCAAAAATATATGTGGTCCTGGAGCTACCACAATGGCTGTGGACTAGCTAAAATAGATTGATTTTTATGTGAGACAGAAGAAACACATCTATATGTTTAACCTGATTTTGCCTTACAATTCTCTAACCAACGTCGGAAAGCAATTTTTAAGTAATACTATAGCATTCTATTTTAGCTGGCATCAACCAGGAGAGGTGAGAGGAGCTCTGTGAGTATTTGGTTTAGAGACTACACCTCAATCAACTCAAGTTATAGTCAAGTAATATCACAATATTGTGATATCCTCAATGTGATGTTTTAGACATAACAATATAACTTGACTACATTGAGGGTATTTTGTATACATATTTTCTGTTAATCTGTACATATTTTCTTGTTTATTTAAAAATTATAAAAATGAATTAAAACCTGGTCTTGCATTTTCTTAATTTTTTGCATTCTAGATTATCTTCTCTATCCATTTGCAAAATATCAATCAGGAAGTAAGTCTTGTTATTTAATTAAATCATACTTTATTATTGAATATGTATATTATTGAATATGTATATCATAAAATACTTAGCTCTTCATAAAGTGAGAATTAAGGAATATTGTTATTTTAGTAAACTAATGGAAGAATTAATTAACCACCAATATAAGAACTACTGTAGATACTTGATAAAAATTCTCTAGTGTTACATATATTTGTAACAACTACCTCTCATTAAGTAAAGTTAAATGTAAAAATAACTGCAAATAGGTAAAGTTAAATATACAAATTAAAAACATGCTGGATGAATAATATATTTTAATATTATATCCATGAATAATAAATACAATGCTTTATTTGGCAAGGAAATATCTTGGTGGATGATATTTTTATTTCTACCACCTGGCAAATATTAATAAATTCTTACTCTTCCTCACCTTACAGAGAAAACACATGGAGTTAGGCTTTTCATATAAGAAGCATCTGAATAACAAATTACTAATTGTTAACCAGATGCCTTTCTTATGTCACTTATAGATAGCCATGCAAAACAGAATTTCCCAGGGAAGTGCAGATGTGTGAGAAAGCAAAGGAGGAATCTGAAAAACTCAAGTGGTTGATGGTTGATGGCCACTGTCTACCTCATGGGGTGTGCCAATCTGGGCTCAACGTTTTTTTGTCACTGGATTCTGGATGTTGCTGTGCCCAAAAATGATGGCTTAAGCTCTGAGTGCTCTGTGAATGACCTAACATTAACACTCAAAATATATAACCCCTGCATAAGGGCATTTGGCAGACATTGAGGCTTGTTATCCAAATTCTATTCCCCAGCAAGTTATCTTTGGTCAGGCTCTACTTGAGACTAAAATACCTAAATAATTGCTTTCTCGCTCTCCTTAGCAGGTAGTGAAACAATATGACAGAGCTATAGGCAATGAGTCATAATATGCATTCTACTATTTTCTAGATAAAAGAGACTAATGTGGTTTATTGTGATATCCTCTCATCTTGCATGATAGCCTGATTGACAGCATGTCTTTCTCACCATGAGGCAGGTGACTGTCTCAACACTGAGAATGGTAGAGTTTAATGATAGTAGTGTCTTGAATATTGATTTCTTCAGTGAGTTGTTGCACATTGAGTTGCTGCTGGCCTCTAAAACATTTTTAAGTGAGCAAAAGAAATATAAGCAATTAGCATTCGGATGTTCTGTTACTTGTGGCTAAAAAACATTTTCAGCTGCTACTTCCCAATTTTTTATCTTGGATATATTAGTTCCTGGGGCTGCTGCAGCATAGCATCACAGACAGCGTGGCTTCAAAAGAAATTTATTGTTTTATGATTATGGAAATTGAGGTGCCAATAGAGGTTTTGTTGTTTTTTTGTTTTTTCTAGAGGTAGTGTGGAATATTCTGTTCTTCTCCCTTAGCTTCTGGCTCTTTACATTTTGTCTATCCCTGTGTCCAAATTTCCCCTTTTCTATAATGACACTGGTCATATTGGATTAGGGTCCACTCTAATGGCCTCATATTAATTTCAACATCTGCAAAGACTATTTGCAGTAAGGTTCTTTTACAGGTACTAGGGTTACAACTTCAACGTCTTTTTGGGAACACAATTTAACCTATAACATCAGAGTTCTGCATAGTAACATGTTTCATATGGTGGAGTGAGTTTAGATTAGCAAATTCAATTTCACTGTGTGTATTCTATGTTTCCCTCTCTATGAACATAGGCTCCAGGGTTTAGCAGCTCTGGAAGGTGATGGCCTATGCCAATAGTACTCAACGATTCTGCTTTTATTTATGTTCAAAGTTTTCCTCTTTCTTAAATGGTCTTTAATTAACTATCTTTCCTAGATTGACATTTAGATTCTCTCGGAGGGGTTTGGATCATCATCTCTAAAGACAATCCCCAATGCCATATTTCCAAATCTTGAAATCCCTAAAGGTCAAATTCCTGAAGTCTAAATTTCTAAAGTCTAAAATTCCTAATGTCTAAATTCCAAAAAATCACAATCACAGAATAGTTGCATCATTTTAGGTGGAAAGATCAATTTGTTATTGTTTTTATGTAGAAGAAAATGGATTCCAATGGAATTTCCAGGCCATGATACATTTGGAATCAGGTGCAATCAAGGATTCCAAAAGTGAATTTCGAGGTATTATCAATAAAATTTCTTTTTTTCCATTCAGCCTAGTGAATTTGGCAAAAAAATTCCGGTGGGGATTAGCCATACAATATCGCAACATGAAAACTTCCATTTAAAACTGTGCCATTTGCCTGCGTTGACACTCCTTTTAGCTGATGACATATCAGGAGCTTTTAATGAACTAAAGCTACAATTGCCTGAAGAAGCTAACTAAATTACTAGTTTAAAAATAATTATGCACATCGTAGGATAATAATTCACATGTGCAAAGGTGTAGCAGTTTGATCACCAGTATTGTGGTCTATATATGTGCATGTGGGGAATGGATTTCCACATAGTTGTTTATATACACAGTATTTATCCTTGCAAAAATATGCATGTTATTTTATTGTGTATAGTGGCCTATGAAGTGCTCTGTCATGTTTTTACATGTTTCTCCAGTAAGTCACCTTTAAGAATGTAAACAAATATCTTTTAAAGAACTTTAAAAGTTATTTTTCCAGAATTATACTTCTGAAATTTTGGTCTTTCAGGATTGCGATTTTAAAGGGCTTAGGCTAGAAATTTTGATTTTTTAGAATTTCTACATTTGGGAATATGGTGTTTGGGGTTTTATATTTTGGGATTTTGATTGGCTGTCCTCTAAACATTCTCATATCCATTAGGTCTCATTGCTATTGAACCAACAGTTTTTTCAGCTTGACCTTTTTGTTTTTCTGGCATAATTTCTTATATGAATAGCTATGAAAATAAAATTAGGTGATGTAGAACAATAATTAGCATTTGGACACCTGGACCAAAATACCCATCAATAAGTTTATGGTCATATTTGATCCTAAAGATGATTTAAATCAACATGTCACACTGTTCTGTAATAAAGGAAACAATATTTTCACTGTACTTTAAGTGAAATCCAAAGTAATTTTCAGGTACAGCAACAATTGTATATTTTAAGTCATCACATTCAAATATGTCTCATATTTAATGAATGTATTGGCTAGATATTATGTATAATATGAGGAAATAAAGATAATAGAAAAAATTTTTATAAGACTTTGAGACCATTCTGTTTTTTTCTATGTGTGCAATAAAATATCTTGCACATCGTATATTTATACATAAGATTTTTCAAACTCTATTAACCCATTTATGCCAGAGGTTGCACATTTTTTGTGTGTGAAAAATCAGAACTTGGTGACGACTTTGAGCAGTAGGATATAAATAACCCTCACAAGCTTAGCATTCCAATTATGGAACACTAGACATAAATGGGTTAACACTTAAATTTTGTCTGCTTATATAAATCCCATTGCTTATAATTATGAAGTAACATTCAATGTTTTTAAAATATCCATAGTGGTTACGTTTCTCTAATTTGGAGGATTACAACACTTGCTTTAATCCAATCACTGTGGAGTTTGTTTGTTTGTTTGTTTTTTGAATGAATGAGCTCAAGAATCAATCTGCATTGATATTACTAATTATCTCTTTTTGGACTAGCAATAGCACTTTGGAAGAATAAGTATACTTATTTTCTATATTTACCAACAACACTTAAATTTATTATACTTTATTGCATTTATTAATTCAGGCTTACAAAAATATGTTGCTTTATCAATGTAAATACATATTTACAGTGGTGATTTGCATATTTAAAAAAATAGAAAAGAAAAATAAAGCTTGCCAAATGTATTTCATAAATATGTTTGGTTTAATATTTGTTATTAATTCAATTTATTATATTAACATAATTATAAAGAACACATATCTTAACTCAGAAAAATATTCTCATAATTCAAGTTTATAATAAGATATCTCATAAAAATAGAGATACATTAGAACTGATTCCAGATGGTCTAAAATCAAGAAAATATATGCCAACCCCAAACAAAAATTATGCCTAAGCAAACAGTTCAAGACTAAATGTTTTCCCAACAGCATCTGAAAAAGGAAAGGCTGTCCACACATATTGCTTCTATGTACCATTGTACTAATGACCCTAGCTAGTACAGAACATGTGTTAATATACAAAAATCAGATGTAAAGTTATGTAACAACGAGTAACTGAAAAAAGATAACACCATCATATTAGAGAAAAAATAGTCAAAATATTTAGGCTTACATTTATTGAAATATGTGGAAGATATGTACGCAAAAAACTATTGACATTTACTAACAGAAACTAAAGATGAGCATAAATGGAGCAAAAGCCCATGCCATGGGTTGGGAGACACAGTGTTGTCAAGACATCTATTTTTCTCAATTCAATCTATAGATTTATGCTAGTCTTGATGAAAAAAAAACTTCAACAGGTTTTCTTTTTTTAAATAAATATTGGCAAGCAAATTCTCACAGACCTAGATTAGGTGCCTGGTACTGAATATTAACTGCTATCACTGTACGCCTTATAAACGGAACTGACTTTGTGCACTGGCTGGGGACACTAGAAGATTTAAGTGAGTAAAAACTTGATTACTTGATGTTCAGAAGCCCACCCTGATGAAGAAAATATTTTGATTTCAGGTAAGAGCATTACCTTGGGTCCAGTGTCCAATAATTCTTATGAAAATTGTACTTTTCCCTTTTTCTCCTTATAGTTGCCCAATATAGAGTATCCAGCTGCTGGTAAACTTGGGGAAATTTTGTTGGGCACATTCTTGTGATGTATTATGAAATTAATCGGCAATTTGTCTTCACTTTTATTCAGTAAGCTCTGGGATTTTCAACTGATGTAAGTATAGGAGTTTATTTAAGTCCAATAAATCTTATTTTGGATAGTCAAGTCGCTACTTAGATTTTAATTCACCAGGCCTAGATCTTTATTGTATAATACTCATTAAGCAGGACTTTCTATGACAGGTCATTTATTTTGTTCCAAGGACCTGGCAATGTATTTACTGTTGTCAAAGGCCACTGTGGGTTGGGTTGCTCTAATTAACAGTTAAGACCTTCTGCCTATCATAATGACCATTGTCACTCACCTTTTCTCTGGCAGACACTGTTGCAACTTGACCTCTTCCACCCTAGAATACAATTATCCTCATTAAAATAAGTGAGCCCATTTCAAAGCCAGCACATAGAAACCAAATTTCTGGTTGGAAACAGAATAACTGCCACAATAACCTTTCAGATATACTGGCTCCCCCTTCACCAAAGTATTCCTCAATTCTTCATCAAAATAAGTAATTCTGCTACCCTATAAGTGGAAAGATATGGGTGGTGGGCAAGTGAGTTACAAGTAACTATTTATGTGCAACGTTTTCATTGAGTGCTATTCCAATGCATTATTCTAATACTTTTGTTTATATTATTCCAATGAATTTCTATCATTTTAACTTGATTTAGTGAGTGAAATGTTAAGTCCAGATTTTAGGCAACTAACTTAAGAAATAATACTATACACAGTTTATTAAGCAAGCACAATTAATTTATAATCTCTGGTGTATGGATTCTCACTGATAAATTCAGCAGAATCCATATTTTTCTCCCTTCCTCTGCTCTCAAAGAATCAATTTCCATATATATTACCTATGTTTTCTCTTGTTTTGTTTCTGTTTTGGCGAATACAAATTAGCAAAACATTACAATTCTTGTTTGAGAAAAATTTTCCTTTTCATGTTTGACTTTATGATTTTTTTCTTTTGCGATGTGCTTAAGTATGGATCTGAATATAGATCAAATGTATTCCCTTATTTAGCACACACTTTCTCTTCCATCATGGCAGACCTGGTCCAGAATACTGCTGGCTGCAATCAGATTAGGTAAGCTCTTCCCGTCTGGTTTTGTCACTTATTTTGGAGAGCAAAATCTACAAAACAGGAATCCACCACTGGTATATTTTGCCCTACTATAATTTGATTATATGTTAGAGAATAAACTATTGATTTAAATACACGTTATTAAAATATACAGTAAAACGATTACCTTAATAATACATGCAATTAAGACAGTCAAAGATTATAGAAATTTTATGCACATGTTTCTAAAACAACAAAGATTGCTTCACTATCATTAACTTCCAGTTTTAAAGTGGTAGAGTAATAACTGTATCTTACCCTCCTTTTATAGAAATGACAGAAAAGTAAGTATAAGGAAAATACATATACACACTAAATTAAAAAAAACTAAGAAATTATTTAATATAAGATATATGAAGAAGAAAACCAGAGATCAATAAGGTACAGGAAGATATTCTAAAGGAACTCTAGGTTTGGGGGCACATTTATTATTTAAACCCAGATATGTGTGTGTGTGTGTGTGTGTGTGTGTGTGTGTGTGTGTAACTGTGTGAAACTGTGCATCAGGTAGGAGAATCAGTCATTCATGATAAATTAACAGTGTTTCTAACTTTCAAATTATTCTTATCAATGAATTTCTGTCACTTAAACCTAATGTATCCAAGAAAATATTCGCTATTATCTACTTTAATCTGCTCTTCTTTTAAGTTTTCATATGCGGCAGTAGTCTAGAAACACTGAAAGTCTCTTTGGCTTATTTAAAAACACAAGGGAAAATACAAAAAAGTTAATTCTGATCAATTAGATTTAGCCATAGTCACGCAATAAAGTTCATGTTTGAATTTGACAAGGCTAGCATGGTGGCTCACACCTGTAATACCAGCACTTTGGGAGGCTGAGACTAGTGGATCATTTAAAGTCAGGAGTTTGAGACCAGCCTGGCCAACATGGTGAAATCCTGTCTCTACTAAAAATAAAAAAATTAGCCACGCGTGGTGGTGAACACCTGTAATTTCAGCTACTCGAGAGACTGAGGCAGGAGAATTGCTTGAATCTGGGAGGCAGAAGTTGCAGTGAGCCAAGATCGCACCACGGCAATCCATCCTGGATGACAGAGCAAGACCCAGTGTCAAAACAAAACAAACAAACAAACAAAAAAATTGACAGCCTTTTCTGGAATTTTCTGGGAAGCATCTCACAGTAATAACACAGAGCTGTACTAAGTGATCATTCTCTCATTCTCTGCTCACGACCTCCAGTCAAGGTGGGTTTTAATAATAGAGAAGTGGAAACAAGAGAGTGTAAAGGAGATCCATAATACATACTGGTATACTTTAGCTTACCTATTTATTAGGTTATTCAAAACTTGCTGATAAATGTGACTGGCAGAAAGAAAAAGCATAGCCACTATTTCAAAAAGACTGAAAGCCTGCACAAAAATTAACTCAAAATGGATCAAAACCTCAAAGAAAAACCATAAAATCTTTAGAAGATAACACAGAAAAACAATCTAGATGATCCTGTGTTTGGTAATGACTTTTTAGATAGAACGCCAAAGGCATGGTCCATAGAAGACGTGGATGATAAGCTCTACTTAATTAGAAATAAAAATTTCTGCTCTGTGGAAAACACTGTCAAGAAATGAGAAGTCACATACTGGGAGAAGATATTTGCAAAAGACGTGTCAGATAAAGGACTCATTCAAAATATACAAAGAATGCTTAAAACTCAACAATAAGTAAATGAACACCCAATTTAAATATAAGCAAAGATCTGAACATGCACCCATCAAAGAAAATTTACAGATGGCAAATAAGCATATGAAAACAGACACTTGTCAAAAGAAGACATACATGCAGACAACAAACATTTGAAAACAGCACAACATCACGGTCATTAGAGGAATGCAAATCAAAATCACAATGAGATACCATCTCACGCTGGTCAGAATGGCAATTATTAAGATGTCAATGAAGGATATGAACAGATGCTTTTCTAAAGAAGACATTTATGCATCCAACAAACATGAAAAAAGCTCATCATCACTGGTCATTAGAGAAATGTAAATCAAAAGCACAATGAGATACCATCTCATGCTAGTTAGAATGGTGATCATTAAAAAATCAGGAGACAACAGATGGTGGAGAGGATGTGGAGAAATAGGAACACTTTTACACTATTGGTGGGAGTGTAAATTAGTGCAACCATTGTGGAAGACAGTGTGGCAATTCCTCAAGGACCTAAAAATAGAAATACCATTCGACCCAGAAATCCCATTACTGGGTATATACCCAGAGAATTATAAATTGTTCTGTTATAAAAACACATGCACATATGCTTATTGCAGTACTGTTTACAATAGCAAAAGCTTGGAACCAACCCAAATGCCCATCAATGATAGACTGGATAAAGAAAATGCTGCACATATATACCATGGAATACTGGGTAGCCATAAAAAGGATGAATTCATGTATTTTGCAGGGACATGGATGAAGCTGTAAGCCATCATACTGAGCAAATTGACACAAGAACAGAAAACCAAACACTACATGTTCCCACTCATAAGTGGATGTTGATCAATGAGAACACATGGACATAGGGAGGGGAAGATCACACACTGGGGCCTGTCAGGGGTTGGGGGACTAGGGGAGGGATAGCACGGGGAGGGGAGATTGGGAAGGGATAATATTAGGAGAAATACCTAATGTAGATGATGGTGGGATGGATGTAGCAAACCACCATGGTACGTGTATACCTATGTAACAAACCTGCATGATCTGCACACGTACCCCAGAACTTAAAGTATAATAAAATAAATAAATAAGATGCTGGTGAGGTTGTGGAGAGATAGGAACACTTTAACACTGTTGGTGGTAATGTAAATTAGTTCAACTGTTGTGGAAGACGGTGTGGTGATTCCTCAAAGATTTAGAACTGGAAATACCATTTGACCCAGCAATCCAATTACTGAGTATATACCCAAAGGAATAAAAATCATTCTGTTATAAATGATTATGTGCACACTTATGTTCATTAAAGCACTATTCACAATAGCAAAGACATGGAATCAACCCAAATTCCCAACAATGATAGACTGGATAAAGAAAATATGATATATATACCCCATGGAATACTATGCAGCCATAAAAAGGAACAGGATCATGTCCTTTGCAGGGTCATGGATGAAGCCTGAAGCCATTATTCTCAGCAAACTAACACAGGAACAGAAAACCAAACACTGCATGTTCTCCCTTATAAGTAAGAAGTGAATAACTAGAACCCATGGACCCAAGAAGGGGAACAACACACACTGGGGCCTCTCGGGGGAGAGAAAAGCATCAAGAAAACAGCTAATGCATGCCAGGCCTAATACCTAGGTGACTGGTTGATAGGTGCAGCAAACCAGCATGCCATGTGTTTACCTATGTAACAGACCTTCACATCTGCACATGTATCCCAGAACTTAAAAGTAAAAAAAGTAAAAATGCAATATCTGAGAAGTGCAATAAAGCATAGCACAATAAAAGGAGATAGATTGTAAAAAAAAAATGCTCAACATGATATGCCATCAGGGAACTGTAACTTCAAACAATGCTGAGAAAGCACCTACCAGAATGGCCAAAATTCAAAACACTGACAATAGGAAGTGCTGGGGAGGATGTAGAACAAAAGAGACTCTCATGCATTGCAGATGGGAATGCAAAATAGTGCAATCACTTTAGAAAATGCTCTGGTGCTTTATCACAAAACTAAATGGACTCTTATAATATGATCCACCAATAATGGTAGCTGGTATTTTCCCAAAGGATCTGAAAAATTGTATCCACAGAAAAAGCTGCATATCGATGTGTGTGTAAGCTTTATTTATAATTGCCAAAAGTTAAAAGCAACCAGGATGTTCTTTAGTAAGCAAATGGATAAATAAACTGTAGTACATCCAGACAATGAAATATTATTAATCACTAAAAAGACATGAGCTATCAAACCATGAGTAGACATGGAAGAACCTTAAATGTGTATTACTAAATAAAAGAAGCTAATCTGGAAATGCTGTATACTGTATGATTTCAACATATGACATTCTAGAAAAGGCAAAATTCTAAAGACATTAAAAAGATTAGGATTTTTCAGGGTTTAGGTGGGAAAGGGGGATGGAAAGGTGGAGCACAGAGGATGTTTAGGGCAGTAAAATTATTCTCCGTGATACTGTAAGAGTGAGGACACATTATTATACCTTTGTCAAAACTCAGAATATGTACAACACAAAGAGTAAACCCTAACCTAAACTATGAACTTCGGGTGATGCATCAGTTTGGGTTCATGGATTGTAACACATGCACCTTTCTGGTGAGGAAAGCTGACAGTGGAGGAGGTTGTGCCTGAGTGGGGCCAGGGCATATATGGGGAACTCCACATTTTCTGCTCACTTTTGCTATGAATGCAAAACTGTTTTAAAAAATAAAGTCTTTTTTTTTTTTCTTTTTAAGACTGAGAGTAGGTATTAGGCATTTTTCTCTCTATCACTCTTTCTTTGTAAAAATTTTTGAAGTTCCAAGAAAAGAAATTTGGATCAGAGTAAGTATTGTGGAAAACATGAGATTTTGAGTAAGTATTAGGCAATATGTAGGATTTAGATGTATATTTATTGGTTGTATACTTAGTGTTAAATACTTCACAAGAAGGATTTTTAAACTTTATGTGCCATTGGTTCTTTAAAGTCTAGTGAAAGCATAAATCCTTACTCAAATAAATGCACAAAATTTTAAAAACTATATGTAGTGTTTCAAGGAAATCAGTTTCATAGTTATCAAAATATTACTTTTTAAATTGCACTGTATAGATATCTGTACTATTTTATTATCATGGTGAAACAAAGTACTACTACATTTGGAAAGGAGTGGTGTGCATACCTGATATTTTGAGATGCAATAAATCACATGATCTAAAAGTCTGATTCCACTGGTGGCAATTTATAGTTAATACTGATACTAATGTGAGTTTTCACTTGTATTCAAACTTGAAGTAAATGCTAAAATTCAGTTCAAAATTAATGGAAATAAAGTTGTATTTTTCCCTATTTTTAATGTAAAGTTCTCCAAAATTCTATCTATGAACACCTTAGGGCTATCTCTGGAACCAGACACAGAACCCTATGTCATAGTTAATCCCGTTTTGAGCCACTGGCTACATTCCAGACTGCACTGCATACTTTAACAATGATATTTACTGTATAGATTTCTTGCTTCCACTAGTGAACATGTACTGATTTGATTAGTATTTTATAAAAATATGACAAAATTAGATTAAAATGATGACCCTTTCTCTTCTGATCCTATATTCTTGATTAAAATTAGCTTATATTCATTTCCTTCTGTTGTAAAATATCCATCTCCACCAATGAATGTTTTCTTCCCCTTAAATGACAAAGATATTAAAATATTCAGAGTAAGATCCTGAGCAAGACTGAAGGTTACAGATGCATCTTCTTTTCAATAGTTGCCTCCAAAACAATCAACTGGGAACAGAATACAGTATTAAAGACAGAGATAATATTCTCAATTACTACACAGCATTTGTACTTATTAGTCTTGCAATTACAGAAAAAGAGATGTTTTTATACATGAAAACTGAAGAACACCCTACTTGTCAAATCACAACTGGAGTATTTTTATAAAAGTTTGAAGTAATGTATCTTATAATAGATGTTTATAAACTATACTGGAAGAAACTCAGAATGATAATGGGTCTACAATTAAACTCAACTAAGAAATCAAACATGGAAATAAATTTTTCCAGAGAAAATGATGTTTACTAATTTTCCCATGATGTCTCTCGATATGAACTTGAAGGTTAGCCCTAGGAAGAATAAAACTTAAAATCAATGAGACGCATATTTAGGCAAAACATTGGAAAATATATTTAAACTAGGAGACATACCTAACAATGGACTACCAGCATAGAAAGCCAGCACTATTTATAAAACTAATCAAATGATATATGAGTGACTTACAAGAATGCATTTTAAATGATTCCCCATGTAGGAGAATTTATACTAGATTATGTAAAAAGTTACACACAGCTTTTGATATCAAAGTTTTAATTATTGATTACAAAAGCAAATAAAAATACTTGGTTTTATTTATCTTTTTATAATTAAATTTTTTTCAAAATTAAAAATAATGCATCCTTCTTACAGAAAGTGAAATCATTGGAGAAATACATAATATGTGAAGTAAAGTTTCCTTAGGTTTCTGCCCTCTCAATGAAAAGAAAATGTGTTTAATTTATGGGTATTTTTTTTATATGTTTTACTTATGTGTATTTTCTCCATTTTCTTTATTTTTTTTCCTTCTAATGTTTGTTTATTTCTTTTTTACCTTCTAAAATTAAAAGGACCTGGACAGGGTAAAAAAGAAAAGCTCGCCCTTTCAGTGAGTTTTGTGAGTGATTTGAAAACTGGAATATTCATCACCATCTATCTAAAGGTTTTTTATTGAAATATTTCAAATAAATACTTAAACATATTACAAGGTTTTGTGATTTGTAATCATGTGTTCATGACATCTCTGTAATTGCTGTGGCTTATTTGCCTTGCTGGTGAATGCAGAATATATCCAAGTATCTGTAACATGGTTCTTCCTTTGCCTAGTTAATTTAAGTAATAATAAAATTTGTGTTTTTGGTTGGAATTCATTACATTTCAAAAAAGCATAAATTTTCAACATCTCCTGTTGTCAGACTGAAATTTAGACATACCTTTCCAATCTGGAAACACTGCATAGCAAATGGTCATTTTGGAAAATAGATCTATTAGCTTTAATGAAAAAAAATATCCTAATGTCTGCTATTGAATTACCAAAAGACAGTGAGTCTGAGACTTCTACTAATATCTAAGGCATCATAATATTATAACAATGTCATACTACCATTACTTTTACTGATCAAGGTTTATTTTTAATACTTGCAGAGTCTGACATTAAGATTGAAAAATAGAAAACTAATTGGTAGTACCTGACAGAAAACAATTTTATAGGGCTTTTCAAAGCATATCTTATAAGGCATCATAATGACCATAAATATTCTATTTTTGTTATGTTTACTTAAAGAGAGTTGATTACAGCTTTAAGGTATTTTCTAATAGATTTGAAGCAAGTCTCTCTAGAAAATTTGTGATAATCTAATAGTCTACAATTGTTTATCAATTACAGAAATAAATTTATGTTACAGCATTATTTTCCATAATCATGGATGAAGTCTTAAGAAAGTCAACAAAATAAAATAATAGTGTCTAATATATAACTCAGTAGTATCGTTCATGTCATTAATGTGACTTTTTATTATATGGGTATTATAGATTTTTCTAATGACCTGCTAGGTATAGATTTCCAAATACTTTGAATAAAGGCATTCATAGCCTATCAATACATAAACCTCTTTTGGACTGTTTTAAGTATAACATTAAACATATGAAAACTTACATTTGTTTAATTTTAAGGGAAATAAACATATAACAATTTCTTATTTTCTCCTGCGTAGAATTTGTATGCAAAATTTTTTTGACTGTTTTTATTGATACATATAGTTACATTCATTAAAAAAAATCAATTCAAATTTCAAAATATACTCTAATTAAAATGCATATCTGACCTGAAGTGTTTAATCACAATTTAGCTGAAATTGACCTCGTACGTGATAAAGTTTTCCAAATGTATTATTGTGAAACTAGTTTTGAAATGATTACAGATAGAAATAAAACTCCTTGTATAATACAGAATAATTGTTAAAGTCCTTAATTAGCTGATCTCAAATTTGTATGCCAAAGGATAAAACAATAATCATCAAATTAATTAAAAAATAGAAGGAATTGTAATATTGGATAAAAATCCCAAAGCATTCCTAATTATTTTTTTGTAAAAATATATGTCACAAAAGTAATAACTTACCTCAAAAGATTTCACAATTCTTAATTTTGAAATGGAACAATATCACTATTTTAGGTTGAGGGAACTAGCACTATAAAGCCATGTTGGTAAAATATAAAATGTGTAATATTTTAACATTATAGTCACTCCTTCTGCCCAAAACGTCTAGTGTGAACTTTCCTACACTCTTCTCTCCTATCAAAATGAAAATAGTTTCTTCAAACTGTAGGTAAAATAAAATTTGTATTATGATGCCTTTACTGAATTTTGTGATAAAGTTCTTGTCCATATTTTGCAAACTTGCACTCTGTATTAGTTTTCACATAATCTTGATTTGTATTCTCTTCTCTTGCCATATCACATATATCATATACTCTTATACATTTTACAAATACAGCATTTAACATAATTGGTAACTAGGTAAATGCAAATTTAAAACATAATGAAATATGTTTAAGATATTCAGATTGCAAGAATTTAAACTATTGGTAATTTATACTACTGGCTTTAAGGAATTTGGCATTCTCATATACTCCTACAGAAGACACAGTTTGAATTAAATAATGGAGAAAACAAAATTTAAACATGTTACTGTCTATCTCATGATTCATCTTCTAGCTAGTTATTTTACAGAAATATTTACATAGGGAAATGTAAACAGAGATGATATTTCTGCATATTTCATAATTGTGAAAAAACAAGAAAAAATAGTCATTGAGAAAGTGTTAAATGAATCATTTTATGCTCACATGCTAAAATACTCAGATGCAAAGAAGGAATAAAAGTGTCTGTACATGTAGACATAAAATTATGTTGCCTATATTTTGTTAACAGAAAAAAATGAGCAACCAACATGTAGAGTCTGATCTGTTTGTGTAAGCCTTTTTAAATATGCAACACAGTGGCTGCAAAGTGGAACAGAGTGGAAAAGCGAAAACTTTCCCTTTGTTCTTTTGTTCACTTTATAAACTTGATTATTTTAACAAAAAGTGAAGGCCAATCAACATTTTTGTGCAAACTAACGCAGAGTGGAAGTTTGTAAAGCATCAGAATAGAAGAGCTTCATTCAGAAACTTAGTAAAAGCATCATAATAAACATCTTATGTCAGCTAACGATTGAAGGCTAATCACTGGTCGTCTGGAAAATATCTATCTAGATATATATATCTCTCTCCCCATTCCTATCCATCCATCTCTTTTTCTATTTTTCTCTCTCAGATTTATCTTATTAAACCTGAGATTCACTGCTTATTGGATGCGTTAAGCTTTTCTTCTTGATTTATTGGATTTCTCTTAATTTTTGTGATAATAATTTTATAGGTACTATAAGTATTTTCACCTAGTATATCAATTTTTTAAATGTTCATGGCTGAACCTGGTGGTTCGTGCCTATAATCCCAGGATTTGGGGAGGCTGAAGCAGGCAGATTGGGTGAGATCAGTAGTTTGAGATCAACCTGGGTAACAATGTGAGACCCCTGGGACTACAGGAGCCTGCCATCATGCGTAACTTATTTTGTATTTTCTAAAAGTTATCTGCACTTGGTGATGGGTGCCTGTAGTCCTAGTTAATTGGAAGGCTGAGGTGAAAAGATCACCTGAGCCTGGGAGGCAAAGGTTGCAGTGAGCCAAGATCACACTACTGCACTCCAGCCTCACTCCAGCACTCCACTCTGTCACTCAGTGACAGAGTGAGACCCTGTCTCAAGAAAAAAAAATGTTCATGATATAATTACTTTTTCAAAGTGTTGACTGCTATTATAATCAAATATATAATACTTTCTCTTTAGTTATTATATTTCTTTCTGCTATAATTACATATTTAATATTTTTATATTTGCCCTCAATCGATGTGGTATTTGGTAAATGGCAAAGATGGGATTCTTATAGTAACATTATGACTACCTACTGTTTTCTATACATTCATTGAATGTGTCATATATCTTACTTTTTAGACTATTTTTACAATGACTTTTACATCTTTTTCATCCCCAATAAAATATTTTTAGAACACTATAACTTTACAATGTGTTTTGCTATCTGGTGCATGGAGTAGGTAGAGATCAAAATTAACATGTCTTTCCCCAGTGATTTACTCAAACACCCATGTTGTCCTAAAGGGATTTTGTATGACAATTATAGTCTTAAATCACCTTATCTTAAAATCAGAGATTATCTTGGTGGATTTAAACACGTGGCGTCTTTAAACCTGTGTCTGGAAGTTAAAGAGACAGCCAGAGATTCAGAGCATGAGAAGAATTCGATATGTAATTGCTGGAATGAAAATGTGGGGAAGGGGCTTGTGGTAAGGAATGTGGCAGCCTTTAGGAGTTGAGACCATCTCCAACTAAATAACCAGATAGGAAACAGGGCCCAAAATCCTGTAGTCATAACGAATTGAATGCTGCCCATATGGGAATGAGCTCTTTGAAAGAGAATTGTTCCTCAGAACCTCCAAATGAGAACTTAGCTTGCTGACATCTTGATTTAAGCCTCCTAATCCCATTTGTAGAGAGACAAGGTCTGCTAGAATTCTGACCCACAGAATTGTAAGCTATTGAAGGGTGATATTTTAAGTTATTAAGTTTTTGTGATTTTTGTAGTTTGTTGTAATTTGTTAATGCAGTAATAGAAAGCAAACATAGTATGTCAACATCCATTTTGTTATCCTCTTTAGATTTCTATTGGAGTGTGTTATTTCATTCAATTTATGTATACCTTTAATGTAAATATTCTGTCTAGATTTTATGTTTTCTGATGTCACAAACAGTTAACTTACATTCTTTAAAGTCTTCCTTTTTTCAGTTGAAATATTTAATTTCATAAAATTGAAGGATTCCTTTAAAATATTTCCCACCACCACTTTATTTTCATATTTTGTGTTATTTTTCTTCCCTTATAATCTAGATTTGTTCACTAATCAGTTATTTTACTGTTCCTTTGTTCGTTTTCAAATATTGCTTATTATATTTAGTTTTTCATATTTTCTTCATTATCTTTTCATAGTTTTTTATATTTTTAACTGAGAAAGTTTGGTTTTAAAATCTTATTTCATTCAGTATTACATCATTAATAAAAACAATTATATCTATATATTTTGCTCTTACTACCTGTTCACAGATATTCTGATATATAGTAATTTAATAACTACTATTTTCAAAATATTCAGCACTTTCAATTTTTATCTCGTCTTTGTGTAAAGATTATCTCTGGAGAAATATGCTTTTGCAGTTTAGCACTTCTGTGAGGTGTATGTGTGTGTGCAATTGTTAAAATTAAAAAAAAATATCAGGATGGTAATTGTAGTTTTTTCCTAGTCATTGTATCTATTACAACATATCCTTTCCTCTTCATTGTTATTAATACGTAATACATTTTAAGTTGTGATTGTTGTATGTGCATTTGGAAAAGAGTTGCTTCTTATGTAAAGTCCTTCACAAATAGCAATGACATCTCCCTAATTTAGATTCTGTAAATTATTACCTAATACATTATTTGTGGTAGCATTAGCCAATACAAACTGAAGCATAATTTTTCTTACATCTTCTGTAGCCTTTGCTTCATGAATGTTTATGCTATGTTGTGTAATACAAGCATATTCCTGACTGTAGGATATTTCAACTTCAACAAAATGGGAACATTTCCTTTCCCATTTAATGGCTTTCCTTGGAATTTAAAATCTCTGTTGTTAATATTATCATCCATTACTATTGTATTTGTTTGCTATTGATATTTCCATTTTTAAATTTTCAATTATTTTAAAGACTTGTTTTAGGTGTAACTTTGGCATGCAGCATATGGTTTTGCTGTGTGACTCAAAAATTCAAGACTATTGTTCTAATAAATATGTTAGGATTGGCATGAGAAATACATTCAGTTTCAGAATTAATTTTAAAGTATTTTAAAATAAAATATTAATTTTAAAATATTAAATTAATATGTTAATTTATATTAATTTTAAATTAAAATATTAATCTTAAAATATTTTAAAATAAAATACTTTATATATTTTTAAACTATTTTAAAATAAAATAAAAGTATTTATTTTAAAGTATTTTAAAATAAATACTTTAAAATTAATACTTTAAAATTATTTAATTTTAATATTAAATTTTAATTTAAAAAATTAAAAACTTTTAAATTTTAATATTAAATTTTAAACTAAAAATGCTACTCTACCGAACAGCCTTATTGCTGATATGGCAAGAGTTAGTGATCTTAATAGATCAAACCAGCTACAACATTCTCTAAAGCCAAAACCTAATCCAGAGTGAGCCTTTAACTGTCTTCATTCCTAGGAAGGCTCAAGTTTATACTTTGTTTCTTTTGGAGCACATAGATAGCCCATTACATTTCTTCTTAGATCTACAATATCGCCTTCAGTGTGTCAGGTTTTCATTGCTACTCAATTTTGACTCTTTTCTGTGGCATTTATTTATGTTATGACCTTATTATTTATTTTACATTTTTTTAGATCAGCCAATTTAATTTTTATTTGCTTGTGTTAAACTTTCTTCATAATCCTTATAATTTGGACTCAACATCTAGATTCGTAGAGCACACTCTTTCAAGATTATTTAATGCATATTTTTGAGTACTTTTAAATTACAAAGTTGACCTACTTATAGCAAAAGAAAATGTTTCTTATGTTCTAGGTTCATTTTTAATATTCTTTACACATATTTGGAATACTGATCTAATTTTTTTTTTTTTTTAACACAGAATCTCGTTCTGTTGCTCAGGCTAGAGTTCAATGGTGTGATTTTGGCTCACTGCAACCTCTGCCTCCCAGGTTCAAGCGATTTTCCTTCCTCAGCCTCCTGAGTAGCTGGGACTACAGGTGAGCGCCACCAAGCCTGACTAATTTTTGTTAGTAGAGATGGGGTTTCCCCATGTTGGTCAGGCTGGTCTTGAACTCCTGATCTTGTGATCCGCCTGCATTGGCTTCCCAAAGTACTGGGATTACAGGCATGAGCCACCGCGCCTGGCCGATTTATATTATTCTTTATGTGCCTGTATGTCTTCCTGAACCATCTATTTGTGGCAAAATCATTTGGAAAAGAGCAAGTAATTCAGGTTAAGGCATTACTGTGACTTACTCTGAAGCTCTTGTGTCAAGAAGTGTGTGTGTACCTATATGTGTATGTGTGTTTCTATACGTGTATGTGTGTTTGTGTGCATGTGTTATGTGCATGTGTGGGTATGTTGTAGCAATTCGCTGACAACAGCTTTTTACGTAAATCTCTGTCCTTAATAGGCTATAACTTGCAAAACAAGTCTGTTGGTCTGCTCTGGGAATAATTCATCTGCTGTTCCATGATTTCAAATATCATTCAGGGAGACTACCAGGGTCAGTGCAGTTGAGTTTCAAGCATGTGGTTTTTACCTCAGTCTGTGTTTCTTAATTTGGAAAATGCTGTTTTATGCAAGATCTGGCTGGGGTTTGGGTTCTCTGATATCCATTCTGTCTGATCTAATAGTCATTGAACTTGGTAGCTTATCTTCATGCACACTGTGCTTGGGGAATACAGGAGGTTTTAAAAAATTATTAAAATAGTATTTTTCATTCCTGTTGCTAATTTGCTTTCTTTTCTTTGATTTTATATTGGTTTAGAGAGTAGAATGAAGGAGAAATAATTTTTGTAGATTATAGCATGACTTATATCATCAAAAAATTTTTTAAATAAATAAGCTTAAACATAAAGTTATATGCTCTGTATTCAGAGCAATAATAATCAAAAACTTGCTTTAAGTATAAAATCCTAGGTATAAAATCTTTATATTTGTATATATATTTATAAACATGGATTAAATACATGTTTAATCCTGAAATGTTTTTATTGAATAAAACTGCATTTTATTCAATGTATTTCACAATTCTTAGTCATTACTCATATTTTTTAAAAAAAACTTTATACTGATTGACCAATTTTTACCACTGTATCACATTTGCCTTATAATTTATTCTTTTTCTATACACACACACACACACACACACACACACACACACTCCTTAGAGATATTGTGGCTTTGGATCCAGATCACTGCAATAAAGCAAATAGAGCAAAATAGTGAGTCACACAATTTTTTTGGTTTCCCAGTACATATAAAAGTTATGTTTTCACTATACTGTAGTCTATTAAGAGTGCAGTAGCAGTATATCTAAAAAATTTATATACCTTAATTTAAAATGCTTCATTGCTAAAAATTGCAAATCATCAAAGCGTTAAACTAGAGGCAATCTCTTTTGCTGGTGGTGGCTCTTGCCTGAATGTTGGTGGCTGCTGACTGATCAAGGTGGTAGTTGCTGAAGGTTGGGTTGTCTGTGTCAATTTCATTAAAAAAAAATAAAGTTTGCTAAATTGATTGACTCTTCCTTCCGTGAAAAATGTATTTGTAGCATTTGATGCCATGTGATAGCATTTTACTTACAGTAGAGCCTCTTTGAAAATTGGAGTTGATTCTTTTCAACCCTGCCACTGTTGAGTCGATTCTTTTCAACCCTGCCACTGTTGAGTTGATTCTTTTCAACACTGCCACTGTTTTATCAACTAAGTCTATGTAATCTAAATCCTTTGCTTTCATTTCGAATATATTCGTAGCCTCTTCACCAGGAATAGAGTTTGTCTCAAGAAACCACTTTCTTTGCTTATTCACAAGAAGCAACTCCTGTCTATTACAGTGTTATCATGAGATTGTGGCAATAAAGTCACATCTCCAAGCTTCCCTTCTAGATTGAGTTCTCTTGCTATTTCTACCATATCTGCAGTTACTTCCTCCACTGAAGTCTTAACCCTTCAAAGTCACCTCTGAGGATTAGAATCAACTTTCTAATTCCTATTAATATTGATATTGTGACCTCCTCCCGTGAATCCTGAATGTTCTTAGTGGCATCTTAGTGAATCCTTTCCAAATGGTTTTAATTTACTTTACCCAAATCCATCAGATAATTCACTCTCTATGGCAGGTACAGTCTTAAGAAAAGTATTTCTTAGATGATGAGACGTGAAAGTCAAAATTACTGCTTGATCCATTAGCCACAGGATGGATGTTGTGTCAGAAGGCATGAAAACAATGTTAATATCTGCATACACCTTAATCAGAACCCTTAGAGGATTAGGTACATTGTCAATGAGCAGTGATGTTTTGAAAGGAATCTTGTCCTCTATGCAGTAGCTCTCAAATAGTAGATCTGAATTTCAGGAAATTCTGCTGTTAAACAGATGTGCTGTCATTCAGGCTTTATTGTTACATTTAGAGAGCAGAAGAAGAGTAAATTTAATGTAATTCTTAAGGGCCCTAGGATTTTCAGCCTAGATAAATGAGCAATGGCTTCAATTTAAACTCACTGACACCCAACAAGAGAGTCAACTTCTCCTTTGAAGCCAGGCATTGATTTCTTGACTGTATCTTGGAAAATATTATATAACATTCTTATTCTAATATAAGGCTATTTCATCTACATTGAAAATCTATTATTTAGAGTACCCCTTTTCATCAATTATTTTGGCTGGATATTCTGGATAACTTGCTGCACCTTCTACATCAGCACTTGCTGCCTCACCTTGCACTTTTATGTTATGAAGATGGCATCTCATGAACCAACCTCTTGCAAGCTTGAAACTTTCTTCTGCAACTTCCTTACCTCTCTGAGCCTTCATAGGAATGAACAGAGTTAAAGGCTCACTCCAGATTGGGTTGTGGCTGAGGGGAATGTTGCAGCTGGTTTTATCTATTCAGACCACTAGCTCTTGCCATATTAGCAATAAGGCTGTTCAGTGGAGTAGCACTTTTAATTTCCTTCAATAACTTTTCCTTTGCATTCTCAACTTGACAAATTGGCACCAAAAGCCTAGTTTTCAATCTCTCTTGGCTTTCAACATGCCTTTCTCAATAAGCTTAATCATGTCTAGTTTTTATTTAAAGCCAGAGAAACCTGTGACTCTTCCTTTCATTTGAACACTTAGAGGATATTTTAAAATTATTAATTTTTCTGATTTTAATATTGTTGTGTCTCAGAGACTACAAGGCCTCAGGAGAGGGAGACA
Source organism: Cebus imitator (assembly GCF_001604975.1). Classification (NCBI taxonomy): domain Eukaryota; kingdom Metazoa; phylum Chordata; class Mammalia; order Primates; family Cebidae; genus Cebus; species Cebus imitator. The sequence goes on along the minus strand of NW_016107675.1, from coordinate 1,419,450 downwards.
AATGGGAAACAGGCAGTCAGTGGAACAGTCAGAACACACAGGGCATTTATTGATTGAGTTTGCTCTCTTATATGTGCCTGGATTTATGATGCCCCAAAACAATTATAATTGTAACACTGAAGATCATTGATTATAGATCACCATAACAGCTATAATGAAAATGAAAACATTTAAAATATTGCAAGAATTACCAAAATATGACACAGAGTCAGAAAGCAAGCATGTGCTGTTGGAGAAATGGTGCCAATAGAATTGATTGAAACAGAGTTGCCACAAATCTTCAAGATGTAAAACATACAATATCTGCAAATTTCAGTAAAGCGATATGCAATATAAAATGATATGTCTGTACCCATAATTTATTTTCCAAATAATTTGGGCCATAGTTAAAGATATGACAATGTTCTCTAAGTAATTTAATATGTATTTCTTAAGAATACAGGCATTCCTTCCATTCCACAGTATAATTATCAAATTTAGGATATTCAATATCAATGTAAGATTATTATTTGACCCACAGCCCATATTTCAGGTTTTTTTCCACATTCTTACTAATGTCCTTATGGCATTTTTTTCCTATTCTAATGTGAAACTTAGGTCCATGAATTGCATTTAATTGTCAGATATCTTCAAAATATTTTGACATCAATCTATTCTGAGTGATGTTGTTAATCCACATCCTTGCCTTTGTAATTTCCTTTGTTAGACTATAAAAAATTGTATTTACATTTGTTTGCAAATTTTTAGTAATATTACAAAAAATACTGGTACAAAAACCTTTTCTAAATGTGGACTGTCACCTGGAAAACTATGAAATTGCAGTCAGTAGTAATACATATACATATTCAGAGTTTTAAATATTAGGATTTTCCCTCTACAATTTTGATACCAATTTGTACCTCAATAAAAATTGTTTGATATTTTTCTTTTTTCCCAATTCTTTATGTCTACAGTTTTTTCTTTGTGCTAATATTATGTCGTGAAATGTTATTTTAATTTCATTGATTATTGGAATTGTACTATTTTAGTTTCTGCCATTTTGGATTACCTATTTATATATTTCACTCATTTTTATTTTTATCCAGTCAAAAGATTGGATTCTTACTGAATTGAATAATTTCTAGTAGAGGCTAGATGTTAGCCTTTATATGTATGGAAACATATTTTTCAATTGTGGACACACTACATCACATTTCACTGAGGAAATGTTGTTGCTTAATGTGCTTACATTCTAACTTAATTGTAAATATTTTCCAACTCACAAAGATTAATCTACCTATTTATGATTTACTGTAAGGTTCTCAAAGTTTTCCTGATAATATTTGGGACTTTGAATATGGAAATTTATATTGTATATGGGTAAAGGTATGGGTCTAATAATTTTTCCACTTGGATAAAAAATTGACAAGTCTCATTGTATTATCCACATTTTCCTCAAAGATTTAGTAATTGTATCTGTGTCATATACAAAATATTCACATCGATGAGACTATAATGGTCTCATTATACAACCTGAATGTCGTATTTCTCTATGCTTGTACATACAAGCATTTGTTTGTTTGTTTGTTTTGAGATGGAGTTTCATTCTTGTCGCCCAAGCTGGAGTGCAATGGCATGTTCTCGGCTCACTGCAACCTACACCTCCTAGGTTCAACTGATTCTCCTGCCTCAGCCTCCCAATTAACTGGGATTAGAGGCAACCACCACCACGCCTGGCTATTTTTCACATTTTTAGTAGAGACGGGGTTTTGCCAAATTGGCCAGGCTGGTCTCAAACCCTGATCTCAGGTGATCCACCCGCCTTGGCCTCCCAAAGTGCTGGGATTACAGGCGTGAGCCACTGTGCCCAGCCAACCATTTTTAATAAAAGCAGTAACAACATACATATCTGTTTTATGTCTACATGTTCTATATTACTTGGTAATCTATAGTTGCAAATTTTAAATTCGTAACTTAAAATTTAATTTATAATAGTCTTTGTTAAAGTAAATTTAAATAACCCGTAGCTACTTTCATTACTACACTAATTGCTTTAGAAAAGCTTAGTGGTTTTCTTCTCTGTAGGTCATTTTGAATGTTATCTTGATGTTTAATATATATGGTTAACTGTTTTAACCAGTGAATGTGACAATGTATAAGTGAACTACAGTATCTCCACAGGAGTATTTCCGTTTCATTTTTCCACTTCTAACTAAATTCAGTTGCTATTAAATTGCCTACTGATGATTTCATTTAATTTGTTCTTGTTGAAAGGAGTTGAAAAATGCATTACATTTTATTTCGATTTGTAAAGAACCTGGAAAACAAAGGGTTTCATAGTAGTCACCAGTAATTCTTTGGTGGGGATATATAAGAGAGTATTTTTATGTAAAATAGACAGTCGTCTGTATTTGATTGTGCCTGCCCAGTAATAAGAACATAGTTTCTGAAAATTCTGAAAAAGCCCTTGAATTATCATAGTATTCTATTACCTGTCAGGAGTTTGACCAAGGTGAGTAGCACACATATCATGGAGACTTACATCACGACAGCTTGGAATATGTCATACCGATATTAACTTGGAAAATTAATATCGCAGTTAAGTAGAGAATCTTTTGTTCTCTTCTCTTACTTTCTCTTAAACAAACGTAGTATCTCGCTCTGTTTTTAGCCACCTAAAGCTGTGGGTGGAGTGACAAGCACCCTTGTGGCTACCATAGCTGCCACTGTGCCGGGTCAGAATTGAAGTTAGCACAACACTGGATTTTGCCAAGGCATGCTATAAGCAACTCCCCGGCTAATGCCTCTGTTGGCTCAAGGTCTTGGGGCTCTAGGACCAGAAAGTGGCAAAGCCAGCTATGTCTATGTCCTTCGCTTTGGGGCAGAGAGTTCCTCCAGTCCTGAATGGATCGAAATACCGACTGGGAGTCAGGGACAAGAGTCAAAAACCTTAGAAGTCCACCTGGTGTTCTATCATGTGCAGCCCTTCACATTATCAAATTCAGTCCTTCCCACTCTTCCTGCCCCCTTCCAAGGGCAGAGAAACCTCACCCCATAGCCAGTACCAGCACAGCCATGAGGAGTACTGCCAGACTACTGATGGTCCCTTAAGACCCAAGGGTGCTCAAGTCAGCTTGTGGTGAATGCTTCCTGGCTTGAGACTCATTCTTCGGGGTAATGGTCTCTCCTTTTGTCCAGGACAGGTCCAGAAATGCCATCCAAGAGTTAAGTCCTAGAATTGGGGATCCCAAAAGTCCAGTTAGTGCTCTTCTTCTTGTGGCTGTGCTGGTACCTAAGGTGCAAGACAAAGAGCCCTTTACTTCTTCTGCTTTTCTCTAGCAGAAGGAATTCTTTTCCATAGCTAAAAGAGCTGGTAATGTGCTGAGTCTCCCCTGAAGCCAGCAATTCTCAGGCTCACCCAAGGCTCTTGATGAAGTAACCAAGTATTGCTGCTGATTATTCAGGGTCCAAGTGCTCTTTACTTAGTAGATCACCAGGTTTGCAGGAACTCAGGTTTGGAGAGTTGGAAATGTCAATTTCCCTCCTGCTAGGGCTGGTTAAAATGCTCCCTCCATGATGGGCATCAGCTGAGTTTGGTCTGGTTTTCCTTTCTTCTCTAACAGGACAGCGCTGAGTTCAATGCCTTGCACTTGCTGTGTTCTCTCTGCCCCTAGTGCCCAGAGATGCTCTCTGTATCATGCTGCCACATGCTGGGGGTGTGGAGAGGGATGCCATTTGTGATTCAAGACTGCCTTCTCTCTCTCTCAGGGCCTCTCTCAGGGATATGACGTTAAAACCAGGTGCTACAAGTGCTCACCTGATTTGGGCTCTTAGAAAGGTGTTTTTACTTTGCAGATAGTTGTTCATTTGATGTCCTTGTCAGGGATATGATTAGTAGAGCCTTCTATTCTGCCATCTTATTCCCAAATTTCTGTCTGTTTCCTTACATATCAGCCATTTCAAATACACATATATATTTCTTTATTGCAGACACATGCTTGCATCTTGTATCATATTTCTTCTTCACAGAGAGTGACTTTTAAAATCTCTCGTTGGGTAGTTTTGATAGAAATGAAATCTCTCAGATTGTTTAGAAAAAAATATGTGATTTCTCTTTTATTTTTGAAAGAGTTTTGCTGCATTCAGAATTTCTATAGGGAGTGTTTTGATTTTAGTACTTTAAAGGTCTCATCTCCTTGTCTTCCGGATTTCAGGTGTCTGACAAGCAATGAGCTTCAAGTCTTCTCTTTTCCTCTACAATGTGTATTTCTTTATGCTTTTTAATTGTCAAATAATATTTTTTGTTTAATTTTTTATTTAATTTTTAATTTTTGTATACGCATATATCTTTGTAGAGTACATGAGACACTTACGCATTTTCTTTATTTTCTGGTTTATCTTTGGTTTTGAGCAGTTTGAAAATTATGCTTGTAGATCTGGGATTTTTTTTTCTGATTTTTTATTATTTGTTTTTCCATTTATCCTGCTTGGAGTTCTCTGAGATCCTTGTATATGTAGCTTGTTATTTTTTAATACTTTTCAGGAGTCTCAGCAATTATCTCTTCAAATATTTATCTGGTCTTTTTTTCTTTCCTCTTGTTCTGTAATTCCATTTATATGTATTTTACAATGTTGGCCCTGTCTTACAACTATTACAGCATCTGCTGTTTTTAATTTTTATACTCTGTTTATAGTATTTTTACTCTGTGTTTATAGTATTTCATTTTAGATTATTGCAGTTGACCTATGTTCAAGTTTACTAATCTTTCCTCAGATACGTAAAGTTAACTGATGCCTGCCAATGGCATTTATCATCAGTTACCATTTTGCTGCTGATGTTGCTTTCATTTTTGCTAAGTAGCATTTTCATTTAATTGTTTCTTATACTTCTGGTCTTCCCGGTGAAATCCCCCACATGTTTATGCATTATTTGCCACCTTATTACTAGAGTCTTCAGCTCATTAATCATAATTAATTTAAATTTCCTCTGTGATCGTTCCACCTGTGAGCCTTCTCCGACTCTGCTGCTGTTGAATGTTTTGTCACTTCACACGGGATTGTACCTCACTGCCACCACCCTTGCTTTTGCATGTGTGCACTTAATTGTTTATTGAAGGCTAGGTGTCATGCATAAAGGATTCAAGACTGAGATAAGTAATATTTGTGCCCTGAATTGATCATAACTTCTTATGCTAGAATGTTAGGCCATTAGTATGAGGGTTGATTCCAATTAGTCAGCAGTTGGTGTTTGAGTTTTGCAATTGCTATTGTTACCTTCAGTGAATCAGCAGCTTTGTAATTCTCTAGGCTTATTTTGTAGTTGGCGTTGTAGCTGAAAGTACCAGCACTGTACCTTCATCTACTGGCCTTGACTGCATGCCTGTATCATTTGTAGGGACATGGATGAACCTGGAAACCATCATTCTCAGCAAACTGACACAAGAACAGAAAAATCAAACACCGCATGTTCTCACTTAAAGGTGGGTGTTGAACAAGGAGAACACATGGACACAGGGAGGGGAGCATCACATACTGGGGTCTGTTGGGGTGAAATAGGGGAGGGACAGTGGGGGGTGTGGAGTTGGGGAGAGATAACATGGAGAGAAATGCCAGATACAGGTGATGGGGAGGAAGGCAGCAAATCACACTCCCATGTGTGTACCTATGCAACAATTTTGCATGTTCTTCACATGTACCCCCAAACCTAAAATGCAATTTAAAAAATGCATATTATATATTTACTTTTAATGATATAACTATAATAATTATTATAACCATTATAATCAATAATAAATATTTCACTGTGACAAGTGTAAAGAAAAAAAAGGAGTCTCTAGTCACACTTTTGTTTCTTTTTTAGTAGTAGACTGTTGTTGCTGATCACTCAGTACTTCCTGTTCTACTTTTGGGTGCTTGAGGTGGATGGGTGGGTGAGAGCTCAGTCTCCTAGGAACCCCCTGTATCCATGGGACTAGTTCATAAAGTTTCTTCATTGATTTGCTCTCTTTCCATTACAGCCAAACTCTACCCTGTATCTTTAGTGAGTATTTTTCCAGAATGG
>NW_016107675.1:1404291-1413357 GCF_001604975.1 Cebus imitator | reverse complement strand
TTTTTTTTTTTTTTTTTTTTTTTTTTTTTTTTTTGCCCCTGACTATCTGTATTCCCTCGCCTGTGTACAAGGAGTTTTTACCGATCATTTTTTAACTTTCCTAGCCATAGTGCATCTTCATCTATGTCCTAGAGCAGGAGACATTTCTATCCTTCCTCCATGACTTAAGTAAGGCTTTTATTTCATAGCGTAGAAGAGTCTAGGTGAGCTTTCTGTCTTTCCTTCACTGGTACTTTCTTCCTTACTTCTGTACATGGATCTTGAAAGGCTTTCTCTGGTTTTACTTCTAACTGAATCTTTCTCATAAGTAGCCTGCACAGGTGTGTGGAAAAGAGCCCACGATTAGGTATAAATTTTTTTATGTTGTGGCTTCCAGGAGGCTCTCTATTCCTAAAGAAAAAACTAGGTCCAAAACAAAAGTAACAAAGGCTTTTTATTCATCAAGTTGCATTAGAAGAAACCATCTGCTCTGTCATTCATTTCAGCAAATGTTCAAAGATGTTAGAAGGAGTGTAAGTTTTATAGAGAAAAAGGAGTGTACACTGACACAGTCTCTGCTGGCAAACATTCCATTAACACAGGGTTTTATAAAGCTGGTGAGACTTTGGTGGTCTGTAATGAAGCACATGGGTAGTTTCAGGATATTTTGAAATAGGAAGGATTGCTGCTAATGCAGGCAAAGATTTCTGTGGCTGCCCATGTTCTGACACAAGTCAGTGGAGTTCATTTCTATAGATAGACTGCCATAATGGTCTTTATGAAGGCTGAATTCTATGGTAAATGGCTTCACATTTGCTCACACTCAACTTGCAACAGGTTCTTGAAGGTTCTTGCTAAGATCATATCTATTTGTATAAGTCTAGTCATCACTTCCTTTTGTGGTCTCCAGGAGTTGAGCCAGAAATAGATTATTTCTCATTGGAAAGCCCCTTTTCTTAGATTTTAGGAAATTTGAAACGGGCTCTTGATGGTTGGAAGAAAATAATAATTATTTACATTATCTGAACTTTTTTTTGTTGTTTTTAAGGTGAAAGCAACATTTTTCTCAGCTTTCTGCATTCAAAATGCAAGTGGGACTACGCAATTGAATTACAAACACTACATCACATAGAATAAGATAACCAAAGTTATAGCACAAGTAAATACTTTTGGGATTGAGTTTTACAAAGAAATCTTTGATAGAAAATACAAATGAAAATGATACAGTTTTCTTCTGGCCCAATGAACAGGACGAGTGCCTGACAAGGTGAATTCATGTGGATAATTATCCTTTTGCCAAGTTAGGTAAAAGAAAAGAAAAAGAGAAAACCAAACCAAACCAATATAAACACTTTTAAGAAAATAGCAAACTTGCACACATCTCATGTATCTTTCTATTTTCAACCAAGATATGTTAAATTACTGTTGAATGCAAATGTAACTGTAATATTAAGGAAACATTATTTTAGGAGAGCTTTGATTAAATATCCACAGTTAAAATTATTCTTCCCCTTTGAGGAGATTTTACTAGAAATCTCAAAGTGATAACAGTAAATTAGAAAAATGTCCAAATTATATCTTTTCTTTCATAAAAATAATCATTCTCAAAATAGCTCTTTAGATCTGAAGTCCTAGAAAAAGAAGAGTTATCATGATAGCAACTTAGCTAGTAATGTAGTTCTTATTAAAGATTCTCTAGATTTGTTACAGGTTATTTATCAGCTTCTTAAAGTCATGACCTCTAAAAATAGGGTAGAAAGGCTTTTACTTGTCTGTTGTTATAACATGTGAAAATGGTTAAAAGAACTTTTGGACTTTTGACTATACTTGGTAGGTGCATTTACGGTGATTTGAGACATACCAATGATAATCATGAATGAAAAGGGGAGACACAAACTCACACATACACACTTGAATACATTTTGCTGTTAGTATTTTCAGCTAGCTGTTATCTGTCAGATCAATTAAGAAAAAGAAAACTTATTTATTCTCTGATGCTCTTTATTTCTTTATGTAGATCTGAATTTCTGATGTATATCATTTTCTTTCTCTTAACAGACTCTTGAATTTCTTTCAAGGCAGGTCTACTGGTGACTAATTCTGTTTTTGTTTTTTCTCAGGAATGCCTTCCTCTCCATTTTTAAAGGATAATTTCACAGGAAACAGAATTTTAAGTTGGTGAGTATTTTTCTCTCAAAATTTGAAATATTTTACTCCACTCTGTTCTTGTTTGTGTGGCTTCTAAGAAAAACTCAGCTGTAATTCTTATCTTGCTCTTCTATGGTTTAAGGTATCCCAACCCCACACCAGTGGCTTTTTTAAAGTTTTCCCTATCTTTTAAGCTTTTTGCAATTTGAATATGCTATGCTTAGGTATCATATTTTGGCCTTTAGTTTGCCTGGTGTTCTTTGATTTTCATGAAGCTGTGGATTGCTGTCTGAAATTGATTTGGGAAAATTCTTAGTAGTTATTGCTTCAAATATTGCTTATCTATTCTAGTATTTCACTAAAACATGTTACACTCTTTATAACTGTCACACAGTTTTTTGGATATTTTGTTTTATCTGTTTCTTTTTTATTTTTTCTTTGAGCCTTTTAGTTTTAAAGTCTCTATTAACATATCTCAAGGCTCAGAGATTGATTCCTCACTCATATCCAGTCTAAAACTGAGCTCCACGAAAGGCATTCTTTATTTCTTTTACAGTGATTTCTTTTTACTTCTAGCATTTTATTTTGACTCTTTCTCAGAATTTCCATTTGTCTTCTTACAATTCCCGTTCTTGCATGTTGTCTACTTTTTCCATAACAGCTTTCAGCATATTAATCATAGTTGTTTTAAATTTGTGGACTGGTAATTCCACCACCACTGCCATGTCTGAATGTGGTTCTAATGCTGCTTGCACAGCCTTTCCAATCTCTCTCTCTCTCTCCCCACTCTGTGTGTGTGTGTGTGTGTGTGTGTGTGTGTGTTTGCCTTTTAGTATGACTTGTAGTATTTGGTTGAAAGAGGGGGATGCTATACTGGGTAAAAGGAACTCTGATATATAGGTCTTTAGCGATGTGGTGGTAAAATGTGTGGGAACAAGTATCTATTGTAGTCTTATGACTCAGTCTCAGTATTTTATGAGCCCATGCTCCTGGGCTATGAACATCACAAGTAATTCTCAACCTCTCCCATTCTCACCCCAACCTTTAGTTGGGTTCCCATGGGTGTTTCTGCTCAGGTAAGGACAAGATGTCTAGAGTGGGCTTAAGCTGAGTATTTCCTTTCTCCCAGATCAAGCAGGTTCTCATAAAACCACAATAGGTTAGGCTCTAGTCATTTCTTTTTAGAGGAGGCCTTTTCAATGATAATAAACTAAGTGTATGCATTGCACATCTATCAAAATATAGAAACAAACACATATATGATATAAATATATATATATTATGTATATAAATAGACATATACACCTACAATGTACCCACAAAAATTAAAAATAAAAAAAGAATTGCTAAACAAAAAAATAATTGTATCCTGGCTTATTTAACCATGATTGCCTTTTGTTTTTACCTGATGAAAACATAACAATTTTTCTTGATATTCACCTTGGGAAACCGGTAGAGTTGCTGTAGGTAAATTAATGTGTAAGGCTCCTTTTAAGTAGGCTCTTCTGGGGGTTTTAACTCTCTCAGGCTTGTCCACAGTAAGCTGCTAGAAATTCATCAATTACTATTCTGATTTTCCTGCCCCAACCCTGGTTCCCATAAGTGTTTCTGCTTAGGTAAGTAATAATCCTCTTGCAATGGTCTGTCTCTCCAGTTTGGGGGCATCAGCTTGTCCTGTGCCCTCATTTGACCTTCATTTTCATTTCACTGATGGATCTAGGAAGAAGTGTTGATTCTTCAGCCTTTCAGCTTTATACCAGTTGCTAGAATGAAGACTTTCAAGCTTCTCGAATGCTGGGCCACAAACCAGAAATACTGTGTGATTTTTTTTTAATACGTAAATTCCATACATTGGATAGAACAACTTATTTTAAAAAAAAATCAAACTAAAGCAAACAACCAAACAAAGTCCACCACGTATGTATTGTTTATGATCAAGTGATCTCAATGACCCAGTTCTTACCTTCTGCTCTGTCTTAGCCAAGGTTGAGTCAGACTTTTCCTCCTCATGGACCCCTGAACTTTGACTTGCCCATAAGCCTGAGCAAGCTCCAAAAGGCTGAATGTGCTCCCCTTACCAGCTCATCCCAGAGACTGGCTGGCCACATTGAGATACATTTCCTATAACACAATGGTAGCCGTGGTGTCTGCTCAATCCCCGTAGATTTATTCTTAAAAGTTTCTGTTATCCCTGATAACCTGTCCCAACCAAAATAAAGAAAAAAATAATTCTCATTGATCTTGCTATGCTTGCAGATTTCTGAGTTTAGAGCATTTTCCCTATTGCAATCACCTTTTTAAGAAAAATATATATTTTTTTTACTAAGTCTAGATTTATTTTTCTTAGGCATTTATCTAATTCAAAAAGAACTAGTGTCTTGTGTTCTAATTCGCAACCCCACACATAGCCAAAATACTAGCTGTGTTTTTCTCAGAAGCTGTGATCAGCTTTCATCTTGTCAACTCTTGTATGTATTCCTTTCATGCCTCGTTTTTCCCATTGCGTCATCATAGTTAGTCTAGGATGGCATTTTCCTAATTCCCTTACCATTTTCACCTGGTGTCAATTTCTATTTTCTAGATAACTTGGATTAATCCTCATTTAAGCACAAAGAGACAGCGACTGAATATTTAAGGAACTTGCCAAAGCTACATTTTTAATAAATATCAGGTTTGAAATAAAAGTCCAGGCCATTTAAATACAGAGCCAGGGATCTAAACTACTATTCAATTTTCAGGCAGCATATTATTTCCTGAAGAAACAAATAGGAAAGAAATTCAGTCCTAAGCAACCATACCTCTGTGCAATGGGGAGAGAATTCTAAGTTTCAAAGTTAGATGCATCCTTTTCCAAATATTTTTGAAGTTTCTCACCACCATTGCTTTGTCTAAGCTTTTTGTTTTTAAGTTTTCTTTGGTTTTATCATTGCCTTTCATGTTTTTCTAGAGATTATATAATCCTTCTTAATCACATCAATTAAAATTCCAGTTATCTTTGTATTTTGTCTTGATGATAATCCGTTTTTATTGATGATGTTCATCTGAAAGCTCTGATTTAATCTTAGAATTTGAAAAATAGGTTTTAAGGCTAGTTTTACAGGCATATTTTTGAAACTGCTGAGTTAATTTTATTTTAATCTACATTATATTTTTTAGTTTTTACTGTATGCTCAAATTTTTTATCTTTTCCATTTCACTTCAGAAAATATCCTATAAATGTAAGCTTTATGAATCCATGTGTTAATCCGAGGTTATTTATGTTCCATTGACTGGAATTGTTAGTCTGCCTATTTTTTGTAGTGACAGAATCTCCCTCTGTTGCCCCCACTAGTCTCAACTTCAGATATCAAGCTGTTCTTTCACCTTAGCCTCTGAAAGCACTGGAAATGTATTAGGCTATTCTTGCACTGCTATAAATAAATTCTTGAGACTGGGTAATTTATAAAGGAAAGAGGTTTAATTGGGGACTCAGGGTTCTGTAGGCTGTACAAGAAGCATAGTGGCTTCCTCAGGAAGCTTACAATATGGCAGAAGGCAAAGTGGATTCAGGCATATCACATGGCAAAAGCATGAGAAAAAGAGAGGGAAATCAGGGTGCCACTCCCTTTTTCTTTTCTTTTTTTCTTTTTTTTTTTTGAGAAAGAGAGTCTCACTCTGTTTTCCAGGCTGGAGTGTACTGGCGCAATCTTAGCTCACTGCAAACTCTGCCTCCACGGTTCAAGCAATTCTCCTGCCTCAGTCTCCTGAGTAACTGGGATTACAGGCATGTACCACCATGCGCAGCTAATTTTTGTATTTTTAATGGAGATGGAGTTTTATCTTGTTGGCCAGGCTCGTCTTGAACTCCTGACTTCAAGTGATCGGCCCACCTCTGCCTCCGAAAGTGCTGGGATTACAGGCATGAACCACTGCCCCCTGGCTGCCACATACTTTCAAAGAGCCAGATCTTGTGAGAAGTAATTCACTGTCAGGAGGACAGCAGCAAGGGGATGGTGACAAACCATTCATGGGAAATCCAACCCCATGATCCAGTTACCTTCCACCAGGCCCCGCCTCCAATACTGAGGATTACAGTTCAACATGAGATTTGGGTGAGGACACATATCCAAACTAGATCACTTTTTAAAATGTTCATCTCTCTAGAGTCTATTATGATGCTCACTCTTGGTCTCTGCAGGTAGCCTAATTAGAAATCATTTGTTAAATAATTCACTCCTTGAGTGAAAAGTTCACTTATCCATTTGTCATTATGGCTGTTTTGGTTGATAAACAAGCTTCCTTCCTCCTTTCCTTGTATATATGAAGAAAATGACAGCTGTCCTTGGGCACATACTTTTTGTTTAAAGGATTCTCAGATGTGATTTTTTTCCAAACAAAAATAAATGGCATTAATATGTTGTTAAGAGTTTTAATATTGTATTTATATTGAAATTTAAATAATGCCTATATGTTTATAGCTCATTACCCTTGGGTTTCCTTTTATCCAACGTGCTTAAGAAAGGTTTTTCCTCATACAGAGCATTGGTAACTGCCCATCTGCATTTAGATTTTGTTCATTTGTTAATGGATTGTTTTTGCACTTTATAGCAAATCTTAGCTTTCTACATTTTGTAGTGTAATAATACCTGACTTTTGTAAAAGTCTTTTAATTAAGATTGATTTTCTTACAGCCACTATTAATTAAAAGGAAACAAACAAAACAGGTCCAAAGAATTCTGGCATCTCAATTCTCTGTTTAATTCTAGCCATGGTATGGTTATTGCTGCTTTGTCTTGAGAGGATTTTTCTATTTCCACTTTCCCCAGCTTGGCCTCATTTTCTCCATTAAATTCACTGCCTCAGTGCTGCTGCCACATCCACTTCAAGACACAATTCCCTGAAAAACCAAGGAGCCTGCCTACTTTTCTAAAAGACAATGCCTTGTTTAGAAATCTGGTCAGGTGCTTCTGCTGCACATAATTGATGGAGCAACTGCTGTATGCAGATAGAGTCCTTATAAAGCTTAGGGAGCTTAAGCCGAGTACACGTTGTCACAAATCAGGCCAATCACATTTTTTAGAATTTGTACTTATGCTCATTTCCTTTGATTTGTCCTAATAAGTAGTAGCCAGAATTGCATTAGTGTAATCCACTGAGCAAAACTGATCCTGTTGCAGACAAGGCTAAGATTTCACATTATGGGATTACAAAATTGAAGAACAGGCAACAGAGAAAGTCAAGCATCCCACAATTGCAATAACTAGTAAGATGCTTCTAAAAACTAAATGTAAAGCATTCACAAGTACATTAAAATGGGAGAAAACTTTCTGTTACCAAAATTGTGGCAGTGATACTATGAAATATTTAATTAGTGGAAATATTGTTTACCACATAAGATAAATTTAAAGGGGTCCAGAAAATTACTTATTTTTCTAATTAAAATACTGTTCCTAACTAAATTGAAGCAGTTTTGGATCTACAGAAAATTTGAACAGGCAGCACAGAGAAAGTTCCAATGTATCATCTCCTGCATACAGTTTGCCTATTACCAACATCTTGCATTACTACAGTATATTTGCTACAATTAATGAAACAGTAGGGATACATTATTATTAACTAAAGTCAGTAGATTACAGTAAAATTCACATTTGTGCTATACAGCTATGGATTTTGACAAATGCATGGCATGATGTATCTACTATTACAGTATTGTACAGAATAAAGCCCTCCTACCCACCACAACTGAGAGTTCCTGTTGCTCCATATTCATGTCAACATTTGGTATTTTCAGTATTTTAAAAATATATATTACCAATCAAATGTGTGTAGTAGTATCAATTTTTTGTTTTAATTTAAAACACCCTAATGATATATGATATTAAATATCGTTCCATATTTATATTTACAATCTATGTTTTTTGGTGGCTGTCTATTCAGATTTTTTTCCATTTAAAATTGAGTTTTTCTTAACCATAGATTTGAGTCGATTAAGAGTTGTCATTCATTGGTTTAATAATTGTGTAAGAGTTCTTTGTATATTTTGGATATATGTCCCTCATTAAAGTTTTGCAAATATTTTATTTCAATTCATAAAATATTTTTTGTTTTCCTAGTAGTGTCTTTTGCATAGACATTTTTAATATTTATAGAATACAACATTATTTTTTTCTATAGCTTGTGCTTTTGACATTGCATCTAAAACCGAATGCCAAATCCAAGGTTATCTAGGTTTCCTTTCATGTTATCTTCTATATATTTTGTATATTTGCATTTTTCATTGAGGTTTTTGGTTCCTTTTGAGTTTTTGTTGTTGTTTTTTTTTTGCATATGAATGTCCAGTTGTTTAGCACTATTTGTTGAAAAGAGAATGTTGCTACCAGTGAATTATTTTGTTCTTTTGTGAAAGCTCAGCTGACTATATTTTAGTGGAATTTGGTGACCTCTGTTCTGTTCAATCGATTTGCCTATTCTTTCACTGTCTTAATTAACGAGGCATTGTTGGTATAAAGGAGACAAATGGACATTTGTATATTGGCTCTTTATCCTGTGACCTTCCTGTAATTGCTTTTAGCTCCAGTGTTTTGTTGTTGGTTTCTTGGAGTTTTTGTTGTTGTTGTTGTTTTTTAATTATTATTGTTACCAATTCAAAATCACTACTCATTATTGGTCTGTTAACAATTTTTAATTGTTTCTGGTTCAATCTTGGAAGTTCTGTGTTTCTGGGAATTTATTTATTTCCTCTAAGTTTTCTACTTTGTGAGCATATATTTGTTCATTATAGTCTCTGATGACTTTTTGTATTTCTGTGGTATCACTTATAATGTTTTTATTTTCATTTCTGATTTTGTTTATTTAGATCTTCTCTCTTCTAGTCTAGCTAATTGTTTATCAATTTTGTTTATCCTTTTGAAGACCAGTCTTTCATTTTGCTAATCCTGTGTAATTTTTTTTTTTTTTTTG
>NW_016107675.1:1402350-1404241 GCF_001604975.1 Cebus imitator | reverse complement strand
TTTTTTTTTTTTTGGCATTTATTTTAGTTAGTTCTGCCCATTGCTGTTATGGTTTCTTTTGTCAGCTTAGAGTTTCATTTTTTCTTACTTTTCAAGTTCCTAAATGTTAGGAACAACAACCTAAATGTAAGCTTGTTAATTTGTGATTTATTTTTTGATCTACATATTTAGTGCTATAAAACTTCCTTTTAATATTTCCTTTTAGTACTTTTTTTGTTGTATCCTAGAGGTTTTTGTTATGTCATGTTTCCATATTCATTTGTTTCCAAATTGTTCAAAATTTCACAAAGGTTTTTCAGGAGCATTTTGTTTAATATCCTTGAGTGCGTGTAGTTTCCAAAGTTTCTCTTGATATTGATTAGCTGTTCTGATTCTTTTGCCTTTTCATAAAACCTATTTTAATTTTTTTTTTTATTTTATTTTTTTGAGATAGAATCTCACTCTGTCACCCAGGCTGGAGTGTTGAGTGCCATGGTACAATCTCAGCTCACTGCAACCTCCACCTCCAGGTTCAAGCAATTCTCCTGCCTCAGTCTCTGACATAGCTGGGACCACAGATGTGTGACACCATGTCCAGCTAATTTTTGTACTTTAAGTAGAGAGGGGATTTCACTATGTTGCACAAGCTGGTCTTGAACTCCTGGGCTCAAGCAGTCCACCCACCTTGACCTCCCAAGGTTCTGGGATTGTAGGTGCATGAGCCTCCATGTGTGGCCTCCATATAAATTTTGAATCAGTTTTTTAATATTTACAAGATAAATTGCTAGGATTTTGGAGATTGCATTAAATCTATGGATCAATTTTAGAAGAATTGACATCTGAACAATATTGTCTTCCAATTCATAAACATAAAATAGTTCTCAATTTATTTAGCTATTCTATGATAACTTTCATCAGAATTTTGTAATTTTCTGTGCATAAGTAATGTACAGCATGGGTTGGATTTATACCTAAATATTTTGTTTTGTTGCTATTGTAAAATTGTTTTGTGTTTTAATTTCAAATGTCAAATTTTTATTGCTGGTATAAAGGAAAGAAATGGACATTTTTTACATTGGCCTTTTATCCTGTGATCTTTACTGTAATTACTTTTAGTTCCAATGTTTTGTTGTTGATTTCTTGGAGTTTTCTACCATCTCGGAGAAAAAAAGCATTTTTATTTTGCTCTTATGAGTCTGTAGATATAGCATTTATTTTTTCTTTTCTTATTGTATATTCTAGGTCTTCTAAGATAATGTTGAATAGGAATGATAATAGCAAACATCCTTACTTTGTTTCTCATTTTTGTGAGAAATCATCTAGTTTTTCAACATTAATATGAAGAGATCTATAGGGTTTTTTTGGTAGGTATAATTATGATGAAATTCCCTATCATTGTTAGTTTGGTGAGTGTTTTATCATGAATGTGCATTCAATTTTGTCAATTATTTTTCTACATCTGTCCATATGATATCTGATTTTTCTTCTTTAGACTATTACTGCATTGAATTAATATAGTATTATTAATACAGTTGACTTTTAAATCATAAATTGCATCCCAGGAAGAAATCCCACTTGGTCTCTATATGCCTTGTTGGATTTCATTTGCTAATATTCTATTAAAATATTTCACATGTATGTTCATGAGGGATGTTGGTTTACTGATTTTCTTCCTTTTTATGTCTTAATCTTCATTTTGTTTTAAGATAATGCTTGTCTCATTTAAGATAATGCTTCTATTTTCTTAGTGTGATTGTAGTGAATTTATGGCTTCTATTCTTAAAAGTTTGGTAGATACCATCTCACGCCAGTTAGAATGGCGATCATTAAAAAATCTGGAGACAACAGATGCTGGAGAGGATGTAGAGAAATAGGAACACTTTTACTCTGTTGGTGGGAGTGTAAATTAGTT
>NW_016107675.1:1358542-1401915 GCF_001604975.1 Cebus imitator | reverse complement strand
TGGGGAGTTGGGGAGAGATAGCAAGGGGAGAGATGCCAGATGTAGGTGATGGGGAGGAAGACAGCAAATCACACTGCCACGTGTGTACCTATGCAACAATCTCGCATGTTCTTCACATGTACCCCAAAACCTAAAATGCAATAAAGTAAATAAATGGAAAAAAAAAAGTTTGGTAGAATTAACCAGAAGCCATCTCAATCTGGTCCTTCCTGTTTTGGAAGGTTATTAGTCATTGATTCAATTTCATTGATAATTATAGGCCAGTAGAGGTTATGCAGTTTCTTTGCAGGACTTTTTGTAGTTTGTGTTTTTAAGAAATTGGTCTTTGGGCCAGACACAGTGGCTCATGCCTGTTATCCCAGCACTTTGGAAGGCCAAGGTGAACGGATCACTTGAGGCCAAGGATTTAAGACCAGCCTGGGCAACATGGTAAAACACTGTCTTTAATAAAAATACAAAAGTTAGCTGGGCTTGGTGGCATGCACTGTAGTCCCAGCTACTTGGGAGGCTGAGGCAGGAGGATCGTGGATGTTGCAGTGAGCCAAGATCGTGCCACTGCACTCCAACCTGGTCACAGAGTGAGACTCCAACCCACCCCCCACAAAAAAGAAAAAAAAAAAAGAAATTGGTCCATTTCAACTAAGTTTTCAAATTTCATAATATTCCTTTATTATCCCTTTCATTTCCATGGGTTCCATATTATGACCTCTTTCTTTTCTGTAATTACTCATTAATGTTTTCTCTCCTCTCTCTCTTTTTCTATGTTTTTTTTTTGTTGTCCTGCCTTAGATTTACAAATTTTGTTGACATGTTCAAAGAGCCAGCTTTAGGATTTTTTTTATTTTTCTGAATTGTTTATTTGTTTTCAATTATATCAATTCATGCTGTCATTTTTAACATTTAATTTTTTTTTCTACTTGCTTTACTTTTATATTGCTCTTCATTCTGTAGTTTCAAAAGAAGATGGGAGCTTGTTTTCTTGATTTTAGATTTTTTTTCTTTTAGTGGCTCTGTAGCTCTGTATCATGGAGATGTGACCTCTCCTTCTCCGGTGGAACTGGAAGTCTAGAGGGAGCTGAGATTGTTTTCATTGCCCCTTCCTTGGTCACATAACGCTCTGCTATAGTAGTTTCCCTTAAATAGTTGGCCATTGCTATGAAAAACACTCTGGACATATTTCAAAATGGTTTCTATTCCCCATATTGTCTGAAACTAGAGGGTATTTTTCTTCCATCTTAACTGTGACAACTCAATGGGGCTCTTGTAGGTATGAGGGCCCCCTAAAACAGGGACCCCAGGCATTCTTAACTCTTAAATTAACTCACTCTAAGACTCCTGGAATTAGCCAAAATTGCTTTCTAAGTGTTCCTAAGTTACCTGCTTCAGTAATTTCTGCCCCCATCTAGTTGATCTTGGCTGTGATTTTCTGTATTTACTTACCTCTCCAAACTGTCCTGAACCCTTAGTTTGCCGATTCTTTTAAGAAAAGCTATTGATTTTTGGTTTGCTTGTCTATTCTTATTGTGAGGATAGACTTGAAGACATCTAAGTTTTATATGTGTCAGAGCTAAAACCGTAAGCTCAAAATTATATCTTTATAAATAGTGCCAGGTTTGAGTCCCAGCTGAGGTCTGAGGGGAGTAGGTGGGCAGCAGGCAGGGAGCTGGAAGAACACTGGAGAGACAGCAGGTAGATGGAACATGGCTTTACTCAGCAGCTCTCTCACAGTGTTGGTGCTGCATTTACATACCTCATTAACAATAGTGGCTCATAGCCAAGTGATAAGCTTCCCTAAGTTAATGGCTACATATAATGCATGGAATTGTGTGCCTGTCTCCTTCTGAGTCATGTAGAATGCTTACCTCGGCCTATGCCTGCCTAGCTGCAGTGTAGTTCCTTACACTCCAGCACCGAGGCTGAGGGGGTCCTCTTAGTAGGGACCCATGCACATAGGACAGCACCCTGAACCCATAGGCCACAGCAACAGTACAGGGGGCAACAACCTACTGCTAATATTCCTGCTATGCTACCTATGATTAGGAGAACCCAACATAGGTCAGAGCCCAGAGACGTTCACCGCCTCTGCAGGGGGTTATCAGTAAGACACTCAGTCACCTTAATCTCCCATGACCCCCTTGTAAAACTGACCTTATGTTCTGGTGGTTGTCAGACATGAATGTATAACATTGTGTCCTACAAGGGCACAGGTCCCACCTTGGGGAACTGCTACTATGTCTAAGGCCATCTGGTTTTGCAGCACCATGTTCCTGATCTGATCAATCTCATCAGTTAACAAAAGGAGGGTAACTCCAGTGTATTTCTGGGCCTGAACTGTGTGCCCTGCAAGGGCTGTAACCTACATTTCTACAGTGATGACACCTAGTCCAGTGATAGTCAAAGCTCTGGAGTAATGCCACCAGGGGGCCTGCCGTACTCCCAGGAACCGGGATTGTAGCATCTCCCAGTTATGCGGGCAACTAGGCAATGTGGGAAGCACAGTGGTGGGCACATAAGGCCATGCCAGGTACAATGTCTAGTCCAATTGATTGGCAGATATGGCCATCCTGTGTCCCCACAGACCCATAAACTCCCAGGAGGCACAAAGTCTATTGGGGCTCAGCCTTGAGAAAGTCACTTGTTCCTCTATGCTCTCAGTATGGTGACACATGTTATGTTTGTACAGGTGACAGCAGGCAACCATCCCACAGTGACACTACCCCATTGTTGCTCTATACACTGTGGTACATGTGTTCTCCCATTACTCAGCCCCTGGATGCTATAGGTCAGCCAGGGGCAGTTATGCCACAGGTTTTGCAACACCCCCATTCAAAGCTTGTATGTTGCATCCCAAGCTTTGTCTGTGGGACCCCAAGTCTCTAGCCATATCCAGTTCCTCACAGAAGCCCAGGGCAAGCCATCTGCAGCTGCTGCTGGAAGGAGGCTGCAGATCCAGCAGTTGGAGACATTGGTCAGCTCAGCATAGATGTAGGCCTAGTCTGTGGTGCTGTTGGAGCATGAAAACCTATGGTCAAAATGACAAAGCAGGCACAGGTACTAATGGATATATCAGGTCCATCAGGCAAAACACAGGCTAACTTTTCATCTCTGGATAACAATGCAGCCACTAAGGGCTTCTGCCCTGGGCGATGGTACCACATTTTATCAGCTCCGTGTAGTTCATTGGGTCCTGTACCCATGCAAAAGTCACAGGGGAGCTCATGATAGGCCACACAGACAGTACACATGTTACCCCAAGGAGGGTCCCTTCCCTGGCCGTTCCTCTACTAATAGCCAATCGTGTGGAGGTCACACCTTAAATACCCAATAAGTAACATGTAAGTCCTACTGTGGGCCCTCCCCACACGGGGCTACCATAGCCAACCATCTGCAGTGGGGGATTGGAGGGTCCATGGCCAACACCAGGTTTTCTCTTCTCCTGCCTTCAGGAGCATTGGAGCAGGCCACAACAGATTACCATTCGTCCCCATACCTGGTCAGAGGCAGTCGTTCTTCCTTCCATAGGTCTTGCGACATGGCTTGGCCCTATATGGGCTGATGACTCATTAGTCAATTCTCTAACTTTTAGGTAGTTAACTACAAGGTTAAGCCTCAATAAACTATCCAGCTGTTAGTGAAGATTACTCTAGGTGTCACCTTCGTGGTGATCACCATTTACGTTGCCCTGAGTTCAGCTCATTAGCTACTTTTACCACACCTGGTATCAAACCATATAGTGTCAGTATTAAGCTGGCCTGTGATAGCAGTCCAGGCAGCAGTAGCATCCCAGCTGGTCCATTTCATATACCATTCCCCATCAGGAATGGGGGGTGCTCTTCCTTAAAGGTGATGGCTCAGAGTTTAGGGGTGCCTCAGGCCCCATGGCCTTATCTTGCATTAGGACTATAAGCCCCAAGACATCTTGTAACTCTGCTACTAAGGGACTTGTACTCAGCGTACTTTGCTGTTCCAAGTAGGCACCCCACTTTGCTAAAGTGGATATTTGTGTCATCCCAGTCTAGGGGGTTGTTACCCATGAGTGTACCCACCATGCTATTGGGTAAGTTGTCCATATGAGCCTGTCCCATCATGCTATCACAGGCCTGAAGGGCAGCATATACAGCAGTTAATTGCTATTTTAATAATGAATACCAGAGCTCAAATTATATTTCCAAGATCAAAAGTCCAACATCATTCTCACTAGGCTAAAGGCAAGGAATTGGCAGGATTTGTTTCTTCTGGCAGCTCTGACAGGAGTCTCAGAGCTTTTCCAAGTCTTAGAGGTCACCATATTGGCTGATTTATGGTTCCTTCCTTCACCTTCAAGGCCAACAGTATAGCAAATTCTAACCATTATTGACTTTCATCTCTATCCTCCCACCATTTCTTAACTGTGACCTTCCTGCATTTTCATATGAGTAATCTGTAATTACATTGGATCCACTTACACAACCTTTGAATCTCAAAATTCCTAATTACATCTAGGAAATTTCCTTTGTCAATGTAAGGTATCATATTCAGAGGTTCTGGCAATTAGTTTCTGTAGATTAATGACATGGGCATTCATGGGTCCATTACTTAACCTGCCACAATAACCAATTATTAATGTCTTTTCAAATAAGATTCTTGTTTCTTGTACCTGTTGATACCTTTTATATCTGTAGAAACTTTATAGCAACTTAGTTGTTTTGGCAAGATTCTAAAAATTAATTTTCTTTTCACAGCCTTGTTTTTTCTATTATTTTTAAATGCACTCTGTACATATATATATATGATATATATATACATATATATCATATATATATGTGTGTATATATATATGATATATATATATTATATATATATATATATCTTGCTCAAGGGTTATGAAGGATAAAATGGTTGATCAAAAATTCAAATTAAATTTGGGCATACTATTTGTATATGCTGCTTTAAAATTTCAGTACTTCAATTATATAACCATTAGCTCTGTCGGGCAAATGAAAAGAAATTTAGGTCGTGACTATTAGATCAATGAAGATATGCCATCAAAACCATTGACATGAGGAACCACTAGTAATATATTATTGTCATTGTAACATGTGGTGTGAGCCTACTATAAGCAATTACAATAAAATGAAACATGGGGAATGAAACCTCTTGCAATTTCCTTATTTCACTTAAAATCATTTTATCTTGCTCTCTTGAAACATCTTTTTTATGTAAACTTTGCCCAATTTTATAAGATACTATTCTTTTTATGATTTGTAAATTGCTCTTTAGATATTAAGTATATCAACACACTGCTTCGCATATTTCATTTTTTTCTTTAACTTCTTCATTTCCCTTTTAATTGTGTTTACTTTTATCATGTAAATGTCATTAATTTGTATTTGGTAAAACTCATCAACACTTTTTCTTTGGAATTTTTCACATGATCATTGAATACATTATTTCCAGTTAGTATATTATGACATTCACTTATGCTTTCACTTATTAAAATTTTTTATTTCTTTCATTAATTTTATAAGATTTTAAAATAATACTATAATTTTTTCTGGTGTTTATCCAGCATTTTCCTTATATAAAGTACTGATTCTGAATTTCCCTTATTTTAAATACTAATAGTCTTTGTTTGGATTTGTTAAGTAAATACTCAAGCATCTTTATATACATATTTTATATATACATATATATGTATATATAAAATCTGTATGTATATTTTGAAAGAAAGCCTTTGTTCTCACGGGTTAAAAAGAATTAGTCACATAGGTGGGGAAAGAATATGTTGTCTAGACAGAGGGAATAGCAAGTAAAAATACCAATAAAAGATTGCCTTTCAGAAATAAAGGCAATTCTATTTCTAAAGGTGAAAGTGTGGAGGAGAGACAATAGCTGAGACACAAGAGATTCGGACCATATCACAAGAAATGCTGTATACTAAGCAGAATAATTTAATTATTTTTAATGCGTGTATTTATTTATATTAGGCATATCGGTCAAATTTTGGGAAATTTTAGGAAAGTGTGTATGTTGGCAAGTAGCGGTTAACCTGGAAAGAAAAAAAACCCACCAAATATGCCATTACATCTAGTGAAGTATCTATTTTATTTACCTAGATGGGTAAAATATGGGTTTTAATAAAAGCAAAGTCAGATGTTGAGAAACAGGAATAGATTTTAAACATAAGACAGAAATGAAAATACTTCATTAGTGATTTGGTCTATCAAATAGACATAGGGATCATTTTAGAATATATTCAACAGTTTAATTCTTTAACATTAAATGAATGCTTGAACCATTGGCTCAAATTAGAAGCACATATGGGAGAATAGATTTGATAATAAATTTAGTTTAGTTGTTTTTTTTTTTTTTTTTTTCTTAACTGGACTTTTAAATAGGCATATGGTTAAAGCTGTTAGAATAAGGTTCTGGAAATTATAGAAGACATCAGGATGAAATATATCAATTAGATATTTGGACAAGCTATATACGAATTAGATATCTAGAAAAGCTTATAGATAAATAAATACTTAATATCTCAAGAAAGTATGCACCGTGGAAAGGATAAGACAGAAAGAAAATAACCCTAGGGAAGATTAATGCTTGAGGGTTGAGAAAAGGGATAGGAACATAATCAGGAAAGACGCTATCAGAAAGGAAGAAGAAGAAATACATATAAGTGATTATCAGGAAAGATATTAGAAGATATGAGGCTGTCAAGTGGATTAAATACCACAAAGTTGTCATATAACAACCAAAACTGTTCCAATGGATCTGAGATTTAAGAAATGTTTGATGACTCCAGTTAGTGAATTCAGTGAGCTAGTGAGCAGTGGAATAATGATCTATGAATAGTAATAGCAAAATTAAAACCTCTGAATTAGTCTGTTCTCACACGGTTATTAAGAAAAAGTCGTTTAAGTGGCTTATGTTTCACAGGCTATACAGGAAGAATGCCTGGGAAGGCCTCAGCAAACTTACAATCATAGTGTAAGGTAAAGGAAAAGCAGGCATATCGTCACATGGCCAGAGCAGGAGGAAGAGAGAGAGAGGCCAGGTGCTACATGCTTTTAAGCAACCAGATCTGATGAGCACTCACTCACCATTAGGAGAGCAGAACTGAGGAGGAGTCGCCTCCATGATTCAATCACCTCCTGCCAGCCTCCACTTTCGATATTGGTGGTTGGAATTTGACATGAGAGTTGGGTGAGGACACAGATCTAAACCATATCAACCTCTATTTTCACACTGGGAGCTTTGTCATGAAGGGAAAGAGAGTGCTTTAGCTCTATGAAACATAGATAAGAATCTCTGTCAATATTGCAGTGATTTGATCATGTTTATATTAGATCCTGTTGATGGGTGGACTGATAAACTAGGTGATGGAAGACAGTATTGGAGCAAATGATAAGGAGAGGAAAGTAGAGCACAAGTAACAGACTTGGCCTTGGAGAAAGTGACCACCTTCCCTTGAGATACTAAGGGGTCATGTGAGACTGATTAACTGATAATAGACTCCTTTTTTTTTACATGAGGAGATAATGAAGGTGATGTTATTCATATTGTCATATTGGATGGTAATCTTTGCTATCACTGCCAAATAGTGAGGAATGTTTGGCAGAGTGTAATAAGAATAGTGGGCTTGATGAAACATTACGTTTCCTGATGGACACAATTGGAAAAGCAGAGGAAGCTATCAGTAATATGTAGATGATGTTCAGCACAACACATTTTCTGACCATGGTAAACAAACCAAAAAGTTATTGCTCCTCCCATCCTATAGCATTAATTATTAATTCAATGTAAATTTATTGATGACCAGGAAGGTGAAAATGAGTAGTTCTTGTAAATTTCATCAAAATTAAAAACCATGGTAAATGGCACCTTATGTGCCCTCTGTAGATTTTTCTGTAATTGACTCACCATTTAATCTGGCTCTCCATGTGATGTTTAAAACTACAAATTTGAAATTTGCTTAACTTTCACAAGTTCTTTTGATTTAATGAGGAAGGAATACTGCATAAATTCTATTTGGGGAATTAATGATTCCTATAGTTTTATATTATATCATTTGTGAGTTAAGCAGACTTTAATCCATCCAATAACTTTCTAATTTCCACAGAGAAAAACTCAGAACCTTTAATGAATTAGAAGCCTTTATATTATCTCATCCCCATCTGGCCCTTACATCCGCAAGTTCAAATCCTATTACTCTCTTCCAGTGGCATGCTCAAGCCACTGGAACAAGCTCTTATTCCAGCTGTGTGCATATCATTCCAACTCCGAATGCTGAAGTATTATGTCAGTAACTTGAAAATTATTTGTGGTGTGAATATTTACACAATAGAAATCATCAATCACCAAGAAGCATAGCTTTTTTATATTTTAGAGTCTCTTTACCATCACTCTACTGTCTTCTAAAATTAGGATTTTGCATTTGCTTTCTCTTTTCTAGGAATGCTCATTCCCAGAAATCTACAAGGCTCATCCTCATACATTTAGGTCTTAGCCATATGTCAGGAACTCAAGAAAGCTTTCACCATTAGTAATTGTAATGTTTTTAGATTTCTCTGCATCCAACCCCATCAAACACACACACACATACACACAAACACACACACACTCTCTCTCTCTCTCACGCACACACACTCCATATCTCATTTTTTGATCATCCATGTTCCATTTTTTGCTTTATCTTTCATCCTCTCCACGTATATATCATATTATGTTTTACTATACATTTTTTCTTACTTGTTTTATTGCTTGCCCCAGCCAATGTGAGATGTATATGTAACAATAAAACTGACACACTGAAATACATTTAGCAAACATTAAATGTATGATGTTTAATTGCTTTTTTAAAATGTATCTTAAGACCAACGTTCTATTGTATATTTTCTCTAGTTTCTGTTGTTGCTGTTATTACAATGCAGTAAAATCAGTATAATAGTTCATGTACCATGAAATACATTAGAAAAAGAGAAAAGCTGTTTTTATTTATGTAAAATACAATAACTCAAAACTATCTATTTAAGGTCATGTGGGTATTTAAAAATTCAGTATTTCATTAAAAATCAATTATTCCCTTGCTTATTCTTATTGAGGAGATATGCGGTTTTATCAATAGCATATGGAACAAGGCCAGTATGTTGTGACTGTGTTTGTTGGTGCACGTTTGTGAAAGCTTTCTGAGGTCAGCAGTGATGAGTTTGCAATACTGCCATGCAAGTACCAAATAAATTTATAGCAAGATGGTTATTGTCATGGATCTATGTAAAGTAATATCCTTGAAGTACTATTCTAACTGTGAACATACAAACAGATATTTAAAGTATGCTTTTTTACTAGCATCCATTTTCCTGAACTGTATTATTTTTTCTTCCCATGACCATGAATTATAAACTCAAATTCACCTGATGACATTTTTTTGCTTTCATCAGTAATAATGAATTGAATCAGTGCCATTTAATACTTGAATACATGTTTGATACTGAAATAATAAGGGAAAATATCTGTGCACAATTGAATTATCTTCCAAAATCTGATACTGTTAAGTAAATGCATAGAATAAAAATTAAAATATGAAAGCAGTAAATATGCCCAACCAACATGAGCAAGGAAAAGGAAAAAGCAGCATGAAGAGAAAGAAGCCATTCTGATTCCAAAGTAAAATCTCTGTCCAAAGAATCAGTTCAATTCTACTTTAACCCATATTTATATTTGTGACATTCACAGATAAAAATGAGTTGAACTATATTAGCATGTGAAATTTACCATGGGGTGTTCTATTAATAAAATACCTAAATTATTATTTCCTTATTGTTTTTTTATTCTGTCAGCATTATGCCCCCTTATCCAGTCTATATTGCACTAAACTGCCACAGCTATTTTAAATACTCACACACATGCACACACACGTACACACACACACACACACACACACACACACACACACATATACACATCCCTGATTTTCTGGATTTTTAGCTCCATTACATTCTTAGGGTGGTCTAGCAGTAGTACTCAAGACATTTACAGATTTGTTCCAATGTATTAATACTTCTGCAATTTAACTTGTTTTGTCTTTCAACTCTTCTACTGTTTCTTTTGGCCATGCCTATGCCACATTTTCTCCCCGCAATTTTAAAAGCTTGTATTCTTTTACACAACTCATTGTTGTGTACCTCACTTCTTCCTAGAATCTCAATTCCTCTTCTTTCTCCTTTGAACTAAGATCTTCTAGCAAAATCAGATTATACTTTTCCTGTAAAGTTTTTGCTCACTATGACCCTCCCAAGAGTGAAAGCACTACCTTGCTACTTCCATAAAACTTTCTTACGTGTCTAAAAATAGGTTTAATTTGCTCACCGTTCCACTGACATCCATACTGACAAGTGTTTCTATAATACATTTTATTGCAAAGAGTGTTCATTTGTGACTGTTAACTTCTCAACTTTATTATTTGCAATTGAGATTCATGACTTAGTAATTCTTATATTGTGACAAGTGAAAGGTGTCTGGCACCTAGAATTTTACAAATTTGTTGATTACAGAATAAAAGACAAGTAAGCAAATTGTGGGAAGCAGAATTTTAAAGATTTTCCTCTCCACAAGTCTCTGTCCCATGGTCATTCAATCAAACAATAATCTAGCTTTTTCTAAGAAAGGACTTGGCAGGTGGAATTAAAGTTGAAATTTATGGACAGCTGGCCTCAAAATAGAGAGATTATTCTAAATTATCTAAGTGAACTCAGGGTAATTGAGTCAAAGTGAACCTAGTCATTAAAAGTAACACAAGAATGCAAAAGGGCCCTTTAGAGATATGTGACAGATGTGGAAAGGAGGAGAGAGAAGGAGAAGAGAACATCAGAGAGATTCAAAGCATGAGAAGGATATGTGGTTGATAGCTTTTATTTTTGTATTTCCCAAATATTCTCTGAAATATTATTTTTTAATTTTTAATTTTTTATTATACTTTAAGTTCTGGGATACGTGTGCAGAATGTGCAGGTTTTTACATAGGTATACACACACTATGGTGGTTTGCTGCACCCATCAGCCTGTCATCTATATTAGATATTTCTCCTAATGCTATCCCTCCTCTAGCCCCATGCACCCAGACAGGTCCTGGTGTGTGATGTTCCCCTCCCTGTGTCCATGTGTTCTCACTGTTCAACTCCCACTTATGAGTGAGAACATGTGGTGGTTGGGTTTCTGTTCCTGTGTTAGTTTGTTGAGAATGATAATTTCCAGCTTCATTCATATCCCTGCAAAGATAACTTTTAAAGAATAAGGAAGGGGACTAAGACAATGTATGCAGGTGGCCTCTAGAAGTTGAGAATGACCCCAGACTGGCAAGCAGCAAGGAAATGGAAACCTGGGTGCTACCACCACATAGGACTGAATTCTGCAAACAACTAGAAGAGCCTGGAAGCAGATTTATCTTCAGAGCATGGAAAGAAACACAATCCTACTGATGCTTTAATTTTAGCCTTTTGAGACTTTCGTCAGAATTCCAACTTATAGAACTGTGAAATAATAAATAAAATTGTGGTAACTTGTCGTAGCAATGGTAGAAAACGTATATCAAAACTATAACTTATATTCTCTCTCTTTAGGGGTAGAAAAGCATTTATTCAGTGTTTCGTTAAGACTCCTTATACTTTGGGCTAAATATAATGATAGCGAACACGAAAAAGTCACTGCCCTCATTGAACATAATTCTGTTTTATTTACCTCGCCCTTATGCTGTTAGCATAAACCTTTTCATCCCCGATAATTTGCATGTCTGCAAGCAGCTCAGTGATTAATCAGCACACATTATGATTTGTACAGAGATTAACATTACCTTTGTTACAACAGATTGACTATTTCTTAGTAGTTTTAGAATTCATGTTCATAACTTACCCCATTAGCAGGTTCTCTGAAATTGTTTCCTGTTATTGGATTGATAGTACACTTTTTTTTTTCTAAAATGGCAATGGGACATTAAATATTATTTTGAGAAATTAGATCGTCTAATGGGAAGAAGTTACAAGTTAATCTAAACTGAGTTTTTCTCTTACTGTTTATTTTCCTAAGTGACAGCAAAAAAAAAAAAAAACCTGCAGCATGTAAAAATGATATTTAGTTTTCTTAAATTTTTTCTCAAATTACATATTATTTCAGCTTTTTAATGCAAAATTATATCCATATTCTTAGTTAATAGTATGCATAATGATTAAGGAGTAAGTTCTCTGTAAAAGAAAGTGTTTTAAAAAATTTTAAGATACTTTTCTTGCTAGCCTTTCTCCTAATGAAAGTTTCTTTCTGGTGGGCCCTAGATGTCTGTGTTTGTTTTTTCTTTCTCAGGTTAAGAAGACAGGAGGAGGTTGAAGACTATGACATTGCCAAATTAGTTTATATATATAAAAAAGAGACTGTGCTCTTGCTTATTTAAGGGCGAAGATTGGAAATATTTTTGAAATAAATTCAAAGGGTTTTGAGGTAACAAAATGTGAAAGGCCATTGAGTTGTTTTGATAAAATATTTTCTATAATAATTTTCTTTCATTTAGTGTGTCAAAAAAGTCTCAGTTCATAGCACTCTTCCTGCTATTGAGAGGCATCCTCTCATCTATAACATCAGAGCCTGGATATTTGCACTTTGTTGTAGATAGAGGCTGTTTAAAAGGAAAATGAAAAAGGAATCACTCACAGACAATTGTAAAAAAAATAAACAAAAAGAAATCACGGGAGTGAAATGTCATATTTTTCTTCAAATTTTTCCCTTTCTGTGCCATGGTAGAGATGATAAGTTTTCTTAGATAAGGGGAGTGAGGTGGAATCTTGCTTGAGATTCTCATTTAGTATTCTTGGAGGGACCATGCAGAGCTACTTTGTAGACATGGCTTAATCCAGTAGAAAAAAGTGAAAGCGTGGGAAGATGAAGGGAGGACCATGCCGCATGGTACTAAGATGCAGCATGGTACCAAATCAAACAACGTTATGCACACCAAACTTGAGGTATGTCTTCCCAGGTAAGAGGCTGGATAAACTGAGGGTGTGACACAAATTCTAGGGCCTGAAGCAAGCAACATTTCTGAGAACAACCGAATTTTCAAGGAGATAGAGTTGATTCTCAAATACGGATTGTTTAACAGCCACATTCTATGTTTTAGAAGAGCCTCTCTCCTTCATGAGCTTGGGATTTACTACAACTATGTTACATTTCTTTTTTAAACATTCAGCCAAGATTTCTGCTTCATCTCTTCTCTGGCGACATATGAAAACTAGTATTTAGAAAACAATCACAGCACTTATTTATACAATTCTTTACAGATTTAATGTGTTTTTCTATGTATCATATCTCTTGATTCTGTAAAATCTCTGTGAAATAAGTACTGTATGATTCTACAGCATGAACTGGCAGAGAGTACCCAGGCATACAACTGTTGTAGTACAAGAGAGAAAACCACTGGACTACCTTACTGCATGTGGCTCCCAGGGTTAGTTATAGTGATGAACAATATAAGCGAACAACAGCAAGCATTTTTTTTTTTTGGATACATACCCCCTTCTTATATATTTTATACTGATTCCTTCATTTAATCTTTATAGAAACTTCATTAGTACTTTGATGAACTATATAGAATATATAAGAAGGTAGTGTGTGGCCAGATGAAAAAGCTTGCCGTTGTTTGCTTATCTTATTTATAACTAACCATATGAGGCATACACAATGAGGCAGTCCAATGTTTTTTTTTTTTTTAATATTTATGCTTATTTTTCAGAGAGGTCATCTCAGAGTCAGTACTTTTATGTCTGTTTCAGAAAATTTTCTACAAAGTCCTATACTTGATTTTATTCCAAATGTTGAAGAACTAAAAGATTTGAAAATCCAAAAATATTCATGAATTAAATAAATCTATTTATAATACATAATTGTAGGTCCCAGTGACCATTTCCAGGAGCAGTTGATAGTCCCTTTTGGCAGCCACTTTTATCAGTTAACTTTTAAAAGGTTCATCAAGTCAAGATACAATTTTCCACTATAAACACTTGTTTTATTTGGTAATTTTATAAAAATCAAATTTTATCTCTAAGATATTCTCAAATTATTGAGTAGTTTTGTACCCATTACCTTAGATATACAGTAATCAATGCTTTTAAATATTTTCAATAAAATATGCTTTTCCTGAAATGTGCATACTCAGCCCAAATCTGTAACTTGCTTTGATACACACACACACACACACACACACACTCACGCTCACACACATTCTGTTAAGAACAGCAAAGATGCCAAAGTGTCAACATTTCTTTCTTATCTGTTTAAAATGACATCTCTTCCATATAACGTCTTCCTCTTTCAGTATTTGAATTTGTAATCTTGGGAATTATGAAAATGTTAATATAGTTAAATGAAGATCTATGTTTGCTAAATTAACAAGAGATTAGAGATACCATAATTCTTTTTTTAAAAATTGTCAAACCAGCACAACAGGTTTTCTTGGGTGGATGAAGGCTCTTAAACGGTGGTTGCTCTTTTTTCACTTTATTCATATCTCCCTCAGTTACAAATATGTTCTTGGTGTTTATTTTATTGGGATTATCTCATATTAAACCAATTTAGGTAAAAAGATAATATCCGAAAGATAAGTTAATGTGAAAAAAATCATTTTATTTACAATTCTACTGTATTATTTCAACAAACTATAAATATTATTCATTTTATTCAAACTTATAGATTGTTCTAAATTACTGATATAGATTGCAAAACTACAAACAGAAAATACATTTCAATACAGGAATATAGTTTTCATTAGATATTTTTTACATATTTGTATCTTTATTTCCTGAAACATTATATAAATTACAGATCATTTAATATTAGAAATAGAGACATAACTTTTATTAAAAAGGATAAATTTAAGAAAATTTAGTGTTCAGATATTGAGCCTCTATTATCTGGGCATTTTTGGACTACATATGTATTTGTTGTTCTAGGTTATAGAATTTTGCCAGTTCTAAAATAACAGAATTATTCTCTATTATGAACACCTCTATGCACTCAAACTAGAAAACCTAGAAGAAATGGATAAATTTCTGAAAACGCACAGCTTTCCAAGAGAGAACAAGAGAGAAATTAAAACCCTGAATAGACCAATAACAACTTCTGAAATTGAATCAATAATAAATAGCCTATCAACCAAAAACGCCCTGGAAAATAAACAAAATGCCCAAAGAAAAATCATTTACCAAAAGGACACATCTATTTGTATGTTTATTGCAGCACTATTCACAATAGCAAAGATACAAAATCAACCAAGATGCCCATCAACAGTGAACTGGAAAAGAATGTATAAACCATGGAATACAATTTTTAAAAAAATGAACACATTTCCTTTGCAGTAATGTGGATGCAGCTGGAGGCCATTATCCTAGGTGAACTAATGCAGGAATGAAAAACCAAATACTTCATGCTCTCACTTATAAGTGAGAGCCCAACACTGAATACACATGAGTACAAAGATGGGAGCAATGAACAGTGGATACTGCTTAAGAGCAGAGAGTGAGAGGGAGCATGGGTTGTAAGGCTACCTACCAGGTACTATGCTCACTACCTTGCTGATGGGATCACTCATTTACCAAGCCTCTGTGGCACACAATTACCCATGTAACAAACTTTCACATTTACTCTCTGAACTTAAAATAAGTAGAAAAGGAGAAGAAAAAGAAATGGACTCAGCCCTCTGTAGGTTAGTAACCTCAGAGAAGCAGAAATCCTCCTTTGACCTAGGGTTTGCATCTGAAACATTAAACACACACACACACACACACACACACACACACACACACACTTAACCAGAATTTATCAGACTTTATTCTAGATATAAAATATTATTTGTTATTATTAAAGGAACTGTCACTAAATCAGAACCTTCCCCTTTACCTCTTCACTGTATTATAACCCAAAGCCACAACATTTCCTTCAGTGAAAACTATGCCTTATATTTTACTGTTTTTTCTATTCCTTAATTGCATCAGCAACATAACTGAAATAACTGATATACACATCCCTATGATACGTTACATCCAGTATTCTCTGTCTATTTAACAGGTATGTTCTCTATTCTTGAATCATAAGATCCATGAAACATATTCTTGGGTTTTTATCACTCTGATATAAATTTAGGTAATACAAAGAAAGCATAAATATCACAACAATATTCAGTGTTCTGATCTATGTAGAGGATATAATTCTCCATTTAATCATGCTGTTTTTTTAAAGAAATTCACTCAGCAAAATTTAGACATTTTCAATGTAAACAAATTTTATATTTTTTGCATAATTGATTTCTATGCATTTTGAGTTTTCTTTGATACTATTGAACTGGTGCTATTTTTATTTTAATACAATATTGGATTGTTTTTATGTTTTTAAAACATCAGCAGATAAAATTGTATTATTTATTGTGTATGATATGTTGTTTTGTATTAGATATGCATTATAGAATGGTTATATCTAGCTAATTAACAAATGCAGTACCTCACATATTTATCATGCTTGTGTTGGCAACACTTAATATATGCTCTCTTTGCTTTTAAATTGTCTAATTGTTTGCTCCTAGTGTATAGAAACACAATTGATTTTTGTATATTAGCTTGTATCTATTGGCCTTGCTTAATTCGCTTGCTATTTCTAATAGTTTAGTGGTAGATTTCTTACTATTTCTACGTATACAGTCAGCTGTATACATAGGAACAGTGATTTGTACATAGAAACAGGTTACATTAATCTATATACATAGGAATAGTAAGGAATCTATTATTAAACTACTAGTAAAGAGTCTACCATTAAATTTGCCATCTGTAAGGAAGAGACTTTTCTTTCTTTTTAAATTGCATGCCTTTTATTTTTCTTCCTTGATTCATTATGACTAGGATCTTTTAATGTGGCACAGGTGGTAAGAATGGACACACCTTCTAAATATGGAGGACACTATTATTTTACAACTGGACTGGGAGAGATATAACCATATCTCTGGGAATACATGTATGTCTGATTTTAACTTTTGACCAAGTTGAGGGCTATGAAAGTGATAATATGCAGTTAAATTTTAAAATACTTCCGGTAACACCAGGGCTAGTTTTATTTTTGATGGCTTTCACGTGACATAGTTGGTTATACAGACATGTATGGCTACATAACCAGAGGGACAGAGGAGAACTCTCACTAGCTCAGGTCTTCAGCCAAATCGTGGGGGTTCAGCCTGGAGACAGAGCTTTCTGTGTCCATATACAAATAAGTCTCACCCTGGGGACTTGTACCTGGATGGCTCCCAGATGCACAATGTTATGTTGCTTGTATTCTTGTTTTCTTGCTATATCATATCCATTACCTCAAAATAAAAGCCTCATCTGAGTATGCTCTGTGGAGATTTTTAGGATTTTAAAAAATGTTCAAACTTGGAACATCTTTGATCTGTCGTATTGGGAAAACATTCAGTATTTTCACCACTAAGCATGATATTAGTTTTCAATACTTTTATTTTCATAGATGTTATTTATCATGTTCAGGAATTTTCTTTATATTCTTAGTTTCATGTTGAATTTAAAAATGGCTATATTTTGAAATGATCACAGTTTTATCATTTACTTTATTAATATTCTTACCTGCATTGTTTGATTTCTCAGATGTAAATTAACCTTTCATTGCTAGGATAACATTTAATTGCTTATTGTATAGCATTATTTTCTTTTTCTAACTTTTAAGCTCGGGGTACAAGTGCAGGTTTGTTACACAGGTAAATGTGTGGCATGGGTGTTTGTTGTACAGATTATTTCATCACCCAGGTATTAAGCCTAGTGCCCACTAGTTATTGATCTTCCTCCTCCCTTCCTCCACCCAACAAAAAGCCCCAGCGTGCGCTGTTCCCCTCCATGTGTCATATGTTCTCATCATTTAGCTCTAAAAGAATATACATCATTCTAATATTAATTTCTTTAGTGCTTAATACAGTCAGTTAATATTTTGGAAAGAGTTTTTTTTGCATCTATTTTATGAGGGGTATTTGTTTGCTTGCTTGCTTGTTTGCAACATTTTCAACAGGTTTTATTTTTATGCCTATACTGGCCCTATGAAAATAGTCAGGAAGTATTATTTTTACGTTCTGAATGTCTTTGTGAAACATTAGTACTGTTTTTTTTTTCTTAATATTTGATAGTATTCAGCCTTAAGCTATTTGGGTACTGTATTTTTTTAAAGGAAATTTGTTGATAATTCAATTTTTGAGAATTATAGGGCTAGTTACATTTTATGTTTCATCATATGTCACTTGTGATAAGTTTTATTTTTTCAAGGACTCTATGCATTTCATATAAAACAAGTTGTCCAACTTTTCAGCATAAAGTTGTTCCTAATGTAATCTTATTACCTGCTTAACATCTATATAATCTGTGATAAGTGATAAAAAGTATTTTATTCTTAGTATTGGTAATATTTTCTTTCTTTTTTCTTGATTGTTATATTCAGGGTCTATCAATTGTTTTGTCTTCTCAAAAATCAAATTTAACTTTGTTAATTTACTTTATCGATATTTATCCTCTATATCACTTATTTTGCTCTTTACAAATGCTTTTCTTATACTCATTTTGGAGACAATTCCCTTTGCTTTCCTAGTTCTCTGATTATTTTGTCTATCTGGAATTTTTGGAAATTTCTGTTTTACTTATACAGGAATTTCATGCTACGAGTTTCATTTAAGGTACTACTTTAACTGAATCCCACAGTACCTGGAATGCTAACTTTTTTATTATCCTTTGATTCGTGTTTTTTAAATACAATTGTGTAATTTTTTCTTTAACACATATTATTTATAAGTATTTGTTTATTTTTAAATATTTGAGGTTTGCATAGATATTTTATTGTTAATGATTTTTAATACATTTGATTTTGGTCAGTATGCAATACTGTGTTAGTCAGCTTGTGTTGCAATAACATTATCATAGCCTGAGTTCCTTAAACAATAAACATTTATTTCTCACAGTTCTGGAGGGTGAGAAGCCCAGGATCAAAGCACTGGCAGATTCACTGGCTGATGAGGGCCTGTTTCCTAGACGACTGACAGCAGTCTTCTCGCTGTGTTGTCTCATGGTAAAAAGAGAAAACAAGCTCTCTAAGAAGTCTGAGGACACTAATCCCATTTATGTGGGCTTGACCTTCTTAACTTTATCTAATCCTAACTACCTCTCAAAGACCCTACCTCCTAATATCATCACATTAAGGGATAGAGTTTCAACATGTACATTTTTTGGAAGGGGGGTCACAAGAATTAATTCCATAATAAATACATCATACTTATCATTCATTTAAACTTTATTGAGACTTGTTTTATGGCCCACCATACAATCTCTTTTGATAAATATACAATGTGCACTTTAAAATAATGTATTTTCTATAATTATTCTGTGTAGTGTTCTATAAATATCAATTAAGTCAATATTATTGATAATGTTATTCATATTATATATCAATTCACTGATTTTCTTATGAATTTGTTGAAGTCAATGTTATTGACTTTATATATAATATTATTCATATTTTCTATGACTTTCTTGCTTTTAAGTTGTAGCAATTGATTAGAGATGTATCAAAATTATTATCTCTTTAAGTTTATCAAATTTTGCCTCATGTATTTAGAATTCTGATGATTAGATGCATGCACACATGAGTTTATGTGACTTGAGTAATTCAGAGTAATTTCATTGTGCTACATCTTTTAATCCCTCATAGTGCTCCTTGTCTGAAAGTCTACTTTATCTGATGTTGGCATAGCCACTCCAGTCCTCTTGCCCTTAGAGATTTCACATTATAGTTTTGTGGTAGCCAAATTCTAAGCATTTGTAATTTTGTGGAAGACCCTTCTCTTAGATGTAGACAGAACATTTCGCTTGCTTCTAACCAATAGAATACAACAAAAATGTAATGGGGTATCTATTATCATATGCATTTGATTTTTATATATGGCATTCATCTTGCTAGAGTCTCTGTCTTTTTTTTTTTCCTGGCTTTGGAAAAGTTACCCACCAATTACAAAAAATAGAAGCTGCTACCAACAGTCATTCTAGTGGACCAGCAGATTCTTCCCTTATTGAGCCTCTTAGCATGAGAGCCCATTCCTGAATGACACAGTGCATAGGTACAGCCTTGTGAGGCACAAAACAGAAAATGTGTCTAAGCTGTACCTAAATTTCTGACCCACAAAAACTGTGAAATAATAAATGCATTGTACAAAATGCTAAGTGTGTAGGAA
This sequence comes from Cebus imitator, assembly GCF_001604975.1. Taxonomy (NCBI): domain Eukaryota; kingdom Metazoa; phylum Chordata; class Mammalia; order Primates; family Cebidae; genus Cebus; species Cebus imitator. The sequence continues at coordinate 1,381,641 of NW_016107675.1, read as the reverse complement.
TTTGTTACACAGCAATAGGAAATGAATGTAGTATTTATTCAATTTGTTTATGTTCAACCTGTTTGTGTCTATATATTTTCATGTATCTCTGGTACACCATATAAAGTTGGAGCATGCTTTGTTATCACTTTTGAATCACTCTTCCAAATGATGACTCATAGACCACCACTTTTTGATGTGATGCTGCCATTCCAAAACACAAGTTGTAAGGTTTCAGCAGCAGGCAGAGGGATGGCAAAGCCATTGGCATTTTTTTGTTTCTTTTTTTCCCCCAAGATGGAATATTGCTCTTTTGCCCAGGCTGAAGTTCAATGGCTTGATCTCTGCTCACTGCAAGTTCCGCCTCCCGGGTTCAAGCAATTCACCTCCATCTGTAATTCTACTGTAATCCCCGAGTAACTGGGACTACAGGCCCATGCCACCACGCCCAGCTAATTGTTGCATTTTTAGTAGAGATAGGGTTTCACCATGTTGACCAGGCTGGTCTCGAACTCCTGACCTCTTGACCCATTTGCCTTTGCCTCCCAAAGTACTGGGATTACAGGTGTGAGCAAACCGCACCCGGGTGAGCAATTGGCCTTTAACTACTTCTGTTTGGAAGTGAAATGTTTCAGATTTATATACTTCATCAAGGAGACATATTCCCATGGCCCCAAACTGTCAACAGCTGAGGATGGTAGAGAAACATAGGAACATAAACAAATCCCTATCTATTGCAAAATACCTAGAAGGGAACCACTGGAAATAATGTTAGGCTTATCAATATCACAAATTTTATTAAGTGTGTTTCTGGAAATTCTAGTGAACGTAGCTTAACAACAGACAAAAAAACTATAATTAGGGGAAATAAAGAAATAAAATAATTTCTAAACTACTTAAAAAGAAGAGGTTCATAAAAAGGAAAACTGAAAAATCAGTCAATCATTTTACAGGCATTATTTCCTCAACACCATTTTTGCACTGGAATTCAATGTATGCATCTGCACATATATAATTCCTTTATGCATAGGCATATAACTTATCCTTTAATTATGTATTTATTATGCATCTATGTATTATATTTATATGATCTACTAAAAATATACTTTTTGTTCTATTTTTACGTTATCAGTTTTCTTGGATAACTTTTTAAATATGATTTTTATTTTGTAGTTTTAGTCTTCAGCTTCTGAATTTTGGAGTTTCCCAGAGCTTAAACACAGGCCTTGTTCTTTCCCCTTCTCTGCAATAGCTCCGTATGATCTCATCCAGACCTGTGGCTTTAGGTGCCATCCAAAAGATAGTTGTTTTGAAGTTTATATCTCCCAGTCCTAGATTTGATCAGCGAAGCTTTTAACATTTCCTGTTTATTATTGCTGTTGAAAATTTAACCAGGGTGTATCTAAGTGTGATTGCTTTATTTGCACTGCTTATTAACACTGGATCTCTAGAACAGAAAGACTCTTTTCTTCTTTAGATTATGAAAAATTTATTCCATTTTTAAATGGAATTCTTCTCTCCATTCTTTAAGTTCTCCAAATTTAAAACTCCTAATATATTGTAAATGTGGCAAATTATTATCTTTCATTATATAATTTCTTTTGTTTTTCCTTAATTTTATACCAGATCCTCTTCTGTTTTTCAAGGTGTACATTTTCTTAAATCTAGCGATACTGATACAGGTTAGAATGGCTTGTGTGTGTTGCCTGATAACAGCAGCTGTTGGCAGTTGACATTTTTGGTTGAAAGGCTGTGCTGAATATAATAAATAGCTGCTATGGATGTCATCCAAATCTCATCTAAGCTTGCTTAATCTTTTTCCCTCATAGGTTATTTTAATAAATCAGAGTGATGAATTGAATTTCATGTCAGAGAGTCAAGTGAATCACATGGCTAGCATTTCCCTAGGATATGAGGTCTTAGAATAGGCAATGGAGTTAGGAATTTCTGGAACTTCCAGCATAGCAAGGTTTTCCTCTGGTTTTGGAAGACATCTGTGTAACACCTTCCAAGATGAAACTGCCTTCTCTCTCTCTCTCTCTTTTTTCCATCTGGTCCTATTGTAATGTTCTGGATTTTCTGCTGTGATTTTCTTCCAGGCTTCGGTACTTTATTAGTAGTCCTTAATTTCCAGGGTGGACTGTAGAGAAAGCAGTTATAATAATTAGTAACAATGGGTTTTGTGACTGCTTAGTTTTTATCTAGAAATATTAGGACTTCTTTTTATAAGCATTGATGGCTATGTATAAAATCAGTAAGATGGTTGCTCTCACAACTGAACTGAACATGATAGAGTCTTAAAAACAAGAATGATGTACTTGGCCAGGTGCGGTGGCTTACGCCTATAATCCCAGCACTTTGGGAGGCTGAGGCGGGTGGATCATGAGTGCAAGAGATCGAGACCATACTGGTCAACAAGGTGAAACCCTGTCTCTACTAAAAATACAAAAATTAGCTGGGCATGGTGGCTCTCGCCTATAGTCCCAGCTATTTGGGATGCTGAGGCAGGAGAATTGCTTGAACCCAGGAGGCGGAGGTTGCGGTCAGCCGAGATCATGCCATTGCACTCCAGCCTGGGTAACAAGAGCGAAACTCTGTCTCAAAAAAAAAAAAAAAAAAAAAAAAAAAAAAAAAAAAAAAAAAAAAGAATGATGTACTCAATATCCCTTTGCTGTATTTGTCGTATAGTCACTGTTATGTATGTATTAAACAGCATTAGTGAAATATTTGCTTTCTTCAGCAATAAATGGTAAAATGAAAAAAAGTAGAAATTCCATTCAAGCAAAACCTTCTCTGTGTGCATTACTTAAATTGTTTAACTTGACAGCATTCTCAAGGAAGCAAAAACAGTTATTGTAGACTCCAGCTTCGGCAATCACAGAGACACTTTAGAGAAATACATTTTTAAAGTTTTTGATTCTGGGTAATAAAGAAATAATAAAAGTTTACTTCTTGGCCTGAATACAAGACAGCATTTACCACAAAGTATGCTTTTACAAAAAAATACTGTCTTCAGTATATTAAAGATCAACATCTATAAGATGGGCACTACAGGGAGAACATAATGTTGAAAACTATAATGATTTCGTGATGTGCCAAATAGTAAATCAAATGATTTTCATGCATAGGGCATACAATAAAAACCAGAATTTTGCATGTTCTGACATCTCCCACATGTACATCATGTATATGTAAATCCTATCTGTGAGTTATAATAGGCAACCACCAAAAAATTGACAATAAGAACCTGTCAGTTGTGTCCTTTCTTGGGACAGAATTCACGTTTCAGTAGCAGGTTGCATATTCTAGGAGACCACAAAGTGTTTAGGTCTGGGTAACTCAAAACAAAACATAAATTATATACTAATATACATGAACATAAATATATACATATATATAAACCATCAATGATATTATTGATAAGGTACAGCATTATAAGCAATTATATTCTAAATAACAAAAGTATATTATATACAACATATACATAATTATATTTCAGGCAACATAATTGTTTATAATGCTGCACATTATCAACACTATCATTGAGCTCATATTTTATATAACACATTGTACAATTACTGTTGAAATTTCTAGAGGTCTTGTGACAAAATTTTACCTCTGGTTTACAGAAGAAAATTGGGCATTAAATATTTAGAAACATCAAAATTATTAATGATGTTGTGAAAAATAAGAGTCTCAGACTTAGATGATACTCATGTTCTAATCTTTAACACGTTTGACTGGCTCCTTCTTGTCTCTTGTCTTCAGTTTCTATGTTACTGGATGGTATAGAGAATATTAATCGCAGGTAGATATCAGGTCTCTCTCCTTAATATTCTATAATTTTGTGATTCTGTAGCAATTATATGCATTCTTAACAAGTAATTAACAACTATGCTAAGGTGTATGGTATTTGCCTTACATTATCATATCCTAACATTAACCTTCCTTGGTTACAATTACAGCTTTCAGTGTTTGCACATTATTGAAATATGTACCCCTATCAGAAAATAATATCTTCAGACAGGTGGAAGAGGCACTGGAATAGCACATACTGTGATCACTTATTAGCAACATCATGCAGGTCCAGATAAATCAAAGAATGTTTTGTAGAAAAGGTAAATGTAAGCTATATATTAAATAAGTAGCTTAGTAAAAATATTAAATTTATTATGATGACACATTTGATTTCTGTCCTGAATTATTTTGAATCCTAAAAATTGGAAGTAATCCTCAGTCTGATCTAGAAAAAAAAAAACTTAAGAAAAATGTATTACTGTTTTTCTAGTGAACCCACATAGTTTCTCCCAAGTATTGGGAAAATTGCCAAATGAAAGCATAGAAAATTGGGATGTTTCTCAACCTTCCAAAATAAACTGAGTTCCTAGAAATATGGAAGTAAATGGTAATTATTTACCATTTTAAGGGGTTTAGGTAACTATATTCCATACATTTTCTAGTTAAAATTATATCACGAATAATTAAATAAAGTTGTATTGAAGTACTCATAGCAATATTTTAAATAATGACATTGCTCTAAGTCAAGAATCTTTATATCTGAATATATAGGTATTATTAAAAATCTTTAGTTGTGAATTGAGTATCACTAAAGACTTGCAATAGCTGAGGTTCAGACTTGCAAGAAGAGATTTCTTAGTTAAACAAAGAGTACTTCTCAAATTAATTAATAAAATGAAGTACATGCACAGTGAGGAGAAATAATTTATCAAAAAGAGATATATGTTTGCATTGGGGGAAATACCTTGCTCCAGGTCTCACTATAGTTTACTAACTGTTCAGATCAATATTTTGTTTCTGTTTCAAACAAGAGCTCAGTAATCTAGATCTTTAGAGTTTTGAAGATAAATCAGATGGCTTTGGAACATGTAAATACAGGGCTACTATCTACTTTATATGTCACATGGTCCATATTGCGTTGTGTGGAGCTGCTATACACTTTGTTAGATAGAATCTCTGGTGGGCCGCCTGTTAATGTTAGATTATACAACTTTTGTCTTAGTCCATTTTGTGTTGCTATAACAGAATACATGCTATTGGGTAATTTATAAAGAAAATAAATTTATTCCTTACAACTCGAGAGAGTAGGAAGTCTAAGATCAAGGAACCCGCATCTTGTAAATGTCTTTCTGCCGTATCATCTCATAGCAGAAGGTGGAAGGGCAAGAGAGCACAAGAGAGTCAGAAAGGGTGTTAATTACTTTTGTGACAGACACACCCTCATGATAAAGAACTTATTACTGCAATAACAATGTCAGTTCATTTATGAGGGTAGAGCCCTTATGATCTCATCGCTTGCACCTGAAAATTAAGTTTCCAATACACGCTTTTTGGGGAACACATTAAAACCATAGTATATTCTGTATATTGAAAGACATAGCAACAATTGTTTCTGCTAAGTTCCTATTAATAAAAATCCAAGAGTCTGCTATTGACCCTACAATTTTTTTAAAATTTGTGTAATTATCAAGTATTATGTGAATACTTTCAGAAAAAATATTTAAACATTTATATCACTTTTAAGTATCCTAAACATTCTGCTTTGCTATTCTAATTCAATCCAGTTAATAGTAGAGCAATAAAAATGGATTTTTTTTCAAACAGTAGAAAAATAAAATTGAAAAGAAGAATACATGTATATACATGTTATTTTGATCAGATTACAGTTAATCCTTGATATACTCTGGATTTATGTCCCCACCCAAATCTTTTGTCAGATTGTAGGCGGGGCCCTGTGGAAGGTGATTGAATCATGGGGCAGAATTTCTCCTTGCTGTTTTCATAACAGTGAGTGGGTTCTCACTAGATCTGATGGTTGAAAAGCGTGTATCATTTCCCGCTTCACTCTCACTGTCTCTCCTGCCACCTTGCATAGAAGGTGCTTGCTTCTCCTTCACCTTCTGCCATGATTGTAAGTTTCCTGAGGCTTCCCTAACCATGCAGAGCTATGAGTCAAATAAACTGCTCTTCTTTATGAATTACCCAGTCTCAGGTAGTTTTTTATAGCAGTGTGAAAATGGAATAATACAATCCTCAAAATAAGTAAATTAAAAATGTTATACTTGAATGATTATTTTACAATGCATACTAAAACTAAACAATGGTGAGCAGGTTGAGGGAGGGGTGAAACTTGCAGTGGCATAAAAATAAAATAAATTATTACTCTGCATAATTTATTGTGTTGTAGACTAAAATATTAGATGCTAAACTATTAAATATGGATATTAGCAAATTATATGATTCAAAGTAATATTCCATGATCAAAATAGCCTTTCTTTATTAAGAAATATTATAAACAAAGGCTCAAAATTTCTTTCAAAGGTGTTTCTTTAGCAAGAATGCTATTTTTGGAGTTATATTTTGAAATGTTTTTCAGAGCCATCTACCTACCATTTTGCAACCAAATGTCTCTATTGTTCAGATTATTTCATATCACACATTATCTGCTTTATCCAGAGAGCATTTTGTTTTTATGATCACCATGTAGGAATTTACTTGAAAAGTGAAAACAGATACTACTGTGGATTAATTGTGACCCAAACTATTATGTCTTCCTGCACCCACAATCTTTGCAATTGGACTTTGGTCACTATCAAATGGCAAAATCAGTTTTCTAAAGGCTTTAACTTGAGACAACTTTGTGACATATTTCTTTTAATGGAGCATAGAGATAGTGATGTAATGTCATTTATAAGGCTTACCTTGATGAAGAGGCAGACATAGTTTGCAGGATAAAAAGCCATCTTGAAATGCAGGTCGGTTTTTCTAGATGAGGCTTTCTAATAAACTATAGCAAAATATGTGACAGAGCCCAATGGTAGTCAGCTTAGATGTGCATCTATGGTTGCACACTGACATGTAAGCAAGCCCAGTCAAAGCCTAAAGATTTCTCCAGATGACTTGTAGACTAATTAGAAGTAATGAATGCTTTATGTTTATTCCATTGAATTTTGTTGTACGAACTACTGGTAGCAATATAAAAATATTATATGCTTGGATATTGTAATTTTACATTTTGCAGTCTTTGCAAATTGTAGACAGACATCAAAGTCCAGAAAAAGTAAATCAAATTAACATAATGTTCCATAGAAATTCAGAAAAAAAATATTTTTAGTCTCTGTATAGCTTCACTTATCACTGATAATCTCTAAACCATATTAACTGGTTTAAAATGACAACACTCACTTTTCTCAATCCTTTCTTTAAGCTAGTTGTGAAATGGTTTGTGTTATTAAGTTAGATACTCTTCATGCAAGCAAGTATCTTGTAACCTACCAGATAATATCCCTTTTGATTAATTCAAAGGCACCAGATTAGTCACTTTAATAGCATATGCAAAATTATCTTCCATGTTAACATTACGTAATTAGTTTGCTCTGTCTCATCTTTTTCACAGCCCGTGAATTAAAGTAGAAAATCTTAAGTGGTGCTGTTAGAATTACATGTAACACAGATATATATCAATCGGATGCTACCTATGACCTTTTGTTAGAATCATTGTTTACATATCTTTCTAACTAGATCACTGATTCTTTCAGTAGTGGTATTGCATTTATATTCGTCTACTTTCTGAGTATTTAGTAGTCATAGTTTCTCACTCAGGATAAGCATATAACAAATATTTATTAAGAAATGATAAAAGAAAATATAATTTTATTCTAATAATATAAAAACAAATAAACTATCTAATAAAACTAGACCCAGACCATCATCTCAGGAAAAAAAATCAAATTGATCAACTCTTAAGGTATTTTTTTCACAACGCTATTCTCAATCTAAATTGGTTATTCAAATGTATTAAAAGTAATCATTATTTTTATTTTGTTGAATATTGGCTCAGTTTTGGATATAATATATATATGATTATATCTAGTTATTTCAAACTATATTTTTATTTTTTAGTAGTCACAAACATCTTAGAGCTAGCCAACCTTAAATACAATGGGCCATTGAATCTATAGGAAGTAAGATAAATTTAAAATAAAATGCTGGAATAGTCCAGTATAAATACGGATTTTACATACATTCATCTATTCAATAAATGAGCTTTTCTTCCATACTTATGTCAGCTATTTGCGTGTTTACCACTTGAAGACATAAATATATTCGTACAGATTTGATCTATGTCTTTAAGAAGCTTACTTTTGTTGTAAATGATATAATTGTGGGAAGGACTACTATAAATATTGGTGAAATACAAATGTTTCACAAAACGAACTTTGAGTTTCATGAAGAAGCTTCATAAGTACTTAAATTGCATAATAGGAATACAGAATGCCATGAAATTACAGATAATAATTCTTCATGCCTTTGGGATGAAGAATTTACCAGTAATTTACTTGGATTGCATGCGGTTTAGGTGTTATAAAATAGAATGTTGTCTTCAGTAGGAAGTTTATTACACAGAAAATGCACAATTAAATGAGCAAAATTAGAGGTTTTCCTATTTTCAGTATCACTGAAAATTTCTAAAGAGTTAATAAGGATCTGTCTCATGTGTGTGTATACACATCAAGGCAACCAGTGATGCTGAGACTAAAGCTTTCTGTAATAAATCAGAAATGAACAGTTAGTATATAAAAAGAAAAATGATAATATAATGTTAAGAGCAAGTTGAAGAATTCTTAACATTAAATGAATTCTGTATGTTGAAGATCATTTATACACATACAATAATTAACTTGTATATTCTGTGGAATTCTCACTAACAATGAATGAGAGTTCTGGTTGTTCCACACCCTTGCCAACATTTGTACATTTAGTCTTTTTAATTTTAGTTCTTCTGAGGGATTTGTAGCTTGATATGGTTTAAAATTGCATTTTTTTTATGACTAATGGTGTCGAGCATGAGCATTTTAAAGTGCTATTAGTCATTTACAGATTTTAATTAAATATTAGTTCAAATTTTTGTCCAGTTGGGGATGTTTTTAGACTATGTTGTGCATACATTTTCTCCCAGAATATGGCTTCCTTATACATTTTAAGGGTGACTATTGATGACCAAATTGTTTACTTTTGATGAAGTCTGAGTTATCCATTTTTTCCTTTATTTTTGCTACATTTTGTGTCCTAAGAAGATGTTGACTACTTGAAATTATGACAAAAACCTACTACACTAGTTTTCTTCTAAGCTCTTTTTGGCTTAGCTTTTAAGTTTAGGTATACGGCCTACTTTTTGTATATACAATGAGGTAGAGTTCAAGGTCAATTTTATTCCATATGGATGTCCAGCTGTCACAAAATATTTGCTGAAAAAACTTTTATTTTCCTTCTGTGCTTCTTTGGAACTTTTGTCAAATACCATGTGTCCATGTAAGTGTGGCTCTATTTCTGTGTTCTCTATTTGGTTCTGTTGATCCATTTTTCATTCCTTATGCTAAAACTGTATTATCTTAATCAGAATTGGTTTATAATAATTGTTGATGTCAGGTAATTTAGGCTACCCAAGAGCATTCTTTTTCAAGACAACTTTAGAATTTTAGGTCCTTTGAATTTTCATTTTCATTTATTTTAGGAAGCACTTTCCAAGTTCTTAAAAAAAAATCTGCTGGGTTTGGGACTGGAATTGTGTTAGTTTCACTGATTACTTTGGAGAGAAATTACATTTTACAGCACTGACTCCTAAAACATGAGCATGTTCATATAGAAACAAATAAACAAAAACAAAGACTAAAATTAAAGAAGAAAAGATATATACATATATATGTGTGCATGTGTGTTGTAGCTTTCGACATGTAATAATTCTCAGCACTGCAAAACGTGTACAATAGAAAAAAATAATAAATTCCATTTATTTTGGTCTTCTTTAATTTACCAAAGCAATGTTTTTTTTCTATTGTAGACGTTTTGCACAACATTTATTAAGTTTATTCCTTTGTAGCATATTATTTGATGCTCTTTAAATGGATGCACACCTTGGGTTGTGCTTTTCACACTGATTCTGGACTTTAGCCAGTGAGGCAGAAGCAAGGATGCAAGGAGAGATTTGGAAAACCTCTTGATGCCTTTAATCTTGCTGCTGCACGAGCAGATTGAAATGGTCTGTTGGATTATGAATGACACATGTTCCAGTCTCTCCTTTTGCTCTTGGATGGCAGTCATATAACCTGCTGACACAAGAATGAACCAGCCTCCCTGAGCTGACCTGCCAACCGACTACAGATGATGAGTGAACAAGATGAGATTAGCCAAGTCCAGATTAGGTCAAAAGAGCTAGAGAGAAGAAATGTGAACTAAATAATTAGTTATTATCTTAACCCGTTATATTTTGAAGAGAATTATTACATGTCGAAAACTAAAAACACAATACACATGGATACATATATACGTATATATCTTTTCTTCTTTAATTTATTTTAGTCTTTGTTTCTGTTTATTTGTTCCTATATGAACATCTTTGAGAGAGCAAGTGGTGAGATATAGAAAGGAAAACAGGAACATGAAGTTTATTTATAATATGATACTCTTTTTATGTGTATCATATTGCACATCTCAAGTATTTGTCTCCCAAATTAAAAAAAAAAAAAAAAATTTTAAACAGTCTGCTTCTCTTTTGAAAGTATGAGTATCTGCAGGCGATTTTCCCCCAAGAAATCACTCCAGGATAGTTATAAATTAGCCTTCTCTCTATGCTTTTTTATGAAATCTAAAGAATTGAAATGGCAGTTGGAGTCAGAGATGGGAAAATTGGTCCAAAGTGAGAGGCAGTAGTTTAAAATGACTATATTGGGCCGGGCGCGGTGGCTCAAGCCTGTAATCCCAGCACTGTGGGAGGCCGAGGCGGGTGGATCACGAGGTCAAGAGATCGAGACCATCCTGGTCAACATGGTGAAACCCCGTCTCTACTAAAAATACAAAAAATTAGCTGGGCATGGTGGCGCGTGCCTGTAATCCCAGCTACTCAGGAGGCTGAGGCAGGAGAATTGCCTGAACCCAGGAGACGGAGGTTGCGGTGAGCCGAGATCGCGCCATTGCACTCCAGCCTGGGTAACAAGAGCGAAACTCCATCTCAAAAAAATAAAATAAAATAAAATAAAATAAAATGACTATATTGCAGGGCACATGGTGTCTCTTCACTGGCCATCCTCTGTCCATGTCCTTGTCACGCTCCATCATTCCGTTGCTCCTTTCTGTAAAACTTTTCAATTTGAAACTGAGATACAAAGCTATGAGCATATACATGCAGAGGTAGATCAACCTGCAAGCCACTATAATAGTCCAGGTGAGACATCAAGAGGACAATTGAGGAAATAAAGTGGACATGGAGAAGGGGGAGAAGATTCTATTTATATGGTGTAATTACTAGCAATTAGTTCTGGAGGATGAGAGACATGAAGCAGTCTAGGATGACTCATGGAACAAATCTTGTGGCCCACTGTTGGGAAAAGTTCCTTTGAAAGGCCAATTTCACAATCTTTTCTAACGCATGCCTGTTCCTCAATATGAAATTGTGAGATTTCTAGGCCCTGTTAGTAGAGATGAGTCCACAAGGTGAGTCCACATTCTGCATGCCACATAACCCTTTTCATAACTAAAATTGTTCTTTCTGGAACTCAGGCATGTTCTCAACAAGATTATTTCTTGTACTGAGCACAGGTTAATGTCTATTAACTTGTCAGGTACGTGACATCAGCTGGGATCTTTAAAATGTCACTTGGGAAGCTGAAGACGCTCTGTTTGAACTTGTCTTTTATTCCTGTCATTCTCTCCAGTACGGGTGTTCATGACATGACAAGCTGTAGACCACAGGCAGTGATGCTTTGTGTTGCTTCTCCCAAAGATATTTTTTTTTTCATTTGGCCATGGAATTATCCTTAAGTTTCTGAATAGTGATACTAACTATACTCCTCTTATTTTGTAATTGATACCAAAACACTTCCTGGTTTCTCAACACCATTCACCAAGGGGTTTGCTATTTGGCCAACATTCTTTTTCTGTACACCCTTGGCAAAAACAACCACACGGACCCACAGGACTTGACCTCTTAGACTCATCTAGCAAAACCACTTCCTTTCCTACATTCTAACAAGCAAAGATCTACACTCTAACATAGATCTCTGAAGTGGTCCTTTTTCTCTGTTCAGTTGGAAAGAAAGTTCTTACTTTTTAAAAACTTCTTACAATCATAAATAGGTGTATTTAAGTGCTCCAGGTAGAAGGAGAATCCCCAGTCAGTTGATGATCTTTTCTGTCTTCAGATAGTTGGATACACAAACATAATTCAACATCAGACTTGAGTGTGGGTACCTTAGTTGATGGCTGCAGATCCAATCTATCTTCTCAAATTTCTTATGACATTTCTGTTTCTTCTCTAAAACTATGCATAACAAGAAATAGACCATATCCTAACAAGATCTCTTTTTTGGTGTGTGTGCTTTCTATTTTCTTACTTGAGCTTTGAAATGTTCTTCATACTCACCAATACCATTATTTTTCAACCCTTCCATTTTTCTCACCTGATTTGTTATACTTATTTCCTTTCCCTTTCCTTTCCCGAAGTGCTTCATTCCTTTTGTCCACCAGTCCTTTTCCAGTGTGTTCGACGTCCTCACTTCCCTTCTCTTCCTTGCATATTCACTCTGGTGTCATGGCAAATAGAGTCTTTAGCATGTACAGATCTTTATAATCAAGGTTCTGCTATCTCAGTTAACAGATTTCTGTTTTTCCTTTTCATACGTCTGCATTTATAAGTAAAACATTCCTGTTCTCTTTTATAAGGCAACATGTTTCAACAATTTCTGCCCTCTTGGCAACATGTCATACCATTTCTGCTTTTCAGTACCCTTAAGCAAACCTATTATCCACATTAGGAAAACAGCAAGTTAGCATTTTTTTGTTAGTAGATTTTGAGTTGATGTGTATTGTATTTTACTTAGAAGCATTTTCTTTCTTGACATTTTATACAATTACAAGCTCAAAAAAAAAAACAATAACAAAATTATGACCAGAAGTAAAATATAATTCCTGTGGATCTGCCTTGAAGTAGCATAATGAACAATTTTCCCTCTATCATGGATATCATGTAGTATTAGCAAAATGACCCGAAGTGAGTTATTTTATTATCAGAGTTATATGAGACTAGCTAGACATTTAGGTTCTGGGGTACATGTGCAGATCATGCAGGATTGTTGCATAGGTATATACATGGCAATGTGTTTTGCTGCCTCCAACCCCTGTCACCTATATGTGGCATTTCTCCCCATGTTATCCCTCCCCAATCTCCCTACCCACCGCTGTCCCTCCCCTAGTCCCCCACAACAGACCCCAGTGTGTGATGCTCCCCTCCCCGTGTCCACATGTTCTCATTGTTCAACACCCACCTATGAGTGAGAACATGTGGTGTTTGATTTTCTGTTCTTGTCTCAGTTTGCTGAGAATGATGGTTTCCAGATTCATCCATGTCTCTACAAAGAACATGAGCTCATCATTTTTTAAGGCTGCATAGTAGTTCATGGTGTATATGTGCCACATTCTCCTTGTCCAGTCTATCATTGATGGGCATTTGGGTTGGTTCCAGGTCTTTGCTATTGTAAACAGTGCTGCAATGAACATACACGTGCGTGTGTCTTTATAATAGAATGATTTATAATCCTTTGGATGTATACTCAGTAATGGGATTGCTGGGTCAAATGGAATATCTATTTATAGATCCTTGAGGAATTGCCACACTGTCTTCCACAATGGTTGAACTAATTTACATATCCCACCAACAGTGTAAAAATAACCCTATTTCTGCACATCCTCTCCAACATCTTTTGTCTCCAGATTTTTTAATGATCACCATTCTAATTGGCGTGAGGTGGTATCTCAATGTAGTTTTGATCTTCATTTCTCTAATAACTGGTGCCAATGAGCATTTTTTCATATGTTTGTTGGCCTCATATATGTCTTCTTTTGAAAAGTGTCTGTTCATATCGTTCACACACTTTTGGATGGATTTGTTTGTTTTTTCTTGTAAATCTGTATTTGATTATTATATATTAATGTTAGCAAAGATAAAAACTGCTAATGTACAAGAATCATTTTTTGATAATATCTTTGTCATTTTATTGACATATAACAGTTGCCAAATAATTTAATGAACATATCAATGATTCTGCAATCTACTTTCCAAAAGGAACAATATTTCTAATGATAAATTAGCAAAGGTAGCCTTTTAAAAATTTGAAATCACGATACCATTTAATATTTACCTATTCTATAGAAGATAATGTGATGTCAATTCAAAGATTTAAATTCTCAGGTTCAGCATTCAAACTGCTTCCTTTCACCTTAGGCATTTTTCCAGTAAATAAGAGATACTATGTACCTTGATGGCTTGGATGTGGCTATAAATTCTGAAAATGATGTTTCAGTTATAAATAAATAGTGAGAAGTGAGTTTGCTCACTGACTCAATTACAGTAGGTTTGAACTTTGCAGATCTAATACTATGTGAACCTTTAAAAAGTGATATAGGTACAAGAGAAGAAAAGTGCTTCAATTAATAATCTCATTGAATCATTTTCACCTACTTACAGAAAAGTTAACTGCCTCTTTCTTGCTAATAGAAAATATTGCTTTTCTAATAATAAAAATAAAAGATACTAATTATTATAAATATAGAAATTCTAAAATCATAAGGAATATAATATAAATTGTCAATTATTATACACTTCTCAAAAAATTGCCAAGTAAATTTTTATAAATTTCCATATTTGAGAGACTGTGAAGAGGTTCCTAGAAGCTTACAGACTTTGCAATAAAAGTGAAGCTAATATAAACCAGTCATTAGTAGTGGATTGTACTCAACTGACATATGACACATTGATTCCTTTTTAAATATCATATGTTCTTGCATCTATTTGAAAATAGGTAAACAAACTTAATATGGTTCCATCACTATCCAGGTACTTAGGATACACCTATTCACCACAAAGACAAAGATTCCTGCTCTTTTACAGCTTATAATTCTAGTGGGAAAACAAAGAATAAATAATAATAATACATAATGAAGTTGCATAGCATGTGAGAAAGTGACAAACGGTCTGAAAGAAAAAACATGTGGAGCCAGCGAGGGAGTGGACATGATAGTGTTAACTAAGGTGGCAAGAGTTCGTTGAAAATCTTAAGGAGGTAAATGAAGGTCGACTAAGCAGATACCTGGGCATCAGGCATTTGAGACATAAGGAAGAGCCAAAGGAACAGCTGTGGGGCAGTATGAGGTCTGCTGAGCTGGAGGAAAAGGAAAGATGGTAATGAAAAAGTATCATAAAGCAAAGAATGATCAACTGATATACTGAGATCATCTATGAAATAGCACATTTGCTTGTTTCTGCCAAACGCATATGGAGGTGGGGGCATAGAAGAAAACAAGAAGGAAGCGGGAAACTGAGGGAGGCCCAGAGGAGGAACGGAGTCTTTGCAGAGTAAAACTTGAGAAGGATGATTCTTGTAAAAACATTACTTAATAAATACTTTTGAAGAAACGATTAAAGGAACACAAATGTAAAAATATTTTAATAGTTTAATTTGTGAATAAACTGTAAAGAAAATTTTAAATATTAAAGCAAAAGTAATCAAACCTTTTTTATTTCTTTTGTTTTGTTGTTTTCTACAAAAAGTAGAAACATTTTTTTTTAAAGGACTTGCAAAGAAAATTAAAGAAAAGCATTGAGGGAAATATGATGAAGAAAGATGCTGAATTTTAAAGGAGAATATATTTTTATAAAAGAAAATAGAAGTAATATTATAAGAAGAGAAAATACTTTAGGAAAGAATAGAAGGAAGGAGGGAAAGAAGAAAGGAAGGAAGAAGAAAGGTAGGAAGGATGGGAGGGAGGGAGGGAGGAACCATATAGATATTAGGCAAATGTAAGAATCATGGTCAATTTTCCTAACTAGACTGATCTACACCACACATCTCAAATCCTCATGGCAGAGAGGATAAATAGCCTACATCTCTTTCATTTACCCTTTAAGAATGGCACCTGATGTATCTGACATGGAACTAACTCTATATTCCTGGTATAGAAGGCGATGGTATTTTGAAAAAAAAAAAAGCCTTTCATTTTAGAAATGTAGTCAAGAATCTTTCATTACCTTAGAGTATTGGAAATACCCAATATCAATATGTTAAACAACAAAAGAAACAAAACCTCTTTCTCTTGGGATAACAAACCCATCTGCTTTTCTCCTTATAATTTGAGCATGAGTGTTTTCTGAAAGTTTTCTTTTTCTTCAATCCCAGAGTGCTAAACTCCATTGAATGTTGTACAAATTAATTGCAATTTTAGTAGAAATCCTTTTAGCTGAGCTTAAGTCTCGATTTATGCTTTTAATTATATATTGTTACCTGAAATAAACTCATTAAATACTGAGTCCATAAGCTTATCTTTGTGAAGTATTCCAAACTGCAGCTAAGCCTTTTAACCCTCAAGGAAATTGATGAAAAGAGCGGAGGATTACATGTGAAATGCCTGAAATATATTTAAATTGCATATTTTTAACACTTAAGTTTCTGTATGAAACAGTAAAATATTAAAAGCTATTGTTTTTTGAGTTCCATTTTAATTTTTGCTTCTTTATGATAAAAATTTTACATTTCAGATAATTAATTAAGATATTCACAACTTTTAACATCACCTCAACCAGAATGACCAACATCATTGTATTTATTTCCTAGCGCTGCCATATCTGGGTAGATTAAAACAGGACATTGATTCTCTCACATTGATGGAGGTTAGGAATTCAAACTCAGCTGTTGGCACAGCCATCCTCCCTCCCTCTAGTGAAGTGTACTTGTCCCCTCCTAGTAGATGGTTATTGCTGGCAAGCCTTGAAATTCCTTGGCTTGCTGCTGCTTCACTCCAATATGTATCTCTGTTGCTGCCTGGCCTTCTTTCTTCTGTGTCTTTATGGCTGTCTCTCCTCTCCTCTACTTGTAAGAACCCAGTCATTGGACTTATGGTGCACTCTACTCCAATATGAGCTCATCTTAAATAACTACATCTTGAAGGAATTTTTTTTTTTTTTTTAGACGGAATTTTGCTCTTGTTGCCCAGGGTGGAGTGCAATGACACCATCTTGGCTCACCACAACCTCTGCCTCCCGGGTTTAAGCAATTCTCCTGCCTCAGCCTCCTGAGTAGCTGGAAGGCATGTGCCACCATGCCCAGCTAATATTGTATTTTTAGTAGAGATAGTGTTTCTCCATGTTGGTCAGTCATGCCATCGTGCCTGGCAGACTCTTTTTTTAAAGTTACATTCTGAGGTTCTGAGTGAACATGAATTTAGGCAAGGTGTGAGGGTATGCGGCAGGACATTCTTCAACCTAGTATAAACATCAGACATCATACGTTTATAAAGTGTGAAAATTAACACATTTTAAAAGCAAATTTCCAACTTTATTTGGGATGTGTTTTTGAGAAGAGGGAGGACTCCCACAATAGGACTGTGCCACTCTTTCATGGTTCCCAATAAAGGGGGACTCTGGAGGACTCTCATGTGGATGAGCGACACGAACTTGTGTGGGAGTGTGCTTGGGCAAATGTCCAACAGCTGGTCTGCCTCAGTCAGTTTACAGCAATTAATAAGACTGACTTCTGTAGAATTTTGTATTAAGAGGTACCCTCGAAAAATTCTCTAAGAAAGCCGTTATATTTTTGATAAACTGCAGATCCTCTGTCCATATTTCTTTTTTTTTTGTTAGTGGCTCATAGAAACTTGTGCCCATGTAATAATGACCAGTCCTCTGTAAAGAATACACTTCCTGAGCCCAACAGGGCCTGTTTTATCTATGTATGTATTCACAAAATTCACAAGCTTGCCATCATAGCAGGATAGAATTTATGTGAATGTATGAATAAATTGTGACAGTCTCTTGCTGTTTCGTCTGCCTCTACCTTCACCTGCACTATTTTTCTTTTTTACTTAAAGGAATAATGCTAGATCTATTTCAAACCATTTTTAACCCCTAAAACAAGTCATATGTTTGTCCACTACCAACTTAGTTAAATATATAAACATGTACATAGTAGCATTTTTCAAATCTATGAGGACATTGTTTATCTGTTGCTATTAATAATCTTTGAACATGGTTCTAGGTGCGGAACCCAGTTAAGATTGATGACAGCGGAAATATAAGGCTTTCATGTGTGAATTTTTAATCTCTTCCCCAGCCTACAGAAGTTCCTCTAGACTCCTTAGGTTATATATTCATTTATAAGTGAAACAGTATAAACTTACATTTCTTCTGCATAGCTTCATTAATGGTCTGTGCATTTACGGATTCAACTTTTATTGGATCAGCTGTATATATGAAATCAGTTGAATCCCAAAATCTATTTATATAGAGGAGGGAGCAGAAAGCAGCATCATGTCTTAATAGTTATTAATGATCTGAAGTCCATATAGGAATGACTCCACCAGCTGGTATTAGCCAAAGGAGTCTATGTGATGTTCTGTAGGATTCAAATGTGGGAATTTTGTGCAGACAGCCAATTCTAACTGTAGTTAAGTAGCGTTAGAGAATGGTCTTGAATTAATCAGTTGATAAATACTGTGACTTTGTATATACAGAAACACTGATCTGTTCTTATTTTTTATGTAATCATATACCATGATGTTCTATTACTGGTTAAGAACTTGAGAACATCCTCATGAAAAGTGAGACATATGATTATTTATTAGTATAATTAAATTTATATGCACAGTTGGCCCTCCATCTCCATGGTTCCTGCATCTGAGGATTCAACTGACTACTGATTGAAAATATTTAGATAAAAAAATAAAAATACAATAAAGGTAATACAAATAGAAAACAATCAGTGTAACAACTATTTATATAGTATTATGTATTATAAATAATTTAGAGATTACTTATAGTAAACAGGAGGATGTGTGTAGGTTATATGCAAATACTATATCATTTTATATATGGATGTTGAGCATGCACACATTTTGGTGCATATATATGTGCATATATGTGTGCATTCATATACGCGTGTGTGTGTATGTGTGTGTGTGTGTGTTTGTCTTTACCCATTTAGAATCCATCACCAGGTTACTGGGGGACTTCCAGTCAGCATATGCCAATGGAAAATACTCTCAGGATATTTTCAGGAAGGAAGTAAAGTAAGGAAGGACATTTTTTATTTCTCTGGATTTCTTCTCTCCAGGACCACATCAGCAGTCTCTTTATTCCTGTGTTGAAGCCAACAGTTCCTACTGGGGTAATCTCTCCTCAGCTTCCGTTCTCCATCTAATTCTTATAACTGACCCCTCCCTTACCATCTCCAACAAGGCCAATGGCTTTCTTCCTGGTATCTGCTTTATCATTCCTTCTTGATTTCTTTTATACTTTCTCACACATTTTAAAAGGTGTTTTAATTTTACTCTCCTCAATCATACTCTTTCTGAAGTGCTATTTATTTTATGTCAAGACCCTGACTGGAATGCTTACATAATCCTTCATCAACCAAGAGTCATATATCTCAGGACCTTGGGTTCTGGAGTTGACTCAGCAAGTTTATAAGAAATATCAATGCATTTTTATTTCTGAATTCCCATCCTCGCTGCTTTACCCTTATAAGCTGCCGGTCCTTTGCTTTTATCTAGCCCTGAAACATTCCAGTCTGGTTTTTTTTTCTTTGTGGTATAAAGATTCTTATTAACGGCAATGGCAATACAAAGGAAATCCAGCTACATTTCAGTTTTGAAAACAATGATAGCCATGGAAGAGTCTTAGTTGTGTTAAATAATCTTTTTGAATTTTCTTTCTTACATGAAAGACTTCGGGGAGCAAGTCTACTGTACTTGTACAAATACATAGTAAAACATTAACAATAATACCCTTGGAGGCTTAGCTATGGATAATGATTTAGTTTGTGATACCAAAAATATCATATGATCAATAGTTACCTCTACATTAACAGAGAAATTCCCAGATCCCAGCCCAAATAAATTATATCTTCTTCCTGGGAAACTTCCAGAAAATAGCAAACTCTCTGCACAATTACTGGTAAGATTGAGAAAAGACATGCTCCGAACAGTCCATCTATGATTTATTTCCTGATATCGATAACTGAAGGGAAATTGTTCCCCTAGTCATAGAGATGATGGAGTCCAAATATGATGCCATGGCAAATTCCTGAATCAGGAATTTTTTTTTCATAGTGCCAACTGTGTACAATCTATTTTGTAGAAACACAGGAAATTGCAACTTGAGGGAACTTTATGGAAGTATTAGCAATGAAAGAGGATGAGTAGTAGTAACAGTAGTAGTAGTGCAATGGTAGTGTAGCAAGATGGTAGGGCTAGTAAAGTGTAGTAGAAATCAGTGTATGGGTTCCATTATTTCCTCCCCAAATTCATATGTTGAAGCCCTAATGCCCAGTACCTCAGGATGTGATCGTATTTGGAGAAAAGGCCTTTAAATGTAACTAAGTTAAAATGACGCCATTAGTGTGGCCCCTAATCCAATCTGACTGGTGTCCTTATAAAAAGAGAAAATGTGGGCACACAGAGAGACACCAGGATGCATGTGTACAGAGGAAAGACCATGTGTGATGGCTAATTTTATCTGTCAATTTGGCTGAGCCATGGTTCCCAGATATTTGGTGAAATATTCATCTGTGTGTTTCTGTGACAATGTTTTTAGATGAGATTTACGTTGAAATGGTTAAATTTTGAATTAAACATATTATCCTCCATAACATTGGTGGGCCTCATTTAATCAGTTGAAGGCTGACTAGAATAAAATGCTGGCTGAGTGCAGTGTCTCACACCTGTAATCTCACCACTTTGGGAGGCCTAGGCAGGTGGATCACCTGAGATCAGGAATTCGAGGCCAGCCTGGCCAACATGGCAAATACCCATCTCTACTAAAAATCCAAAAGTTAGCCCAGGATGGTGGTGCATGCCTGTGATCCCAGCTACCTGGGAGGTGGAAGCAGAGGACTTGCTTGAACCCAGGAGGTGGAGGTTTTAGTGAGCTGAGATTAGGCCTCTGCACATTAGCCTGGGCAAAAGAGTGAGACTCGGTCTCAAAAAAAAAAAAAAAAAAAAAAAAAAAAAAAGAACGAAGGGCTGACTTTTCCCAAGCAAGAAGAAATTCTGCCAGCTAACTGCCTTTGGAGTTCATCTGCAACATTAACTCCCCTTGGTTTATCAGCAGACTGCCCTTGGACTCGAAATACAACTCTTCCTCAGTCTCCAGGCTACTGGCCTTCACCATTAGATTCTGGAATTGCCAAGCCTCCACAAGTTTATGAACCAATTCCTTAAAATAAATCTCTTTCTGTATATATGCTCATCCTAATGGTTCTATTTCTCTGGAGGATCCTGACCAAGTGAGGACGCAGTGGGAAGACAACCATCATCAAGCCAAGAGGATGGGAGAAGAAACTAAACCTGCTTATTCCTTGATCTCAGGCTTGCAGCCTCGAGAACTGTGAAAAAATAAACTTCTATTGTTTAAGTCTCAATCTGTGGTATTTTGTTATGGCAGCTTTGGAAAACTAATACACATTTTGCATAATACAGTGGTTACAGTAGGTAGCACTGTAGCTATCAGTAGTATAGTAAGGTAGTAGTGTCGTAAGTTAGCAGCGGAAGTATAGTAAAACAGTAATTAAGATGTAGTTAGGCAGTAGCAGTGTGGTATGGTAGTAGTAGTGTTACAGGATAATAGCAATGGGGTAGTTAGGTAGCAATAGAGGTTTATTAAGAATAGAAAACTGGAGCGCTCTAGCCAGCCCGGCGCCCCGCCGTGACGTCATCGCCCTGCGCCAGAGGATGCCCCCCCCCCCCCCCCCCGTTAGGCCCTGCCCCCTTCTGTCCTGCTTGGCTGCGCGCCGGGCCCTGAGAGTACAACTTGGCGCACGAGCTGCGGGCGCCGCTGCTGTCTGGCCGCCAACTGCTGCGTCTGCTGTGGGCGCTGGCGCTGGCGGCCTCTCCTGGAGGAAAACCAATTCTGTGTCCACGGAGGACCACAGCCCAGCTCTGCCCCAGGCAAAACATGGCCTGGAGCTTCCAGGCAGGACAGCCATTCGGCACGCAGACCGCGAGGACAAGGAGGAGCCTCTGCACTCGATCATCAGCAGCACAGAGAGCGTGCAGGGTTCTACTTCCAAACATGAGTTCCAGGCCGACACAAAGAAGCTTTTGGACATCGTTGCCCGGTCCTTCTACTCAGAAAAAGAGGTGTTTATACGGGAGCTGATCTCCAATACCAGCAATGCCTTGGAAAAACTGCATTACAAACTGGTGTCTGACGGCCAAGCCCTGCCAGAAACGGAGATTCACTTGCAGACCGATGCCGAGAAAGGCGCCATCACCACCAGGACACTGGCATAGGGTTGACACAGGAAGAGCTGGTGTCCAACCTGGGGACAATCGCCAGATCGGGGTCAAAGGCCTTCCTGGATGCTCTGCAGAATCAGGCTGAGGCCAGCAGCAAGATCGTCGGCCAGTTTGGAGTGGGCTTCTACTCGGCCTTCATGGTGGCCGATAGAGTGGAGGTCTATTCCCACTCCGAATCCCCGGGGAGCCCTGGTTACCAGTGGCTTTCAGACGGCTCCGGAGAGTTTGAAATTCTGGAGGCTTCGGGAGTTAGAACTGGGAAGAAATGTTCTCACCTATGCGTGGGATCTGAATGATGAGAATGCACGGACACATGAAGGGGAACAACACACATTGGGGCCTTTTGGAGGCCGGACTGTGGGGATGGAGAGCATCAGGAAAAATAGCTACTGGATGCTGGGCTTAATGTCTAGGTGATGGAACGATCTGTGCTGCAAACCACCATGACACTCTTTACTTAAATAACAAACATGCACATCCTCCACATGTAAGCCTGAACTTAAAATAAATGTTGAAGTAAAAAAGTAATAAAATAAAATGATGCATGTATAGAGATAAATAATAGGTATTCAATTCTTATGGAAGTGGGCCATTTGTTAAGCCTTCTTAAAGCTTGGTTTGTCACCTTAACTTTATAGTAAGTTGGAAAACAAACAAAAAAATGTTATTAAGGGAAATGTTTCTAGTGACTAAAATGGCAGCAGAGGTAGATATTTTTTCAACATCTTTCTTGGGCCAGGTGTTATCCATTATGTTGCAGCAAA
>NW_016107675.1:1304537-1358516 GCF_001604975.1 Cebus imitator | reverse complement strand
TCAAAAGTCAAAGACAAAGAGAACATTTCAAAAAAAAAAAAAAAAAAAAAAAAAAAAAAATGTCTAGTCACTGTCAACAAGGAGAGTATAACCTAATAAAAGAGAAACACATTTTATAAATTATAGTTTTCTTCTGACAAGATGAATTAGAAAAGGCAAATGTATTTACAATCTGCCGAGAGAAATGTGCGGCATGGAGGTAGAGAAAACTGGAAAATGGAACAGACAGGGTTGAATCAGTGCCTGTTGTAGTAGGAATAAGAGCCAGCCATGTCTTCTGCAGGTTAGAAGTTTGAAGGAAAAGAAAGAAGATATGAATTTCAACAAGCATATTTGAACTAGATAATGAAGAGCTGTAAAAGCCACACTTTGGAATTTGAACTCTGATATTTTGGCATTGAAAAAATTAGAAGTTTTTCAGAAAATGAAACAATCACTGTTTAAGTATACCCATGATAATTGGAGTGAATGATGGACCCACTAAAAAATTAGACTGTTTAAAGACACACATGATAAAATAATAGCAAGAAAGCTATGAGATGAGAAAATAATTTTTAATTAAAAATTATATTGCTAATAGAAGAGTTTACTTGTATGTTCCTAGTGACACTATAAATTAATAGGCTCTGCACAGAAACTAAAAGTACGAAGTCATAAATTAAATAATTTATTTTGCCCTATTTTGCTCTACTAACTCTAACTTAGGCACTATCCATGTATTTTTCTCATACACACATACACACACACAAACACATACAAGTGCATACACACACATATAAGTATGTTCACATGTGTACACACACATTTAGGGCATAATGATACTTACATGTATGATATGTTCTACACGCATATATATATATATATATATATACATATAATGAGAGATAATGATATATCACATTGTTATGTAATACATATAATATGTACCAAGTTATATAATATAAAAATTCACCAATTGATCTATAATAATGAAAAGGCATAGTAATTGATCACTGACTAATTTTTAGTGTTTATCATTGTATTAAAATAATGTGCTATATATAGGGACATGAAGATTTGAGGAAAGCACATTTTGATCAAAACAAAATATGGTGTTTAAAATATAGAAGAGGAAACAAAATATACTCCAATGATGAGAACAATGAAAAATGATGAGGAGGTATATTTTATATTGTTATTTATATTATTGTGTCATTTTTAAATAATAGAAAAATTTCTACTAAATATATATAAGTAGATATTCTAAATTACAGATAGATATGCTCATTGAAAATTTAAACAATATTGCTACCATGATCTTACTCTTTGTCATGCCTCATGCTAGGGCAAAGACTGCTCACAGGTGGTACTTCATAAATACCAACTAGAGGCTGGATGTGGTGATTCACTCCTGTAATTTCAGCACTTTGGGAATCTGAGGCAGGCAGATTGCTGGGTCTCAGGAGTTTGAGAGCAGCCTGGGTACCATGGCAAAGCCCCATCTCTACAAAAATTAAAAGTATTAGCCAGGCATGTGGCACATGCCTGTAGTCCCAGCTATGTGGGAGGCTGAGATGGGAGGATATATTGAGCCCGGGAGGTGGAGGCCAATGAGCATAAGGAGGCAAAGATATTTGTTGCCTACGACTTTGAACACAGGCATTTGCAATGAAAGGAAAATAAAATGAGTGTGGGCTAATGGTTAAATAAAACATTTTCTTTAGTCTTGTGTACTGTTAGTGGACCAAACGGTTTCAAAAGAGAATCTCCAGGCTTTCAAAGGGGAAAAAAATAATAATAAAAATAAAAAAGAAAGATAACTGTTGAAGGAAGACACACAGGAGGGGGGCAGAAAAAGAAGGTTTTATTTTATCCACAACAGATTTTTCCAATATGTAAAATAGATTCAATGAAAGCAAAAGATAAACTGTTCTCCCTGTCTGTGAAAGCTTAAAAATCAGGATTTCCTGCCATAATATAGCTTATTGGGCAGACAGAGATATGTTCTCCATTGTTTAAGTTCTAACATAAAACCATGTATTCAGAACATGTCAAGGGGAAAGGCAGTTTTGCTGTATTGCAAGCAAATGAGCTGTGAAGCTGGTACAGAAATAGGAAAAAAATCAGGTAATGTGGCAGAAAATAGAAACATATGAAGGATGGCAATGTTCAGGAATATAGGGGATAATGTCTGATTCATGTATTTTGGTTGCCTGTTTAAAACACTGAAATTTAGGATGCCTGAGAGCATTTAATTTGTAAAATGATTGTAGTTTATTTTATTATTAAGAACCAGCTCAGTTTTACTTCTAGGTTCTAGAAAGTCTAGAAAGCCCGATGGTAGAGTACACACTTTGAATATTTCTGTCTGCCTATTTTTATTCCTACCGCTCTCTCTTCTTTACTTTAAAATCAGTAAATCACCTTATCTTCATTTTTAAGGAACTGGAATAAGACTATTATCTAATCGTGTCTAATGGGGAGAGTTTAGACAATTTATTTTTAATGTATAATAGCTAGGAAGATATCATTGTATTCTGAATGAAATTAGTTGCCAAATTTGGCTTGTTTTTATGAATGGCTCTGTAAATATTGTAAATGAAGTGAAAGCAAAATATTTAGTAAAGTTATGAAAACAATTATTTAGCCGAAGAAATTGAGTTTTTAAAAGTTGTTGTATTTTATAAATCATTCTGTATGCAAATATTATAAAGTGCAATTCTTGAAATAAGCTTATTTCTAAAGCATTTTCTTAGAAACCATGGAAATTAGCAATTAACAAAGATCATTTTCTTTCTTATGTTTTTATTTAAATTTTTAATCTCTTACAGTATAAGTAGTTGAGAGTTCAGATTTGGTATTCATCTCTGGTATTGCATCCCTAAGGATAATTTTATATACCACCAAGAACTGTGGGGCATCCCGCCATAAAAAATTTCCAGCTTTTTCCAAAAAAATAAATAAGTGTTTTCACTGGATACTGACAGAAAAGAAGCTTTTGGATCAACATAAACTACAACAAAATAAATGCACACATTTTAGCAGCAGGTAGAAAAGCTGGGATATGAAGTATATAACTCGGGCAACTTTTTAATGCTTAGTAATACATAGGTCAAGATAAAAATGTTATAGAATGAGCTCTGCTTCTTCAGATTTTCCTATTGGTTCCATACCTTTGTAATGATTATGAGAAATCCATTGAACCCCAATGAAGATACACATTCATACTCTGAGGAGTGCGTTAACTCACATCCAGTGAAAAAGCCAGTAATGGATTCCATATTGATGAGCATTATGTGGCATATGTTCTTGTATAAATATATATGGCAAATAGCTTTCCATTCTACAGTGAAATTATGGAAACCTTAACAGAAAATTGTTTATAACTTTTAGAATAAGAGAATGTTATTCTCTCACCTGAGTGATTCTTTCTTTTCTTTCTCCTGAGTGGTTGAATTTCTGTTTGTGTAGTTAGCCTTCTATGCAACAATGTCTTCTTGGTTCATGGCCTTTCTACTTAATTACAATGTATGTTTGTCTTCAGCATTTAATATATTTGAAGATTTCTCTTCGTTGAACACGATGCAAGATGTTCATTCACTCATAATTTTAACACATTTGCTTCAATTAAATGCCATTGCTGCACCCATATTATAGATAAAGACACTAAAGTTTAGAAAGAAAGGCTACATAGCTTCATCTGAGTGCATATACATGTGTAATATATAATATATAATTTATATTATATAATATATAAGTATATATAATTGGGGATTGAACCAAGATCTGTAGCTAATGCAAATGATATTGCTTTTAGGATAACATGTTTATTATACAGTGCATGCTAAAATGCTAGCTGTTAGTATTACATGATAACCATGTATGAACATTGTGTTTAACTAGAACTGTGATGATTATTTAAAAATAACAATATATCACATTCATATTCTGTCCTGAATGCATTTTGAAGTCTAGTGAAAATGTCTTTAGTCCCTTTAATCAGGGCTGCAGAATACAACATTGAAACTTGGGCACAATGACCCTTTGCTATCTCACTCTTTCTTATAATTTTTATACCTTCTAAGAAGATAAAAAGTTCTCAAGTATGATGGTTTTACTTCCTGACACGGCCAAGCTTTAAAATGGACCCAATTATCTCTGTCTCCTGACATGCATGCCGAGTGTAAGATCTTCCTCTTGACTATGGGCAGGAGCTATAATTGCTTCTAACCAGGAGAATACAGAAAAGATAATAGAATGCCACTTGACTGATTACACTACATGAAACTCTAAATTTTGCTTTGTTACCAGCCTCTCTAAATACTTTTCTGCTCACACAGTTTGATGAAGCAAGCCACCATGCTGTGGAGGCTCATTTGGCAAGAAACTAAAGGCAGCCACCATCCAAATGCTAGGAAAAAGCTACAGCCTCTCTGTTTGAGGTTAAAGGAGGCACTGAATCGAGCAAACCACAACAGGAGTTTGATGGGAGATCCATTCCCCAGTAGAGCCTCAGATAACACCTCAAGTCTGACCGACATTGTGACTCTAACCTTGTGAAAGATCCTGAAGCAGAGAATTCAGTTAATCCATGCCTGGGTTTCTGACTCTCACAAATTCTGAAATAATAGATGTGTGTTGTTTTGTGGCTTTAAGTCATGGTAATTTGTTATGCAGCTATATATAACATACAGATTCCGGTGTCTGAAAGTGAGAGGCTGCTCTAAAAAAACACTACAAATGTGGGAGTGGCTTTATAATGAGACAATGAACAAAAGATAAACAATTTTTGAAAAGCATGATAAAAACTAAGTTCTCTCAATCAGATGATTATGCATAAGAACGTTGAGGACACTGCCAGTGATGGCTCAAAAGAAAGTAAGGAATATGTTACTAGAAGCTGGAGGAAGGGAGACATTTACTAGCAGGGAGCTTAGTGAAGTTGTCTCTTCTAGTTATGTAGACAACAGAAAATGTAAGGATGAACTTAGTTATTTAGTTAAGGATCTCTTCAAGAAATGTGTTGGATATGCCGCCTGTTTTTCTCTTGATTTCTATAGCAATGTGTGAGAATATAGGAAGATAATTTGAGGAAGGAACTGTTAAATCAAAAGGACTTGAAAGTTTTGAAAATTTTAGCTTTTCCAAATGACAAAAGATTCTAAATTTGAGAAATTGTTTTTGTGAACTGTTAGGAAAACATGGTCTTTAGATAAAGCTTGGTATAGAGAAAATGGTATAATTATACCATCTTTGCTAAAACTTCAAAAGATCAAATGATCAAAGTAGTTAGTCATAAAAATGGCCTTTTAAAGCTATCAAAATTTTGTCTTACAGCTTCTCTCAATCTAACGATAGGACCTCTAGGAAGCTTAATCTCTTTTCACTCACTTCTTTCTGTTAGATTCCCAGGTAGAAGAGGGATTATCTAGAAGGGATTTGTGGGTGTAGCTTTTGCCTAATAGAGTGAAACCCTGGGAAATACAGAAAAGACCCACTCACTTTTTGAGAAAATTGTTTTAGCAAAAAAACGGTCAACTTGGACTAACGGGAAAATGGAGACTGAAAAACGAAAAGAGGCATTCAGACTTGTGGAATTCTACAGGCAGCAAGCAAACCATTAAATCTACTTAGGAACACATACATTCTACTTCCATGAAAAAAAAAGAAAGGATGACTGACAGGCTGGAATGAAGAACACATAAGTAAAGGAAGAGATGAGAATTATTCTGAGGCTTTGAAATATAGTCAAGGATTAGCCAAAATTTTTTCCTGCATCAATTCAAAATCAATATCAACCAGTAAATCCTTTGTCATCCCTTTTGAACAGAAATGTCTATTCCTGCTATCCTCTGACTATTGTACGACTTGTGTTAGGTGTGTGGGGAACAGAAAACTTGTCTCTTGAGATTTGTAGATTTACAGGGTAAAGGAAATTATACTAAGGAAGTTTCATTCTGACCTGGTTCTAATTTAGATGAAAGCTATCTGAATTTTGCACAGATAGTTTAATGGGATGGGACTTAGGGACACTGGGAGGAGGTGAATGTAGTTTTTCTATAAGAAGGACAAAGATCACTGGAGTAAGCAGATGGGCTGTGATGGAGAGACTATAACACAGCTCAATTTGTTCCCAGCCCTTGGAAGTCACGTTCCTGTGTAATAATCCTTTGAAAGAAACAGAGCTTGTTACTCCTTTCTGACTATTAGAACATAGCAAAAGTGACCAGAAATCTGTAACTTCATTAAGCGATTTAATCTCTTCATGCAATGGTTTCCTCATTTGCTGATTGGGAGAAGTCGTTGGGTTGATTAAATAAATACTAACATAAGAACTTTAATATAAGTAAAGTTCCTAGACATTCCTTGAGCAGTGCTTTCACACACGTATTCAATAAAGATTAGCTGTTATTGTTTCAAGATTGATGCCATTATTGTTGTTATAGTTAACCAATTTATGCCATATTACACAGTTTGATTACAGGCAAATAACTGTAATTAAACAAGCATTACAAGAGAAAAGCATAGCTAAATTGAATGGAAGAAGAATTTGGCAGTAGTTGGTGGTATGATAAAAAGGTTCCAAGAAAAGTTGCCATTTGAAGTGGACCAAATCGATTAAACTTCATTTAGAGACATGTTAGCAGAAGGAATGGGTTTTCCATTGAAAAGATATAGAGAACAGTGGTCAAGCCATTTGAATGTAAAAGAGAAAGGTATATCCAGGAAAATGGCATAGTAATTATCTTGAGAAAGTGTTTTTATGGAAGACTAAGAATAAGTCCTGAAATAGCTGGTTAGAGTATGGACCTTATTTTGTTTAAAAATAATTGGGGGCATGTAGTTTCTCTAGTTCCCATAAGAAATTCAAAGCAATCTGCAAATGATTTCTTACAGTAATGTAAAGAGAGAATTGGGTGTAAATACCTTTGTACATCTCTTTTATAGTACTTTCAGGACCATATTTTAATTTTGAAACCTCCTGTCTCTGTCAATGGATTATGAGTTTCAATCCTTTTTTTTTATCACTATATTCCAAGGGCATTATGATATTTTGCTCTCAGGAGATCATTGTAATATTAGTTGCATTAAAGTTGAATGAAATTAGTGTGTCTTGTTATGAACATGTTTAGAAATGATGATCATTCTTCAGATCACTCAATTTAGCAATCTGTAATATCATCTAGTACACTAAAATAAAAATCCACTTGCAATATATTTGAGGACATAAAGAAATACCAGGGAATTATGAGAAGAGAAATATGTGCAGAGAACTAATAGACAATGTTAAACTCCTTCAGGGCTGTATGTGTGTCTGTGTATCCAGAGGACAGCTTTTGTTAACATTGTCAGAGGATGATGGTTAATTCAAGTTAGCCTTAAACATACTGCATCAGGGAGCAGTCTCATGGCTCACATGTTTCACAATGACAGTGAAGATTGCTTAAATTAAAACAACAATTCAAGAAATAGGAAGAAATGGGATTAAACAATATGCATTAACTCACAAAATCATATTAAAGTATTACACAATAATTTAAAGCAGGCATAATTCCTTGTCAAGGCAAGATGTTGGCATAAACTATCCAATTAGCCTTTCCGCAGTGTAGATGAAGCAAGGCTCAACAATTCCCTAATCCATTGATTTTACCTAGACTCCTTTCTAATAGTTACTAAAATATAATCATGGAATTTAGTAGTTTGAGGGCACTGAAGTAGAGACAGTGAATCTTTAAATTGTCATAAAGGTTTATATTCCAATGGAACTCATTTTACCTGACCTCCTAATAACCCTATTGCTTTATTAACCATCCATTACCATTATATAAAATCTGAGATACAGACTTTATATTTTACCAGTATGACCTACAGGCAGTATTGACATGTTATCACTGCAAACATTCAGCTTCAGTCTTATGAACTTCACTTCATTTTGGCTCCTGCTTTAGTTGCCCTTGACCAAATTTTCTCTGTTTCACTTGGCTGAACTGACTTTATTGTTGATTGCTCCCCAGGAAGGAAACTGCTATTTTTGTTTGTTTCTCTTCAAATCCTCATACTCCTTTTGCTTACTATTCAAATAATGACAAATGAGTATGATAATATTATATTATAATTTACAGTGAATTTAATTATTGTGAGTTTGCTCGTTTCTTGGCCCGCAGAGAATATCTCATTCTTTCTTCAAATTATGGTATGAGAAACCCTTGAGATGATGACTTTCTACAGTGGTGGTCCAAAGGGCTTTGAATATTGAGATTTGCCTTCAAAAATAATATTAAATATCATACAGTATAAATAAAAAAGATAAACATCTTTCAAAATAATATGTCCAAGGCATTGATTGATATTGTAAACTTGTGTATTAATATTAATACTAAATAACTGATTCACTCTATAAATTTATAAATGGCATAAATCTAAAATGTTGCAGAAGTTCAAAACAACCACTCGCTAACTTGTTTCAAATACATTTCTGTCTTCACTCTAAAATTTTCACTCAGAAAATGACCTGCTGTAATATTGGGGTTCAGGGGTTCAGGGTGCCCTCAGCTCCCCTGTGAGGATGTTTCTCCAGGTTCTTGGTCTCCTGCCCTCTCAAGAATGAGAGAGGGCACCACGGTGCAGTACACAGTAAATGACAGACTCAAAGGTGTTTGTAAAAAATGATTTATTTAAAGAGAGAAAAAGGAGAAGAAGAGAGAAACAGCTAACTCTCACACTGAGTGAGAGAAAGAAAAGCCGCTTTCACACTGAGTGAGAAGGGTTACCAGAGGGGGAAAATCAGAGAAGGAAAACTCCTCTCACAGTGAGTGAGAGAATCCAGAAAGACGGAATCCAGGAGAGGAAAGCATCTTCCATGCTGAGTGGAAGGGAATAGAGAGAGATGGAGTTTAGGAGGGGAAGACAGGCTTCCATGGGAGAGTGTGGAAGGGGACTCCAGAGGGGAAATCCAGGAGAGAGAGAAAGATGGTTTCCATGAAGGGAGCGTTCATGGAAGGGGACCCAAACATGGAGTCCGAAGGGGTGTGGAAGAAGGGCACTTTTAACCTGAGAGGAACCCCCACCTTCTCTAAGACACCCCCGGCCAATGAAAGGAGTTCTTTGGAACTTCCACTGGAGTGATTGACTCTTAGTTTCTTCCCACGCCTGTGAAATTCAAACATAAACTGTTAAATCTCCCAGTTGGAGAGATGGGAGGGGGGCATGGTGCTAGGAAGTTCTTGCCCCTTGTGCAGAAGGAGAATACATTCCCTCACTACTGATAATTTGAGAGACTTTAGTATTATTTCAGCAAACCTTAGTTTACGTTGTAACCAGTAAGGACCAGAAATAAATGCCAAATAGGCATCTGGTTGGCAGTTGAATTATTGAAGCAAGAATAAACCTAACCAATAATTATTTTGTAAAAATGTGTGTGTAGATCAGCACGTTCTGAGAGCAGAGCTCATATATATATATATAGAGATAGATAGATAGATAGAGAGAGAGAGAGAGAGAAACAGACAGAGATAGGGGGAAAGAAAACAGAGAAAGAAAGACAAATAGAGAGTATTCTAGAGCAGCAGTCCTCAATCTTTTTGTCACTAGGGACCAGTTTCATGCAGGGCAATTTTTCCGCAGAAGGGGAGGGGACTGTTTTGGGGTGAAACAATAGTTTTGGGATGAAACTACCCCACCTTCCATCATCAGGCCTTAGATTCTCACAAGGAACATACAACCTAGACCCCTCATATGCATATGAGCATTTTACAACAGGGTTCAAGCTCCTGTGAGAATCTAATGCCACTGCTGATCTGACAGGAGGCAGAGCTCGGGCAGTACGGCTTGCCCACCACTCACCTCCTGCTGTGAGGCCCCAGACTCCAGACGGTGCTGGTCTCTAGACCTGGGCTTGGGGAGCCCTATTCTAGAGAGCCTAATTATATTTTCTTCATCCACTTTTGAAATGTTGGGATACATGCTCGCCAAGCATATTACATAGGTACTACAGGGGCAGTTACACCTCAATACTATAATACAGATTATCTGGGATGTCTTCTCTATGGTGTCAGAGCATCCCCAGATATATACATTTTGATAATTCCCTGAAGCTTTGATGCAGAAATTTCAGGCAAAGATAATGGCTTTGTATGCTCAAGAATCATTTCAGCTATTTTGTGAGTGTCCCCTTTATGACAGTGTATGACCATTATGTGGATATGTCTGCTTCCAAACTGCTCAGCAGGACAGCTCTGATATCAGCTACACAGTTTTTTTGGGATAATTTTGAAATAAGTTTGCATTTCATAGTATAGCTTCATTACTGTAAACTAGACCGTATAGGTTTCCTGCACATTTTCTTTCATTAATTCAGCAACTGAAATAGCAAATCCTCAATAAAGCATTTTATTACTTGCAATTCTGGAAAATCAGGGCCTTATGCGTGAGGTAGGGATCTATATGACTTCAGTTTCTAGTGAATTAAATTAACACAAAACTTGTGCTATAAATAAGATATGTATTATAAAAAAAGGGTGCTAAAATAATGAAGAACCACATTGTACACTTAATTTTCAGAATCAAAACTCTATATTCTATTCCTATGCCCCTGTATTACAAAGAAACAGGATGATTTAAAATAAGGAGAGAAAAAGAACATGTGTTCATTCCTGTGTAATTACACGCTATTAATCTTTGTATACATTTCCTCATTTGAATTGAAAGAAAAATAAATAATTATATGTATGCATTTGATTGAAAAAAGAAAATATAAAGAATATTCATTTGAAAGGTTAGTAAACTGATTTTATACATGTATGCATGTATGTACCGTATTTTTCATGTTATGGGATAAAGTATATTGCAATAGGTAATTCATATTTTTATAATACTGTAAAAAACTTTTTACAAATCTGGCTTATATAAAACTATAAATATTTAATAATTAGTTCCAGTTTTTAATAATATCTGCACATCACCTTTAGACATTCCTGAAAATGTTACCTTTTATAAAATATAAAATAAAAATTTAACTGAATATACAGAAAACTCTTAACTCAGTTTTATAGTTAAAGAAAAGATAGATTAGTTCACTTACTGATATTTGGACAAGGATTTTTAACAGAAAAATGTAAAAATTATTGCCGAACAAAAAATTACAGTCATAAATAAATAAAATAAGTACCAATTTTGAAAATGGGAAGAGTGTGTTTTGGTTGACTTTTAATTATACCGAGTTTATTTTAAGAACATTCTCTCTCTTCCTGTTTAAATGCAGTGTTTTTCAATGATATCTTTACCTATTATTAATAATATCTGTTTGAAAAGTTTGGACATTGGACATTGGAGTCTAGGGCTATAGCCAGACATGAATTACATATCTACCTCACAGAAAAAGCTTTTTGGCTTATCAAAAAAATAATTTATTTAAATTGCTCATTTGTATTAAAAGTAAGTGTCAGATTGATATTATAAAAGCAATTAAATCATATTCCATTTATGATCTAATGAAGCTGAAAAATAAGATATTCTATTTTAATAGATCTGAATTAATATAGAATAGTCTGAAGTATAATCCTTTAATATTTTTGCAGGATATAAAGACTATATATTGTAATGAATTAATACAAGTGTGTAAATTACTTTTATATAAGATAAACTGATCATAAAAAAATTTAAAATAATTGGGGAAGAATCAAATCATATTTGTATCTCATAATATACTCTAAAATAAATTCTTAGTGAATTTAGTTTTTCAGTGTAAACATAAAATCCTAAAGAAAAATCTCATTTTTTATATATTTAAAGGCAAAACTGTAGAAGCAAAGGCTGACCAGTATGGCTACATAATGATCCTGCCATTATAATTTTTATTTTTTAAGACACTGCTTAAAAATTTTGGTAATTGCAGATGTCAAAATATATAAATATGTAAAAACCCTTTAGTACTTACTACTTAATAGAAGAAATAAGTTTTGGTAGGATAGGTAAGACAAAATATAGATTGCAAAGCGTTACTATATTAAAGTTTATGCAGAAGTGACCGTAGATTGCTATTTCAATGCGCTTATCAAGGATAAAAATTAAGGTAAGAAAGGAAAACAGGTCCTTTTGTGATGCTGAATATAACACTTGGCTGAAGAGAGAAAAAGTTAGAGTTAGAGGATTAAAATATTTAAATTATCTTTATAATTATTTAATTACAAATAAATAATTATAGGCATATCACTAAAAATCTAGAGCCTTGGCATTATGCTTCTGTAAGCATAGGAACATAGAAATATTAAACATTAGATAAAATCCCAGTTTCTTGAAGCTGTAAATTAGACAGTTATTAAGTGCAAATAACAGGTGAGTTAAGGCTATTTTCAGAAGGGGAACAGCACAAAGCCACACACACACATACACACATACACACACACACACCCCTAAATAGTCATGCACATATATAGACACTATTTAGATGACAGAAAGAATATCATTTTTGGGTAGACTAATATGCATGAACATAGATTTTTAAAGTATAGAGGCAATAAGTTATCAGAGTTTCTATCATGTAGCCTCTCAATTCTCAGTAAAGTACAACGCAGGCTAATCTCCAAGGAGTAAAGGTAAAGATAGCATTTGGAACTTGTAGATAGTAGGAAATTACTGGAATGTTGTAGTTGACAAGTAGAAATCAATAAAAGCATTACTGAAGGTCGGAGAGAATTTTGGTTTGAGAATCATGCTTCCCATGATGCTTCCCTTGGGCGATAGCTAACAGATTGTGAGCAATAATGACAACAGCAATGAAAACAAGGCAGGTGAATGTGTGATTAGCCTAGGATTTTGAATTGAACATGCAGTTTGGAGAAGTGAAAAGGAGCTGACATTCACTAAAGGCAGCATGGAGAGTATTTTAGATTGAGTATTAAAAAACAACGCTTTGCTCTCACTTAAAAAAGGGGGAAAAAAAGCTGCTGTTTAGAAAAGTTAAAGCTTTCTCAAAATTTATTAAATAGTAAAGTCATGAATTGACCTTATAACTATTTAACTTCAAAGTGTATGGGCTGGGCGCAGTGGCTCACGCCCGTAATCCTAGCACTTTGGGAGGCCGAGGCAGGCAGATCATGA
Organism: Cebus imitator; assembly: GCF_001604975.1. NCBI lineage: Eukaryota > Metazoa > Chordata > Mammalia > Primates > Cebidae > Cebus > Cebus imitator. The sequence continues at coordinate 1,345,439 of NW_016107675.1, read as the reverse complement.
GGTCAAGAGATCGAGACGATCCTGGTCAACATGATTAAACCCTGTTTCTAATAAAAATACAAAAACTAGCTGAGCATGGTGGCATGCGCCTGTAGTCCCAGCTACTTGGGAGGCTCAGGCAGGAGAATTGCTTGAATACAGGAGGCGGAGGTCAGAGTGAGCCAAGATCTCACCACCGCACTCCAGCCTGGCGACAGAGTGAGACTCCATCTCAAACAAATGTATATTTTCTCATCAAGCTATGTTTATGTCGATTTGGACTTAAAGTCACTACTAAACATAGAAAGCAAAAAGTGGTTATAGGTGCCAGGCTGATGAAGGAGAGAGACAAAAATCACAAAAAGCCACATGGATAGTGAGAGTTGGGTATGCGTAATAGTTCCAGAATTGTTAAGGAAGTAAAAAGAACACAGCAGAGGTGAGGAGTATAGCGTATGTGAATACGAGTGGAGATATTTGTGTATTTTATGTTCACCATGGGATCAAAAAACTGCATCATGTAAAATAGACACATAAATAAATATAACAGAGAACAGTATACACAATGGCCTGCTCTTAGTTGTTTACTAAAAATGTTTTGCATGTTTTTCTGTAGAGACTTTGAATGAGCTTTCAGAACGTCTCATCTTTAATTATGTGTGCCTGTTTAAAAACTCCCTATTAGAGAACAACGGAATTAGCTTTTTTTAAGCATTATTGTCTTTAGCATTTGGCAATAACATCCGATCATTTTTGTGACAATGGATATCTTGTTTGAAATTTTTATAGCAATTATGTCCACTATGAATCAACTTAGTGTGGCAACAATGTCACAAGTTAGAAAGAAGTAAAATACATTTTATGTATGATTTAATAGGTTGTTTCTTCTTTTATCACATATTATACTTAAGCATCTTTGATAAAACTAAGATATGGTTTCCAGATACTTTATATTGATGTGATTAATGTAACAAAATAGGCAGAATAAAAGACTTCTTTATACCAAGTGTATTTATAGCAAATATTTGCAACAATGCTTGCTCAATATTTTGGACATGTTTGAGGCTAACTGGGATATTATCTATGATGGACACTATGAGAATAATCATAAAAATGTTGTTAATAATAATATATATTCACAAATTATGAAGGTGATCTTCACATCTAACAAGTAACTGTCTAAATAATATACTTCAGCTTGATTCCATGTCTTTGCTATTGTGAGTAGTATTGCAATGAATACATGTGTGCATGTGTCTTTATATTAGAATGATTGCTATTCCTTTGAGTATAGAATCAGTAATAGGATTATTGGGTCAAATGTTATTTGTGGTCATATACTCCATGGAATACTATGCAGTCATAAAAAAGAATAAGATCTGTCCTTCACTGGGACATAAACGGAGCTGGAGGACATTATCTTTAGCAAACTAATGCAGGAACAAAAATCCAAATACCGAATGTTCTCACTTGTAAGTGGGAGCTAAAGGATGAGAACACATGAACATGCAGAAGTGAAAAATACACACACTGTGGCATTTTGGAGGGTAAAAGGTGGGAGGAGGGAGAGGATCAGTAAGAATAACTAACATGTACTGGGCTTAATACCTGGATGATGAAAAAAATCTATACAACAAACCCCTATGACACAAGTTTACCTTTGTAACAAACCTGTACTTATACCCCAAACTTAAAATAAAAGTTAAAAAATAAAATAAAATGAATAAATACAAAAATAAACAGTAAATAAAAATATACTTTATTTTTAAAACACTTTTAAAATTAAGGAAAACGTGAAATGGTAGTACAAAAAGTTCTATGTACCCTTTCACCCAATTCCCCTATTACTGCTGTCTTACATGACTATGGTGCATTTGTTACAATGACTGAACCAATATTGGTGCATTAGCATTAACTAAAGTCTATAGTTTATGTCATTTTTATTGAAACATATCAAGGGTACAGAGTATTGATGTTGACATTGATTTGAAGTTGAATTCACCAAATTTCTCCAATATAAAGTTACTCTCTCCTTTACCTTTTCATACTGCGCTCTTTTAACGAGAGTACTATCAAAGTCCATACTTAAAGAGTGGAATATTTTCTTCCTCCTTATTGAGATAAGGAAATATGCATAAACTGTTTGGAATTCTTGTACATGGGATATTTGTCTCTTCTTCCTAATTTATGTATATATTTAATAAGAACAATTGAATATAAAGATTACAACACAAATTTCAAAAGTAGAATAAAAAATAGGATTAATAAAACCAAAAGTTAGTTCTTTGAAAAAAGTCAATAAAATTGCAAAAAAAAAAAAAATAGCTATACTGATCAAGAAAGTGGAAGGAGACTCAATTACTAAATTCAGACATGAAAGTGACATTATGTCCAACCTTAAACAAATAGAAATAATTATAAGAGAAAACTATAAAAATTGTATACCACAAATTAGACATCCATGATGAAATGGACCAATTCCTAGAAACACACATTGCAAAATTGACAAGAAGAAATAGAAAATCTGAATAGACATTTAACAAATAAAAAGACAGAACTGTAATTAAAAAACAAAAGAAAACAAAAAAAGCTTTCCTTGTAAGAAAATCTCACAACCAGATGGCTTCAACAGTGAATTCTATAAAATATTTAAAGAAGAACTAATGCCAATGTGTTTACAAACTCTTCCAATAATCAGATGATGCTGAAATCCTTTCTAAATCATTCTATGAGATCAGAATTATGCTGATACCAAAGACAGAGAAAGACATCACAAGAAATGAAAACTATAGGCTAATATCCTTTGTAACTGTTGACACAAAAATTATTGGCAAATAGTATCAAACAGAATTTAGCAGCATGTTAAAAAGACAATTCACTATGACCAAGTGGAATTTATCCTAAGAATGTATGAGTCGTTTAACATTAAAACACACACACACACACACACACACACACATGCACACACACATGCACACACACACACAGTAATGGCAAGACACCACAATAAAATAATAAAAACAACAACAAAAAAATATACATTTCAATTTATGGAGTAAAAATATTTGAAAAAAATTGTACCCCTTTGTAATTGAAAGACTCAAAAGACTAGGTAGAGAGGAAATTTCCTCAGCATAATCCAGGGCATTCATTTAAAAGAAAACACTCACATTATACTCAATGATGAAAGCTTTCATCCTCAGAGCAGAAACAAGACAAGGAAATCCACTTTAATCACTTTTATTCATCATTTACTGGATATTCAAGCCACAACAATTAGAGAAAAATACAAATGAAAGATATACAATTAAAAAGGATGTAGCATAACTATCTCTATTCACTGTTGTAATAATTATTAAATAATAATTCCCAAGAATGCACACACACACATAAAACTTACAGTTAATACATTAGACACATTTACAGTATACAAGATAAATACACAAAATCAACTGTATGACTATAGACTAGCAACAAATAACCTAAAAGAAAACTTAAAAAATTTCATTTACACTAACATCAAAATGGATATATATATATATATATATATGATGATGATGATGATGATAAAGAAGTTAAAAGATGTATATGTTGACAATTAAAAACCACTGTTAAAATAAATTAAGAACCTACGTAATGAAAGATATCTTGCATTTATTAACATAAATAATTAATATTAAGATGAAAATACTACCCAAAGTGATCTACATATTCAATGCAAACCCTATCAAGATCCCAATGTTTTTTGTTTTCAGAAACAGTAAATTCAATTATATAATTCATATGAGATTGCAAGGTACCCTGAATAGCCAAAATGATTTTTAAAAAGAATACATTTGGAGGACTGACACTTTCCAAGTTCTAAACTTTCTACAAATCTCCAGTAATTAAAAGAGTGGAACTGGCGCAAGAATAGGCATATTTATCAGTGGAATAGAATTGTGAGTCCAGTAATAAATGTATGTTCTGTGGTCAGTTGATTTGTAATGAGGGTGCCAAGACCATTCAATAGGAAAAGAACATATTAACACATGATGCTGAAACAACTAGATATCCATATTTTGTGCATTTATCTTGTATACTGTACCTATGCTATGTTAACTTGAAGGTTGTATGTGTGTGTGCGTGTGTGTGTGTGTGTGTGTGTGTGTGTGTGTGTGTATTCATTGGAATGTTGTATGTTTAAAATTATTAAAATTGTCAATGGAGACAATTCTACTGCTTCCTTTTTAACGGCATAGCTTTTCTTGTTTTTGGATATCCAGTTGTGTCAGCATCATTTGTTCATGTGTTCTTTTCCTGTGAATGGTCTTGTCATCCTCATTAAAAGTCAATTTATCAAAGATACATAAGTTTGTAAATCTGTCAATTGACAAATTCAAATTTATAAATCCATTTGAAACAACTTTATATGCAAAATAATGAAGTTGGAGCCACACATTAAACCAAGTACAAAAATAAAGTAGATAAAGACCTAAATGTGAGTTAAAACTGGAGAACTCTTAGAATAAAACACAGGGATCCATTTCCAGACCTTAGAAATGGCAATGTTTCTTTGAGTATAATGCCACAAGTAAAAGTAACAAAAGAAAGAATAAATTGGACTTTATCAAAATTAACTTTTATCCATCAAAGAAAAACATCAAACAAGTGAATAGCATGAATGATTTTGAAAACATAATGTTGATTATTCATAGCCAGTTGATTAAGAATATATGCTGTTGAGACACAGTGAAAAGTACATCTAGGCCTAGTCACAAATAAATTTAAAGTGCTATGATGCTTATTTTAAAATGTATAAACATTTCAATTTTTAGAACAACCATACATTTTAAAACAAACATTGTAGCACTTAAAATTATTTTGGACTAGATGTAGGTGTATTATCAACAGCAAAGAAAAACAAAGACTTAGGGAAACTACCACGAAATTTCTCAGTAATGTTTTCTCCAGAAGAGAAAGAGATTAGGTTGCAGGTATTTGGAAAAGCTCAAATATGCTTCTCATTGTTTTCCATAAAACAAATGTCAATTTTAAGGGTAAATATAGTATAGTATGTGAGAGACTCTCATATTTGCATTTTTCTGCATTTTAAATATCTCCAAAATAGATGAATATGTTAATGAGAAAAAAGAAAGTCTGTATTAAAAATAATTCTGTTTTCACTACAAAAATATGTGAACATAACAATTATACATATACTTGTGTACTATAACTTTTTTCTTTTGAGATGGAGTTTTGCTCTTATTGCCTAGGCTGGAGTGCAATGACGCGATCTCGGCTCACCACAACCTCCACCTCCCGGGTTCAAGCGATTCTCCTGCCTCAGCCTTCTGCATAGTTGGGATTACAGGCCTGTGCCACCACACCTAGCTAATTTTGTATTTTTGGTAGAGATGGGGTTTCTCCATGTTGGTCAGGTTAGTCTGGAACTCCCAACCTCAGGTGATCCATTCACCTTGGCCTCCCAAAGTGTTGGGATTACAGCTGTGGGCCACCTTGCCTGGCAAGCTTTTTCAAGCAAATATTTTCTTAATATTTTATTAATGCTAATTAAAGGTAGGTATATTATACATATATATAATTTATAAGTATTATAGACATCTCTAAGTTAAATATATATTTAGTTAGCACAATAATACATAAGCAATATTTCAAATAATTAGTGAATTTGACCTTTGTTTTTAGTTATCTGAAATTATATGTTTATCTTGCTTGTGAAGATATTTCCCTGACCCCTTCATGGGTTGTACAACAGAGGTGCCTCATTTACTCAGCCTGACACTCAACTCCTGTGGGAGGGAGCATGTGAGCAAACAAGTGCAGGAACTGGAGTGAATGACTACTGGAACCTGCTGGCTCCTTTGGTGATGGAGGGATCAAACACCACTCACTCTGATCTGCTGCCTTCCACCCCTTGCAGGACGGACCACACAGTGAGTGGGTGTAGGAACTTGCATAAGTGCTTTTGGGCACTGGCAGGAACAAACGTCATTTACTCAGCTTGCCATGCTCAAATTCCTTGTGGGAGGGAGCACAGATACATGATCCCACTGGCCTCTTTTTGGCATTGGCAGGGGCAAACGCCATGTGGACCCCATGGCAGCATCCAGGCATCCAGGTCAGGGTGCCTGTGATGCCCAAAGTCCCAAAAGGTGTGTTATAATACTCTTTTAGCTCTGCCATCCACTGACGGCTTAACTGTTAACAGTTCAGTGTGCTCTTTGCCTTTTTGCATGAGGTGGCTGCCCTCCACCAATGAGGGCAAAAGACCAGTGTGACAACCTTTTGTATCTGCATTAGTGGCTCTTGAGCTCTGGTCTGGCATCTAAGAAAAATAAAGTCATATGAAAAAATTGAAGGATGGTAAATGTGAGGGATTTTATTGCTGATAAAAGTGGTTCTTGGTGGGAAGGGGAGCTGAAAATGGGATGAGGTGGGAAGGTAATCTTCCCTGAAGTCTGGTTGTCTCCAGCTGGATTCTTCTAAGAAGTTATGCCATCATGCTGTCCCTCTGAAGTCAAACTGTTTCTCTCTGACATCCAGCCATAGTCTCATCTAACAGCTGAATATGGGGTTTATATAGACACAGGATGGGGGTGGGGTGGGGTGGAGCCATGGGTGGTTTAGAAAAAGGCAACATTTGTGTGAGAAAACAGGAATATAAGTTCTCACTTTGAGCAGTAGTTTCAGGCTTTTCAGTTTGAGGGCTTACATTTCACTTGAAACCCGCCCTTTCTTGCCTACAAAAACATTTTTCTTCCCCCTGTCCCATCACAAGGATAAATTAATATTGTTTAGTGTTTCCTAGCTAACTAACTAGTTAAATTTACATGAGAATCTTCAAACTGGGTATTCCATGGATTTTCTTATTCAATAATTTTCTTTGCAAATAAACCCCGGTAGGCCTGGCACAGTGGCTAGTGTCTGAATATCCTACAATTTTGGGAGCTGAGGCAGGCAGGTCACTTGATCCCAGGAGTTCAGATTAAACTAGGCAACATACTGAAACTTTATCTCAACAAAAATACAAAAATTAGGCATTGTGGTACACACCTGTAGTCTTAACTACTCAGAAGGCTGAGGTGGGAGGATTATTCAAGCTCAGGAGGAGGAGGTTGCAGTGAGCAGAGATAGTGTCACTGCAGTACAACCTGAGCAAAAGGATGAGATCTTGTCTCAAATAAATAAATGAATAAATACATAAATAGATTTGAAAAATAAATTCTGGTAAATAGAAGAGTTATTACCTTTTTTCCTTGAAACTGAATATACTATTAAAGACTTCTTTCATGATTAATATAAAATATAGTGTAAATCCCATGTGAATATAAGCAATTCATTTCACTTATTCGTAGTTACTTGTGGGCTACATAAATATTCAGAAACACTTTAGAAATCAATTAAGTGTTTTTACTCTTGTTTTCACTTGTAATGTATTTTGGTTTTGGTTCTAAATTTCCTTTTATGTTGATATGCCAAAAATATCATAAACTATATTTCAAGACTTATATCTTAGGTATATGCACATAAATGTTACCACCTAGATAATTTCAGATGTTCAATAATAGATATTGGAGGGAATATGCAACCATGTTTCTGCTTTAAACTCAGAAAGTTTTGTAATCTACACAAATGGAATTCTGTCTTTTTAATTTATCAAGAAAAGGCACACAGACTTCTAATTGAAATAAATAGTGGTAGAACTAAGATTCTAATAGCTTGTAAGGAGCCAGGAGTAATACTATAGAACATGCAGATACCAAAAAAATAATATTATTTTTGACATCTCGTATAAAGGTAGAAAATTAATCTGGAAAGTTCCTTGGTAAAGTAACTAGCTGTCAAAGTAGCCTGTATTCATTTATTTATTTTAATTTTATTTTATTAAAAAAATTTATAGATTCAGGGGGTACATGTGCAGGTTTGTTACATGAATATATTGCACAATGGTGGGTTTGGGCTCCATCACCTAATTAGTGAACATTTTACCCAATAGACAATTTTCAACCATCACCTGCTTCCAACTCTATTTCCTTTTTGAATCCCCAGGAATATGATTTCCATCTTTTCCATGTGTACTCATTGTTTAGCTTCTACTTATAAGTACAAATGAGTTGAATTTGATTTTCTGATTCTAAATTATATCACTTAGGATAATGGCCTCCAGCTCCATCTCTTTTGCCACAAAATGCATGATTTTATTATTTGTATGACTGCATAGTACTCCATGGTGTGTATATCCCACATTTTCCTTATCCAATCATCTGTGCTGAACACTTAAGTTGATACAGTAATTTTGATTTTATGAATCATTCTGTTATAAACAAACAAGTGTAGGTATCTTTTGATAGAACAATTCATTTTCCTTTGAATAGATAGCATGTTAGTAGGATTGCTGGGTCTAAAGGCAGTTCTATTTTCAGTTCTTTGAGCCTGACTTAAAATTGTACTATAAGGCTATAGTTACCAAAATAGCATGGTCCTGGTATAAGATAGATGTATAGATCAATGGAAATAAATAGAGAACCCAGAAATAAAGCCACATGCCTATAACAAACTGATTTTTGAAAAAAAAACAATACAAAATATACAATGGAAAAAAGAAATTCTATTCAATAAATAATACATGGCAAATCAAATTTTAATACACAGAAGAATAAAACTAGACCATCTTTTACAACATATAAAAATTTAACTTGAGATAGATTAAAGAATTAAATGTAAGACCTGATAGTATAAAAGCCCTAAGAAAACCTAGGAAAAGCTCTTCAGAGCATCAGCCTAGGCAAAGAATTTATGACTAAGACCTCAAAAGCAAATGCAACAAAACAAAAATAAACAAATTTGATTTTATTAATTAAAAACTTCTGTATGGTAAAAGAAACAACAGAGTAAACAGAAAACTTAAATAATAGGAGAAAAGACTTGCAAACTATGCATCTGACAAAGGACTAATATACAGAATCTACACGGAACTCAACTCAAAAAGAAAAAAAAATAACCCCATTAAAAAGCGGGTAAATGTTGAACAATTATCAAAAGAAGAAATACCAGCAGCCAACAAACATTTATTTTTAATGGACAAAAAATGGTATGTACATATCATGTAAAATATGCTGTTTAAAATATGTATATATTATAAAGTGGGTAAATTGAAGTGATTCACATATGTATTACCACACAAACATCATTTTGTAGTAAGAACAATTAAAATCTATTCTCTTAGCAATTTTAAAAAATACAATACATTCTTATTAATTATACTTAGCATGTTGTACAGTGGATCTCTTTAACATATTTCTCCCATCTAACTGAAATTTTATAGTCTTTGATGAACATCTCACTAATAACCACTCTTAATTCTAATCTGCTGGTAGTGACTATTCTGCTCTCCACTTCAGTAATTCAACTTTTTAATATTCTCCACATAAGTGAGATCATGTGGCATTTATTTTCTTGTGTCTGGCTTATTTCATTTAACATAACATCCTCTAGGTTCATCAATTTTGCCCCAAATGAAATAATTTTCTTCTTTTTAAGGCTGAATAATACTCCATTGAGTACCTGATTTTCTTTACCCATTAATTCATTAATAGTTTATTCCATATCTTGATATTATTAATTGATATGATTTGGCTCTGTGTCCCCACCAAAATCTCATCTTACCTTGAACTATAATTCCCACATGCTGAAGAGTGACCTAGTGGGAAATAATTGAATCATGGGTGCAATTTTCCTCTCACTGTTCTTGTGGTCATTAGTAAGTCTCACGAGGTCTAATGGTTTTAATAATGGGAGTTTCTCTGCACAAGCTGTCTCTGTTTTTTGTCTGCTGCCATCTGTGTAAGATGTGGCTTGCTTTTCCTTCTCTTCCACCATGATCGTAAGGCCTCCTTACAGCCCTGTGGAACTGCAAGTCCATTAAACCTTTTTTTTCTTCCCAGTCTCAGGTATGTCTTTATCAGCAGCATGAAAATGGACAAATACATTAATGCTGCAATAAAGGTGGGAGAATAGATTTCTTTTTGACATGTCAGTTTTATTTCCTTTGGATATATACTGAGTAGTCAATTTGCTGGATAATATGCTAGTCCTACTTTTAATTTTCTAAGGAACCTCCATACATTTTCTTTCATAATGACTGTGTGAACTTACATTCCCTTTTCCTTTTATCCACATCTTTGACAACACTTGTTATGTTTTGTCTTTTTGGTAACAGCCATTCTAGCAGGTGTGAGGTAATATCTTTTTGTGCTTTCAATTTGCATTTTCCTGAAAATTAATGATATTGATTTTTTTATATATACCTTTAGGCTACCTGTACATATTCTACTGAAAAACACGTGTTCAGGTATGGTGCCTAATTTTTAAGCAGATTGTTTACTTATTATTGTGTTACAGCTAGTGCTTGACTTACGACCACGATTGGTTCCGACAGACTGGTTGTAACACGATTTGGTCTTAAGTTGAGTAGGCTATATGTATAGTACTGTGAAATGATGTTATAAAAATCTTTAAGTCATATTTTAGCATAATTTTCTTTCATTATTGTTATATATCATAATTTTCTTTGTTCATTTTATGCCATTTGTATCATCTCTACACCATTTTGTTTCTTATTTTTACATTCGTCAGGTTTAAGTAAATCACTGCATTACCAGTACAATTGGTTTAATATTTGCAAAACATACAAAATTACAAAATACAGGTGCATACAAAAATACAAAATACAGGTGTAAAAAATACCATAGGAAACATTTTCCCAATTGCAAAACATATCAAAATATATAAACATGTACGAAACATTTTATTGGCCGCTGGTGCTTGGCTGCGGATCGTTGATGTCGTCATCTGAGGCAGCAGTTGGGGTTACCGGAGTTGGTTTTTTCATAAACATGGTGAGCTTTGTCTGAATTTTATGTTTCTTTTTTTCTTCATAAATTTCACGATACGGACGAAACACATCGTGCGCCATCCGTTCAATCCTTGCAAATCGTTCGATGTTTGGGTCCATTGCTTCGAAATGTATAAGAAGTTTATTGGGAGGGGTTTGATGAAAAATATTCAAGACACAAAACACAAATTGCTGTACTGAGTCTGGGATAACAGTTGAAATGGTGCACGCGGAGATGGTAGTTTTGCCGGAAGCTGGTCCGCACTGTCGTATGCCCAGCTGGGCAATGTTTGTGCTGCCAGACGTGGAGCAGTCGTGGCTAGCAATTGTGGTAGTAAAGTCAAATGGTCGTAAGTTGCATAGGTCATAAGTCGATCAATACCTGTATTTGCATTTCTTATATATTTTAAAATATATTAGATATTCCAGGTGTAAACATACAAGTTTGTGAGTAAGGTGAAGTCCAGAGAATTTAAAACAGAGATCAATAGTTTAAGTAAATGAGAGAATTTGGTGGTTTCATACATCCACATCTGCGTGAAAGGAATTTAAAGTATCTAGGAATGCTTTTAAAACACAGATTAGAAAGAAAACTGAGGTCCTGGTGCTAATATTTTGGAAAAATGAGGCAGAAGGGCCACGATGTGATTAGACAATTGCAATCAGGGTGGTAAGAAGGACTCAGTACAGTGGAATGAACTTCAGATGAGTAGGGTTTGTCTGACCACAAAGGAAGTGATTATCTAGGAGTCGAAGAAAGCTTGGAGTCAATAGTGAATGCTAGTAACACTTTTCTCTGCCCTCCATTATCCTTACTCAGAGAAGAAAAATAAAGTAAGGAAGTCTCTGAGAATGAAGTTGTTTAGAATGACTACCTTTAATGATGCCCAACTCTTTGAGAATTACACAGTTGATTTTGGAATCCTTACTTACATAAATTTTAGCTATTAAATGACTGTTGGTATATACCTTCTATGTTTTGGGTATCACATGTTTATATTTTCCACTCTGCACACCTGTGTCTCCACCTTTCTCTTTGGAGGAACTGCTAGTCTCCTGTATAATATGTGTACAGGGGAAAGACAATAAAAGTCACACTATCTCCCAGCCCTACGGTTGGATAAGCAGCTCAGTTTGAGACCTGTATGTGAATAAGTACCCCAGATAATGGTGACTACCAAAGCCAGAGCAGTAAAAATCTTTCTCTAAACTAGTCTTTCACTAGAATAGATATGTTTTCATGAATTAATTTAAAGAAAGGCATTCTTGAGTAGTACATAATAAGATAAATATACTAAGACAAGCAACCCAATAAAAAGGAAGTGTATTTGAGAAGGAGTATTCTCTTGTTTTATTGCCGGGGTTCATATATCTTGAAAATGCTTTCCCCTGACTTCTGTTATATGAGCTGATCACTGTTTTCTTTCATTCCTTCTTTAAAAGGACAGAATAATATGATGATGTGGATCTAGACTCCCTGGATTCTAATTCAGGTATCAACTCTCCCACTCTGTGTCATTTTGGACAAGATATATTTTTTTTTCATTTTTATATAAGGATACGTATGAATGAAGTCATGATACAAATAGCTCTCAACTCATAGATTTTTGGTAAACAGTATGTAATTTAAATTGTGTAACAAGTTTAGAGCAATGCCTGCCCCTGTAAAGTGTAAATAAAATCATCTCATGTATTGGTTATTGCTATTATCACATTTAAATAGAAGTGTCCAGTAAGATGTTAAAGATCTGAGAAAAAGTATATCTCTGATGCCCTAAAGCATCACTGATGATATAAACAATCCATTCCATTAGTCTTAAGTTTCCTCAAAAACCTAGAGAGTAACATTGTGCAAGCCAATTTTTTTCCATTTTTTTAACTTTTAAAAATTTAACAGTCCAATTCTTCTCAAGTGTAAGAATATTTTCTCAATGATTACACCTGAACACTGCTTCAATTACAATTAAATGCATACATGGGTGCACACAAACAAACAGGTTTAAAAAAATTTAGTAATATCAAAACTAGGTAACAAAATTTTCATCCGGTAAGTCACTGGAGAAGAGTGTATTCAATAAAAATTACCCTGAAGCAAAAGGTTCAGATAATTATCTATATAACAGGATTTCATATAGAATAATACGCACTAATTCAAAGCCCAATTCCCTCAGCAAAATTAATATGCAAGAAAAATTAATGTTCTGTGTAAGATGGTTCATTTTCTACTCTTTGCCTTTTTTATTCATATTATCAAGATGTTGGATGATGGAAAATCCTCAAATAATATGCTGCTGCATTAACATTGCTGAAAGAAACAAAAAAATAAAAAAGGACATGTTTCATTGGAAACTGAAATAGGATAGTCATAAGCAGAATACATGGATGATTAAAATCATACATAAATGAGCAACACAATGATTGGGAAAGCCCAGTAGCAGATATGCCCATGGAAGCATGTTCCTAAATAGTGTGTTAGTCTTCTTCAGTAGTCCATACAAGAAAGAGTGAAGTTTAAAGCTAGGAAGCAGGCCTGAAATGATGGCTGATGCCTGTAATTCCAGCACGGTAGGAGGCCAAGGCAGGCAGATCGATTGAGGCAGTAGTTCAAGACCATCCTGGGCAACATGAAAAAATCTCATCTCTACTAAAAATACAAAAAAAATTATCTTCGTGTGGAAACCCATGTCTGTAGTCCTAGCTAATCTGGAGGCTGAGATGGAAGGATTGCTTAAGCCTGGAAAGTGGAGGTTGTAGTGAGCTGAGGTCGCACCATTGTACTCCAGCCTGGGTGACAGAGTGAGACCCTGTCTGAAATTAACAAATTAATTAAAGTTAGGAAGCAACCAATAGGAAGGAGACAAAACTATATTAACGATGAATTCAACAAGATTGACAATGCATCAGAAAGTCTAGGGCTGGAAAATATAACTATTAGTTGGATTCTTAGAAATTATACTTTCTTTCTTTTTGTAGTTTGTGAATTTAATTTTCTACATAGGCATATGAATATTCTATTATCCATTCCTTCTTTAAAAAATGAAAAGAACACACTGAAGCCTAGTTTCTACATTTAGTTCCCAATCCTTTTTTTTACTCTTCTTTATACAAAATCTCCTCCCAATATTTGTCTGTAATCCCAGTACCCAATTTTCCATGGCTCATTTACTCATAAACTCTATCCAATTAAACTTTATCCCCATCATATCATCAAAACTACTCCTATTTAGGCCACCAATGACTTGTGTGTTGAAAACCCAATGTTTAATTATCAACATTATGCAAGCTTACTTAAACACCAGAGTATTTTAGACATTGATAATGGCCTACAAACCCCTTTCTTGCCTTATAGACATTCCTCTTTACCTCCTTTTATTGGCAATTTCTCTTCTTTATTGCCAGGAAATTAAAAGAGTCCAAGTTTCATTTTTAGGTAGTTTATTTTTTATTATCTAATGCACTTCCTTGATTATCTATCATTTAGTCCTAAGACTTTAATTGTCATTATATATTGACAACTTCTGAATTTATATTGCCAGTCTGGACTTCTCTTCTGAATTCTAGGCACGTATATCCACCTAGCTACTTGACTTCTCCACTAGACCTTAAAAAAAAATCAAATTTAATATGTTAAATACTAGAATTTTCATCTACCATGCCACTCTTGGTGTGTGCTCTCTTTATGATTCCTCCATCTCTGCTAATAACAACTGTCATCTTTCTACTTACCTACGCTCTAAAAATTTGACTTTTCACTTTCTCACACATAAATAATTTAATAGATTCCTAAATCCTGTCAGCTCCTCCTTCAAATCCATCTAGAACTTAGCTATTTCTAGACACTTGTACTGCTGGTCTATGAATTATTGTAAGCCACTTTCAAATTCTTGCACCAGGGTTTCAGTTTTTATCTTGTCTTCCACGTGGAGCATGTAGTCCAAGATGCAACCAGAGTGATTAATTCACTATGTAATTAAAACACTGATGACTCTCCGCTAAAATCCTGTAATATTTCTGTATTAGTTTTATATTGTGTAGTAAATACCTACAAATATAGTGGCTGTAGGCAACACACCCTTATTATGTCACATATTATTTTTGTGGGTCAGGAGTTTGGGCACTGCCTAGCTAGGTCATCTGCTGAAAGTGCAGTCCTCGAGATAAAACTGTAGAAACTGAATATTTGAAATTAAACTGAACCCTCAGCCAATTCCTTTATTATAGCATCATGAGACTGAGGGTGCAATTTTGTCTCAAGATCTGATGCGGGAAGTATCTCCTTGCAAGTTCCTGTGGTGGTTGGTGGCATTAAGTTCCTTGAGAGCTATGTGAATAAGAACCACAGTCTCTGGATGAATTTCAGCCTTATTCCTCTGACAGTTCTTGGATGTTTGTTGGCTGGAGATCACCTCTGTTTTCTGTCTCCGGGGCCTCTCCACCATAATTATTTGCTTCAACACCCTTCGACAAGAGGGAGAGGATATTAGCAAGACAGATGTTACAATTACATGTAAAATTCAAAACAGTCAACAATTTTGTTGTTTTCTGTTGTTTGGAAGAAAGTCATGAAACAAATAATTTTCATACACATTCAAGGACACCAGGAGTCAGAAATAATTGGGGCCATCTTTAAGCATGACCACTAAAATTCCCCATTACAATAAAAGTAAAAGCCAAATTCTTCTCTATGTCCTGCAAGGCTTTATGTAATCTTTCCTTAATTATGTCTTGTACTATTAAAAAACACTTCAAAGTTTTGATGCTTAGGTTAAATTATTTCATAATTTTCACTTGTCTGTTTCATAATAAAATATATACTCACAAAGTATTCAAATTAATAAAAATCTACTTTCTATTGTATATATAATTTTGTTTCTATGAAAGACAGAATTTGAAGAAAGGTGTTATTGCTTAAGGGAAGTAAATCTTAATGGACTAGAATATTTTTGAGATTCCCTTCATTTCTGACATTTTAGGGATAGTTAAAAGAAAATAAATATACCACAAGTAGGGCTTAAATTCCTTCTTCAATGCCCAAGTCAGACACTAAAGGACAAAATATATTAAATTATTTATTTAACCTAAGAATGTCAAGTTACATCTCATTTTATATGGCATCAAAAAGTAGAATGCTAACAGTTTTCAATGTTGCAAATATGACATAGTTTTACAAGTTAATTTTATAAACATGAATACATTAATATGAAATTAAGTTATGGTACTTAATTGTAAATATAGAATTAGAATAAAACAAACTTGTTGAGCTCCTTTCATCAAGCATCTGTGTTATTTAGCCAATTGTCTTGGTGCAGGAGGTGGCATGGTCAGGTATTTGAGGCCAGCCTAGGCAACACATAAACCTCTCATCCATTAAAAATATAAAAAATAAAAAATAAATCTATATATGTTTTATAAACATTTTTCAATATTGTGTTTCTAATTGCAGCCACATAATAAAGGACATAGATTTAAAAATAGGAATGCAGGTGAAATAGAAGGATATTCTGTATTTCTTAATGTTTTGTGGTTTTCATATTATATTATAATAAATTGTTTTACATTCTGTTTAAACATATCATTGCTACGTAGACTATGATATAGAGCATTGCACTAAGCACAACTAACCACTAATGCATAACTTATTAATTGTATTTTTTAGTTAAGAAAATATTCTAAGATATACACCACAAACTTAAATTTTAAATATTATTGCAGATAATGTCTATGTCATGGTCCCTAATAGAGGTTCCTGATGGTGAAAGGATAGTTTATCATGTAGTTAGGAGATACTTAAAAATTAAGCTAATTAATTATATAAATATCTGCATTATATGAAAAGTGCTATAGAGAGAAATTACCATACCTAGTGCTCAGGTCTTTTTTTTTTTAAAAAAATAACATTCTTCAATAAAAGAATAAAAGGCTCCTTGGAGAAATGGCTAATTCTAGGATTAAGGCAGAAAATATACAAAATAAGCCTGAAGTATCTTGTATTGACAGAAAGTGAGATAATGATTAAGAACAACGGCAACTAAAAAGACAAAACATAAACTCACTGTAGTAGTCCATTCTCATGCTGTTATAAGGACATATCCAAGACTGGGAAATTTATAAAGGAAAGAGTTTTAATTGATGCACAGTGCAGCACAGCTCAGGAGGTCTCAGGAAACTTAGTCATGGTCAAGGGAAAGCACACATGTCCTTCTTCACAGAATGGCAGGAAAAAGAAAAATACAAGCAAAAGGAGGGGAAAATCCCCTTGTAACAATCAGATCTTGTGAGAATTCTCTCACTATCATGAGAACAGCATGAAGACAAGCACTCGCCTGAATCAATTGCCTCCCACTGGGTCCCTCCCATGACATTTGGGGATTATGGAAACAAGATGAGATTTGGATGGGGACACAGCAAAACCATATCATTCTGCCCCTAGCCCTTCCCAAATCTCATGTCCTTCTCACATTGCAAAACACAATCATACCCTTCCAACAGATCCCAAAATCTTAATTAATTCCAGTATTAACTCAAAAGTCCATGCCCAAAGTTCCATCTGAGATAAGGCAAGTCTCTTCTGCCTATGAGCCTTTAAAATCAAAAAGCAAGATAGTTACTTCATAAGTAAAATGGGAATATAGGCATTGTTTAAATAAACCTATTCCAAATGTGAGAAATTGGGCAAAACAAAGGGGCTACAGGCCTCATCCAATTCCAAAACCCAATAGGGCAGTCATTAAACTTTAAAGTTCCATAACGATCTTCTTTGACTCTATGTCTCACATCCAGAACACACTGATCCAAGAGGTAGGGTCCCATGGCCTTGGGCAGCTCCATCTCTGTGGCTTTGCAGGGTACAGCCCCACTCCTGGGTGTTTTCACTAACTGGCATCAAGTAACTATGGCTTTTCCAGGAGCACAGAGCAAGCTGTTGGTGGATCCACCATTCTGGGGTTTGGGGGATGGTGGCCCTTTTCTCATAGCTCCACTAGGCAGGACCCCAGTGGGGACACAATGTGGGGTATCCAACCTCACATTTCCTTTCCACACTGCCATGAGTGCTCAGCAAACTTCTGCCTGGACATCCAGGCATTTCAACAAATTCTCTTAAATCTAAGCAGAGGTTCCCAAACCTCAATTATTGACTCCTGTGCATCCACAAACTCAACACCATGTGTAAACCACCAAGGCCTGGGGCTTGCCCTCTGAAGCAATGACATGAGCTCTACATTGGGCCCTTTAAGCCACAGCTGGTATGCAAAGCACCAAGTCCTGAGACTTCAAAAAGCAGCAAGGCCCTGGGACCAACCCCCCTAACCATTTTTTCCTACTAGGCCTCCAAGCCTGGGATGGAAGGTGCTGCCATGAAGACTTCTGACATGGCCTGAAGACATTGTTCCCCATTGTCTTTGCAATTAACATTTGTTACTTATACAAATTTCTACAGCTAGCTTAAATTTTACCTCATATAATGAGATAGAAAATAAAAAACTTTTAATAGTACCTAAATGCTTTTAATAGCACCTAAGTCAAATGCTTTGCTGCTTGGAAATTTCTTCCACCAGATACCCTAAATCATCCCTTATGATGTTCTTGTGATAGTGAGTGAGTTCTCACAAGATCTGTTGGTTTTATAAAGGGTTTTTTCCCACCTTCTCT
This sequence comes from Cebus imitator, assembly GCF_001604975.1. Taxonomy (NCBI): domain Eukaryota; kingdom Metazoa; phylum Chordata; class Mammalia; order Primates; family Cebidae; genus Cebus; species Cebus imitator. The sequence goes on along the minus strand of NW_016107675.1, from coordinate 1,326,913 downwards.
TCAGCTCCTTCCTGCTGCCTTGTGAAGAAGGATATTTTTGCTTCCCCTTCTGCTATAATTGTAAGTTTCCTCAGATCTCCCCAGTCATGCAGAACTGTGAGTCAGAACTCTTTTCTTTATAAATTACCCATTCTCAGATATTTCTTCATAGCAGCATTGAGAACAGAGTAATACAACAGGTGACAGTAATCAGTGGCCATTATTCGATTGAGCATAGCTATTTAAATAAAACTGCATAAATATATACAGATAAAGCCAAACCATTAAGCTCATCCAAAGCTGAGTTTTTGTTAGACCTGTGTAAAAAAAAGAAAAAGGGCAAATTAATTTGCCTTTCTGCCTAAAATATAATTGAAGATGTGAAATATAAAATCTGAATATAATAGAAGTAGAAGAAAAGGTAAGCAAAGGCTAGCAGATTTTTAAAATGCCCAATGAACTAAAATATTTCAAGATATATTTTAATAGACTTTAAGAAAAAAGACAAGATGATTTTTATTGCAATAAACAAAAAATTGTATTATATATTGGTTCATTATTGCTACCTTACCATATAATATTTTGCAACTATATAATGATAATAGACTTTAGTTTCCAATTTGAAGACTGAAACTTATGTCTGGGAACTACAAAACATCATGGAATATGTTCTAACATATTTATGAGTTAACCTTGAAAGATCATACAGAAGTCAGGTAATCACACTGCAAAATCAGAAAATGCTTCAGCTTATTTACTGTTCAAAATTTTCCAATTAATAAGCAACAGATCAAACATTTGCATGCATGTGTGCCCAAGTCCAACGTATGTTGCAAAAAATCTGGCCACTTTGGCCAGAAACTGTGACATGCAGGTTAATTCCATCATCTATTACCCAATGCTGTATAGCAATTACAGCTTAGCTTGGTTTCTTATCAATGGCTGAGTCATTGTCTAAAAATGGTCAAAATCATGGTGTCACTAAAAAGATTTTAAGGATTGGGTCTGTGGCCATTTACTGGTTCCATTTTCTTTAGAATTCACTTGGATTTGCCAGAGCATATGCTGTATGGTAAATTAAAGAGGGCTCTGCTAAAAAATGTACAAAAGAGGATAAATAAAATGTGAGGAGACAGATGAGACACTGTAGATCCATTGGGTGCTGGACTACAGTTAAGAAAAACATTTACATGTAGTATTCAGGGATAAAGATACGGCATTTTAGCACAAGTATACTGTGTAACTCCAAGAATTGGAATTACTAGTAGTTATTGGCTCTGCTTCGAACAGCTTCTTGTCTTAATGAGCTTCTAAACAAAGAAACACAAAAATCACATCAGAGAAACACACTCAACGATTTTTAGACCTTCTACGATGGTATGAAAAATGGGATGTCCATAAAACGTGATAAATACCTTATTGTTTATCCAAAGTCACCAAATTATAACCTTTTACCTCAGGGTGCTAAAAATTTGGTAACATGTCAAAGTCTGCTTTTCGATTAAGTAAATTTAGAGTTATTTTCCCAGGTAGAACAGTGTTTGAGGAAAGATGGGTATGGCTAGATTTTACCTGACTCATAGCCCCTTCACTTGGCATAAGAGAGAGAGAGAAGTTTGGAAAAATGAAAATAAGATCAACCTCCTCTCTTAACTTGGTAGTGAATTTTTATAATTTTTGTTGCCTCAGCATCAATTTTGAATATAGTTTTAACTTTCTCAGACCAGATGCAAGGCTGTCTCCCTTCACACAGTTTCCAGGTCCACACGACATCCAAATGACTCAAGTCAGTGGCCAGAGATAACACAGAGGCTTTCCTCCAGCCTACCATTCTGAGCCCCCTGCTTTCCTGCCACATCCTTTAAAGTGCCCAGTCAGGCATTTGTCCTTGAACTTAAAATATCCCACACACTATTCCCTTACACTTACTGTTAGTGCCACTAGCTTGCTTGTTCTCTGTCTGACTCTTCATTTCTGCCTCCTATGACCTTGGGACGGACTGCCTTCACGATTCATTACACCCTCTTTGGTCAGATTTGTAAGTAAAACTCGGAATTTGTTTTCTATTTTGGTGGTGTATTGAGTTTGTCCCTTCCATCTGAAGAACCAGGAGCTGTCCCAGGCTGGATTTTCCCCCATAGCACCAAGGAGAACACAAGGTTGGCCTGCCAGCTCCAGAGCTAGCACAAACTGGACATGGGTTAGGTAAGAGTTACAAGGGAGCCTGTCAGCATAAGCACATTTCCCAGGTGAGGGACCTCCTACTTGTGGGTCAGAAAACTGTACACAGCCATGTGGAGATCCCATTTATTTACTTTTAGGGTGGGGTTGCTAGCCACTCTTATACCAGAACCACTGTTCAGTTGGGGGCTCCAAAAAAAATGTGTTTTATTTTAAAATCATGTGGTGAAGGATCATCAGGCATTAGATTCTCAAAAGGAGACCACAAGAGGGCTAGCGCGGTGGCTCATGCCTGCAATCTCAGCACTTTGGGAGAACGAGGTGCTCAGATTATGAGGTCAGGAGTTCGAGGCTAGCCTGGCCAGCATGGTGAAGCTCCATCTCTACAAAAAATACAAAAGTAAGCCAGGCATGGTGGTGGATGCCTGTAATCCCAGCTACTAAGGAAGCTGAGGCAGGATAATCATTTAAACCTAGGAAGCAGAGGTTGCAGTGAGCCGAGATAGTGTCATTGCACTCCAGCCTGGGTGACAGAGTGAGACTATCTCAAGAAAAAAAAAAAGGAGAGCACAAGCTAGATTACTTGCATGCATAGTTCACAGTAGGAGTTGGGCTTCTTTAAGAATCTAATGCTGCCACTGATCTGACAGGAAGCAGAACCCAGACAGTAATATAAGAGATAGGGAATGGTCAAAAATACAGATAAAGTTTTGCTTCCTCAAGTGCTGATTCGTGCCCTAAGGGTTGAGGACCCCTGCTTTACAGTATGTATTATTATCAGTGGTTAAACAAAACTTCTTTTAACAAATATAAATATATATATATATGTGTGTGTGTGTGTGTGTGTGTGTGTGTGTGTGTGTATGTGTATATATATATAATTTGAGCTGTTAATATGTAATATAATATACATATATAATACACAAATATATATGTATCTATACACACCAGTACACACCCATATATATATATATATATATATATGTATATACACATATATATGGGTGTGTATCTATATGTATATGTACGTATATGCATATATATGTATACACACATAGACGTCCATATACATACATATATGTACATATGTATATACACGTATACGTATGTATAGGTACGTATACGCATACATACATATATATGTATATATGTATACATATGTATACGTACATATATACCATATATATGTATATATGTATACATATGTATACGTACATATATACCATATATATGTATATGTATACATACGTATGTATACATACGTATGTATACAAATATATATATATAAATGATGTTTATTGTATCAAACCTAATATCTGTTAATTCCCACCTTTATAAATGATGGTACACAAATATCACTGGTTATTTAAGACAATGCATACTCTGGATCATAGTACATCATTTGAGCTGTTACTATGTAATATAATATTATACTACATAATGCACAAATATATATATACCTACACACAAAAATACACACCCATATATATATGTATATGTGTGTATATATATACACACAAATACGCATATATATGTATATATACACATATACATATGTATATATACACATATATGTATGCGTATACATATATGTGTGTGTGTATATGCATATATGTAAACATACGTATATATACATATATGTATACGTATACACATATATATGTATATATGTATATATACGTATATATACACATATATATGGGTGTGTATTTGCGTATATATATATACATACACATATACATATATATATGGATGTGTATTTGCGTGTGTAGGTATGTATATATATTTGTGCATTATATATGTATAATATTATATTACATAGTAACAGCTCAAATGATGTATTATGATCCAGAAGTATGCATTGTCTTAAATAATCAGTGATACTTGTGTACCATCATTTATGAAGGTGGGAATTAACAGATATTAGGTTTGGTACAATAAACAACATTTTTTTAAGTTTAATACCAAAGCTTAAGCAGTTGTGCATCTTCCCTCAGGATTATAGCTAATATCATTAAACTACTAAAATTTAGATTTCTTGTTGGCGGCTATGATCTCCATGGGCAGCAGAAGAGCTAGGATGCTCATTTCATAATATTAAATTCAATTTAACTAATTGTACAGATTATGTTGAATGCTAACTATGGAGAGACAAATGAATAAAAGATTATTCTCCATATCCAATCATTTTTAACCTGGTAGGTGTGGTGGAATCAGAAAGTACATGATAAAAAATGCTTCTTAAAATTTTATTATTTTTCATATGTTTAATTCACTTTGAAACTTCCTGATGAATTTTTAGAATAATTATGCTTGCTTGCTTGTGGGGAAGATAAGATGGCCAACTAGACACAGACAAGTAAAATAGCTGCCATGGAGGGACTGAGATGACTGCTATGTATTTCATAAACCTTCAGAGGGGAAATTGCCAATAGTGGATGGAGGGAAGACAGAGAAACTAGGCAGAAGGGAGAGAAGAAAGCTGGGAATCCACTACTGTACACTGGGAGTCATTTTTGAGCCACAACAGCTCCAGGGAAATTGGTGAATTGAACTGGCAAGGAACAACCTGCTCTTGCCATGGGACCCTGGATCCCCAGCAGGAGGGGACCCCACAACCACCCTGGACATGTATATGTATATGATATATACATAAGCATATGTTTTGTATGCTTATGTATATATCATATATATTCATGTGTATTAAATATATTTACAGTTTCTTATGTATAGGTAAATTTAATGATAGCAATATAGTATTATGTAAAAATGAACTTAGATTAGTTTTAAATATAACACTAATATATTGCAAACTGTAGGGCAATTACTTGAAAAAATCTTGAAAAAAATAACAAATATTCTAATAAAAGAGACTGTAAAAATCTTATTAAAATGTTTAATTAAAACTACCAAGGACAGAAAAAGAGTAACAGACAAAATAGAAGCAAAGAAGGAGGGCAATAAATAGAAAATAGAACAAATTTGACAAATATTAATTCAACTATGTCAATACTCACTTTGAAGATCAACAATCTAAATGTACCAATGAAAGAACAGACATTGTCAGAGTGAATCAAGAAACAAGACACAAATATATATTGCCCAGAAGAAACTTACATTAAATATAAAGACAATAGATATTAAAAATTAATGGATGTATAAATTATCATAGTCATGTTAATCAAAAAGAAGCAAAAGTGGTCATATTAATTTCAGAAGGAGAAGATTTCAAAGGAAGGAAATTCATCAGGGACAAAGCACATTACATAATAATAAAGGGGTCAATTCTCCAAGAAGAGGTAACAATCCTTTTTTATGTTGGTTTTTTTAGACATAAGAATCTTGGCCTGTTACCCAGGCTGGAGTGTAATGGTGCTATCTCGGCTCACTGCAACCTCCACCTCTCAGGTTCAAACAATTCTCCTCCCTCAGCCTCCCAAGTAGCTGAAATTGCAGACAACGACCACCATGCCCAGATAATTTTTGTGTTTTTAGTAGAGGTGGGGTTTCACCATGTTGGCCAGGCTGGACTCGAACTCCTGACCTCGTCATCCACTGGCCTTGGCCTCCCAAAGTGCAGGATTACAGGCTTGAGCCAACACGCCAGACCAAAAATCCTTAATGTGTATATTCTTATCAAAATGTCATCAAACTATGTGAGGCAATGACTGACATAAATACAAGAAGAAATAGATAAATCTACTGATATATTTGGAGACTTCAATTCGTCTCTATTAGAAATGAATGGATTCAGCAGGCAGAAAATCAGTAAGGATATAATTGAACAAAACATCAATCGACTGGATATAATTGACACCTCTAAATTACTTTATTCATCAATAGCAAAACACACTTCATCCTCAAATTTACATGAAATATTCACCAAAATATGCCATATTCTTGGGCATAAAATACAGCTTAACAAATTTAAGAGATTAGAAATCTATGTCTTCTCTCAGAGCACAATGAAATTAAACTAGATATCAGCAACAGAGGGAAAGCAGAAAATTCTTAAAATATATGGAAATTAAACAACACATTTTTGAATAGCACATTTATCAAAGAAAATTTTTAAAAAATTAAAAATACTTTTAAGTAAATGAATATAAAAACATGACTTACTAGAATTGATGAAGTGCAATCAAAGAGTGCTAAGATGCAAATTTACAGCACTGAATCCAAGTGTTGGAAATAATAAAGTTCTAAGTAAGCAATCTAAATTTGAACTTTGGTGAACTAGAAAAAGAAGGGCAAATAAATCCAAAGTAAGAACAACAGCATAAGATAACAATTAGAGCATTAGTCAATGAAATTGTAGGTGGAAAATATATAGAAAAAAATCAACAAATCAATAACTAATTTAAAAATAGTTCAGTGAAATTTAACAGCCTCTAACCAGGCTAACAGAAAATAAAGAAGATAGGACAAAAATCACTAATAACAGAAATAAAAGAAGGGACATCACTAAAGATCCTATGGACACTTAAAGGATAACAAAGAAATATTATAAATGACTCTATGTCATAAGTTTTATAATATAGATAAAATGTTCCAATTTCTTAAAATACAAAATTTGCCAAAATTTACACAGGAGGAAATAGACCATTTTAATAGGCTTTTATCTATTAAGTAATTGAAACAATAACTAATAACCTTTCAAAACAAAAATCAATAGACTGAGATGGTTAACTGATAAATTCTACTAAACATTAAAGCAATAAATTATACCAATTATCTGAAATCTCTTCCAGAGGATAGAACCACAGAAAACACTCTCTATATTATCCTATGAAGCAGCATTACCATAATTGTAAAACCAGACAAAAACATTATAAGAAAATCAAAGTATAGACCAATATTTCTCATAAACACATATAAAATTTCTCAACAAAACCTTCAGCAAATTACACCATGACTAAGTGAGATTTGTCACACATGATATGCAAAGTAGATCCAATATTTAAAAATTAGTTAATGAAATTCATCACATTAATGAGCTAAAGAAACAAAATCACAGGATTATTTTAATAGATATAGAAAAAGTTTGACAAAATCCAACAGCCATTCATGAAAAAGAAAAAAACTTACAGTAAACTGAAAGAACAAAAGTAGTTACTCAAATTCATAAGGAAAATCTAAAAAAGAATTTACAACTAACATCATTTAATGGTGAAACCTGAAAGCTTTCCCACTAAGATCAGAATAAAAAGTAAAGATATTGTTCTCACTACTCCTTTTATACATAGTACTATAAGTCCTAGCTAATATGATAAGACAAAAAAAAAAAGGTACAAAGATTTGGAAAGAATAAATCAAGACCTATATGAGAAAATTTACAAAACTGATGGAAGAAACCAAAGAAAAACTAAATGAATGAATAAAGAGATATTCCATGTTCATGAATAGGAAGACTCAATATTGTAAATATCTAAGTTTTCTCCATGTTAATTTACAGTTGTAATGCAATCTCAATCAAAATCTCAGCAGTTGTTTGTGGATATCAAATATTGATTGTAAAGTTTATATGAGGAGGCTAAAACCCAGAATAGCCAAAATAATATTGCATGAGAACTAAGTTGAAAGATGAATACTACCCAACTTCAAGACTTACTATAAAGCTACTATAATCAAGCAGGGCAGTAATGACAAAAAAAAAAGGCAAATAAATCAACAGAATAAAATAGAAGCTAGCAATAGGTCCACATAAGTATAGTCAACATATCTTTTCCAAAAAGCAAAGGAAATACAATAATGCAAGGATCGCTTTTTCAACAAACAGTTGCTGAAACAACTGGACGTGCACATACAAGAAAATGAATCTACACACAGACTTTACACTCTTCACAAAAATGAACTAAAAATTATCATAGACTTACATGGAAAGTAAAACTATAGGAATTTTAGAAGATAACATAGTAGAAAACCCAGATGATCTTAAGTATGGCAATAACATTTAGACAAAATGTCAAAGGTATTATCCATAAAAAATTGGTAACTTGGATTTTACTACAATTAAAAATTACTGTATCAAAGCCAATATCAAGAAAACAAAAACACAAGCTACAGACTAGAATAAAATACTGTGAAAAACATGCTCCCACTAGAATGTCTGCCAGTGCAATTTCTCAATCATCTGATGTTGCTGATTTATGTGTAATTTTATCACCCATCTACTGTGCTTATGACTGTCTTATTTCAGTTCCCAGTGAAACCTGTTATTTATTAGTTTTTTAATTCTTAGCATAATTTTAATGCAGCATCATATTATTTAAAAATTTCCTGTTGTCTAGCACATCTAGGGAATAAATTAAAAATGCTTGAAGTTGGAAATTAACCATCTTACATAGAAAATAAATATAATGTTCTCTCTTTTGAGTTTTTGTTTGGTTGTTTTGCTGTTCAGCTATTATTATTTTTAATGACTCCTGAATTATTCATATGTTATGTGAAAGATCTCAGTTCTACATAGCCATGAATTTATTTATTTATTTGCCTTTCTAATTTCAACTTCTTTTTAGATTCAAGGGGTACATGTGCAAGTTTGTTACATGGGTATATTGTGTGATGCTGAAGTATGGGATATGAATGATATTGTTACCCAGGTAGTGAGCATAATACCCAACAGTTACTTCTACAACACATTCCCCCTACTTCCTTATAGTAGACCCCAGTGTCTATCGTTACCATTTTTTATGTCCATATGTACATAAACTTATATATTCAACTTACAAGCAAAAAAAAGGTAGTATTTTGTTTTCTATTCCTTTGTTAACTTGCTTAAAATAATGGCCTCTAGATGCATCTGTGTTGCTGCAGAGAATATGATTTTGTTCTTTTTCATAGTTGCATAGGATTACATGATGTATATGTTTCACATTTTCTTGAGCAAATTCATTATTAATGGACATCTAGGTTGAATTCAGTGTTTGATATTGTAAATAGCGCTTCAGTGAACATAAAGTGCATGTGACTCATGGGTAATTTATTTTCTTTTGGATATATACAATCATGGAATTTCTGGGTTGAATGAATAGCTCTGTTTTAAGTTATTTGAGAAATAGCTAAACCCTTTTCCATAGTAGCTGAACTAGTTTACCTTTCCACCAATAGTATATAGGCATTCTTTTTCTTCTATAGCCTTGCCAGCATCTGATGCTTTTTGACTTTTTATTAATAGCCTTTCTGACATGTGAGATGGTATCTCATTGTGGTTTTGATTTGCATTTATGTAATGATTAGTGATGCTGATCATTTTTTTCCACATTCATCAGATACTTGTATGTCTTCTTTTGAGAAGTATCTGTTCATCTTTTTATCTACATTTTAAGAGAAATATTTGCTCTTTTGGAATTGTTTTGTTTGCTTATAGATTCTGGGTATCAGAACTTTGTCAGATGTATAGTTTGTGAATATTTTCTCCCATTGTGTTGGTTTGTGAATATGTATAGTTTGTGAATATTTTCTTCCATCTTGTTGATTGTTTGTTTACTCTGTTGATTGTTTCATTTGCTATGTGGAAGCTCTTTATTGTTTACATTCTCCTTTGTTAGATTGTTTCATTTGCTGTGCAGAAGCTCTTTTTTTCACTTGCTGTACAGAAGCTCTTTTAGTTTAATTAGAACCCAACAGAGCTATCAAGGAAAGGAAAGAAATAAAAGTCATCCAAATAGGAAAGAAGCAAGTCACACTATCTCTCTGCATTAGTCTGTTCTGATACGCTATGAAGAAATACCCGAGACTGGGTGATTTATAAAGAAAAGAGGTTTAATTGACTCAAGGTTCTGCATTGCTAGTGGGGGGCTGAGGAAACAAATACTCTTGGTTGAAGGCAAAGGAGAAGCAGGCACTTCTTCCCAGTGTAGCAGGGCAGAGTGAGTGCCAAACAAAGGAGAAAGATCCCCCTTCTAAACCATTAGATCTTGTGAGAACTCAGCCACAATTATGAGAACTGCATGGGAGAAACTGCCCTCATGATTCAATTCCCTCCATCTGGTCCCACCCTTGACACATGAAGATTATGAGAATTACAATTCAAGGTGAGATTTGTGTAGCGACACAGAGTCAAACTATACTACTCTCTTTGCTGACAATATAGTTCTACACCTAGAAAATGCTAAAGACTCTGCCAAAATGCTCCTGGAACTGATAATCTGAGTAAAGTTTTCAGATACAAAATTATTGTATACATATCAGTAGCTTTTTTTATACATCAATAACATTCAAGCTTAGAACCAAATCAACAATGCAATTTTATTTACAGTAGCCACAAACACAGGCACAAATATCCTGCATTATATCTAATCAAGAAAGTGAAAGATATCCACAAGGAGAACTACAAAACACTGCTGAAAGAAATCATAGATGACAGAATCAAATGGGAAAATATTTATGCTCATGGATTAGAAGAATCATTATCACTAAAATGACCATACTGCCAAAGCAATCTACATATTTTATGCTATTCCTATCAAACTACCAATGTCATTTTAATAGAAATTGAAACAAAACTATTATAAAATTTATATTGAACCAAAAAAGAGCCCAAATAGCCAAAGCAATCCTAATTTTTTTAAAAAATCAAGCTGCATCACATAAACCTACAATTTTAAACTATGCTATAAGGCATCTGTAACCAAAACTGTATGATACTGGTAGAAAATCAGACACATAGACGAATTTAGCAGAATAGAGAACCCAGAAACGAAACCTACACTTAACTTACACCTATTTAATCTTTGGCAAAGTCGACAAAACTTAGGAATGGTAAAAAGACTCCCTATTCAATAAATTATGCTGGGATAATATATTATCTACCTTATCTACCTGGGATAAGGTAGAATCCAGTTTCATACTTCTTTATGTAGGCCAGTCATACATTCGTCTAAGCCGACATTTAACCTACACCCATTTAATCTTTAGCAAAGCCAGCAAAACTTAGGAATGGTGAAAGGACTCCCTGTTCAATAAATTATGCTGGGATAATTCATTATCCACCTGGGATAATATATTATCTACCTTATCTACCTGGGATAAGGTAGAATCCAGTTTTATTCTTCTGTATGTAAGCTAGTCATACAGAAGAATGTATGTATGTATGTATACACATTCTTCTATATGACTAGCTTATATACAGAAGAATAAAACTGGATTCTACCTTACACCATACATAAAAATTAACTCAAATATATGACCTCAAACTGTAAGAATTCTAGAAGAAAACATTATCAAAAAATAAATATATACATACATAATGTGGTTTGGCTCTGTATCTCCACCCAAATCTCATCCTGAAGCTCCCATGATTCCGAAGTTTTGCAGGAGGGACCGAGTGTAAGATTGTTGAGTCATGGGGGCAGTCTTCCCATGCTGTTCTCATGATAATGAATGGGTCTCATGAGAGTTGACGGTTTTAAAAATGGGAGTTTCCCTGTACAAGCTTTCTCTCTTTTTGCCTGCTGCCATCCACGTAAGCTGTGACTTTCTCTTTCTTGCCCTCTGCCATGATTGTGAGACCTCCCCAGCCACTAGAAACTGTAAGTCCAATAAATCTCTTTCTTTTGTAAATTGCCAAGTCTTTGATATGTCTTTATCAGCAGTGTGAAAACTGACTAATACAGCATATAAAAGGAAATACTTGCAAAGTGCAATAAAAAGAAATGTGCCTAAATTTGCAAAAGACTCCATGAGACACTGTTATTCAAAATATTATTTCCAAATGAAAAACAAAGCAAACTATAGAGTTTACATTCTGTGTTAAGATTTGTGCTAGGAATTTGATATATAATAGTCACCACAAACCTGTAAATTAGAACTGTCACATTACCACTTTCTAGTTAAAGAAACTAAGACATAACAGGATTAGCTCTGCTTCCTACTCCCATGCATACCTGTTTGCCCTCATGATTATCTACCTTACTGTTTGGGGAATGATCACATAACACTTCTGTGTTGTTGTTTTGTTTTCATACATATCGGTATGATTTGGCTGTGTCCCCATCCAAAGTCTCATCTTGAATTGTACTCCCCATAATTTCCACATGTGAAAAGAGAGACCAGGTGGAGGTAATTGAATCATGGGGCCAGTTCTCACAAATTCTCATGGTTTTATAAGTGTTTGGTAGTTCCTCCTGCATTTGTTCTTTCTCCTGCTGCCTGTGAAGAAGGTGCCTTTCTTTCCCTTTGCCTTCCGCCATGATTGTAATTTCCTGAGGCCTTCCCAGTCATATGAAACTATGAGTCAATTAAACTTCTGTTCTTTCTAAATTACGCAGTCTTTGGAAGTTCTTTATAGCAGTGGGAGAAAGAATTAATTCATATATCCAATTACCAATCAATCAAAAAACTTAGTCATGGCAGAATCAGTATATGCAGAACGTAGGTTTGCATTATTACAACTGGCCATGGTTCTACTTAAAAGTTAAGGATTTCCCTACAATGAAAGAAAAAGAGACTGGATATTAGTGCACAATTAGCTGTTATAACACAGATATGTAAATGTAGAAACATTATTTTGACAAATATAAACATAGACAAAACAAGAATCATGCAGAGAGAGGAGCAGACCAACAGAATGCAGTCAAATATGCTTACTAATAATGAAGAAGTTCTTGAATTTCTGTAAATATGTTAATCCAATTCATGCAAATTTGAGAACTCCTGAGGTAGTTGAACGTGTTGCTTCTCCAGCAGATTTAGGTCAATGTAATTAATAAAACTTTCAGTTTTTCATACATATTCTGTTATACCCAAGCGAGTTTAAACAGAAGCGCCATGCATTGAGTTTGTTGAGAATCTGCCTTTATGCCAGCATCTGAGAGTCAGCTAGAGCTCAAACCTCTTGGCCAAGAATAAAGGGCAGTCAACATTTTTATGCTAGTTTAGGGTCAGAGGTGGTAAGCAGATTATTACAGAAGCAGAAGGAGAAGTTTAGGGGAGAAGGGGGTCCTAACAAAAAGTTCTACTTAAAATTGTTTTTTTACTCAGGATGTGGGGTAGCAGTGTGGGGTAGCAGTTACACAGTTGCAGATACAGAATGCACAGGGTCTATGGGCCCTGTTTTTCAAAAAATTGGTTACAAAGATGCCAGGTGTCCAGACCGCAGGTTTTCGGAACAGAATGCCCTACATAGTTCAGGGTGGGCAAAATGGAGTTAGCAGGATTGTTTAAAATGTATTCATTACAACCAAGCTATGGTATTTCAATTCCACTAACCAACTGGTAAATATAGCTGCATGGAAAAAGTATCTGCTGTGACAAAGCACTGACTCTTATCCTTGTTTCTTACTTTAATTTTTTATAGAATCCAATCCAGGATTGCATTATGGTTTAGCTGGCTTTCATATCCTTGCCGTAACCAGGCATTTGGTATCCACTGTGAAAAAGATATAAAAGAGGTCAAATGCATACTGTTTTATCTTATGTAGATAACATTAAAATATTGTTCAAAAGACTTACTGAGTATATGCTTGATTTGTTACAGGGCCTATTTCTGCACTCCATTACAATGTTGGAGAAAATATATATGATGCATAATATTTGTCAGGAGTTGGGGTGGAGGATTTCACAGCATGCAGTATTGGGATTCAATAATTATTTTGTAGGATTTAACCACTAACTTGGGGAGAACTGGAATAAATACAGAAATATAGAAATGCCTACTAAAGTGTAGCAGATAATAGCAGATAACTCTTACCATGTTTTGTTTTTTTTTTAATTTTTTTCCCTCCTTCGATAGGAGGAGAATGTTAGTTCAGCTAGATATTTGCAGCTAGAGTAGGAGCTGCAAAACTGAGAAAAAGTATGTGTGAAAAAGAAAATCCTCAGCTCTAACTTCCAAACAGCATGATTTCAGGAGAAATAGGGAGCTGAAAATGATTGGCATGAGTATTAACATAATAATTATCTTTAACAACTTCCACCTTATATGCGTAGTAAGTGCTTGAATTGTCTCCTACTTACCTCATTTGTGAGGAAGGAATTAGTACAAGATGTCTCAACACACGACATTTAACACTGTAAGGATGAGAGTGAAAAATATTTATAAGTCACGTATAGCCCAAGAAAGGATGACACTGCTTGCCCTGCACAGCCAACTAAAAGTTACACTCAATAACAGAATAAAAAAGTAGGGTCAGTGGAAAACAGGCTTTCTAGTAGCAAGAGGATGAGGTGTCACCTGGATCTCCAGAGAAGATATGATTAATTTGTTTAAAAATTTGTAGATTGAACACAAACGTATACATATGATCTGCATGCATCGACTGTGCATAAATTGGGTTGAATTTTGTGAATTTATAAAGTAAGTATACAGTACATATTTTTATTAAATGTGTAAATAACCAACTAAAATTTTAGTTGCCCATTTCAACATGTTCCAATTCATGCAGAATTTATAAAGATTTGGGGATCCTCAAATTTATCTTGGAGGGGAGTGTTTCAACTCTTAGGGGAGAGTGGTAATTAACATTTTAAACCAGGGGGTTCTTTATGATGGGGTCTTTCTGGGTCTTATGGAATATTTGGCAGCATTTCCAGCCTCCACTAGAGACCAGATCTATTCTGCCACTGGGACAATCTAACAAATCTCCAGATATTTTCAACTGCCTCTTAAGGAGCAAAGAAGATAATACAATTTAAACATATTATCTTTTACAAATTAACCAGTATATTTATAAATACAAAGTTTATTAATTTATCAAATATATTTAGATATTCTGAATAATATATACATGCACACGTTCATACATGTATATACTTATATTAAAAAAATCATTGCCCAGAAAAACATTATGAAGGTTTTTATCTAAGTTTTCTTCTAGTAGTTTCATAGTTTCAGGTCTTACATTTGAGCCTTTAATCCACTTCAAGTTAATTTTTATATATAATGTGACATAAGGACCTAATTTTATTATTGGCTTGTGGATATTCTATCCACTTTTTCCAACATTATTCATTAAAACAACTGTCCTTTATGCATTGTGTGCTTTTGGCACCTTTGCTGAAAATTAATTGACCATAATGGTGAGAATTTATTTCTGGATTCTTTATTCTGTTCCATTTAGCTATATGTCTTTTTTTAATGCTAGTACAATGCTGTTTTGATTAGTACAGCTTTGTTGTATATTTTGAAGTCAGGTAGTGTGATGCTTCCATCTTTGTTCTTTCTGCTCAAAATTGCTTTGGCTGTTTGGGTTTTTTTTTTGTGGTTTTATATAAATTAATTAAAAGGTCTTCTATTTCTGTGAAATATGTCATTGGACTTTTGACAGTGTATAGCACATATTGCATATATATTTTTTGAATATATTTGCATTATATATTTATCTCTAAATATAGATATGCATGTATAGATATAGATTTTTGCATGTATACTAAACTAAGAGTTTGTCATCAATGTTTGTCTTAGTCAGTTTGGGCTGCTATATCACAGTACCATAGACTGTGTGGCTTATAAAAACAGAAATATATTTTTCACTATTCTGGAGACCAAAAGTCCAAAATCAGGGTGTTTAGTTTGTAATAGTGTTTTTGTGGCAATAATAGTGATATTGTTTTGGCTGCTTTGATAAATTATTAGGGATCAGAAGAAGATTAGGATAAATAGTAATACTTCCTTTAGCAAAAAATGTTAATCATATACAAGCTGGACACTGAATAATTTTGATAATAAATTTAAAGTTTTCAAACATATTTTAAAATAGCAAACAATAGAATTTAAAATATCTAAAGGAATCATTAAAACATTTTTACAAAGAGGATTACTTTAATGCACCTTCACTTAATTTTTGGAATTATTAGAATATAAAGTAACCAATAAGAAATACTTAGAGAATTGAATCAATGTTTCTATATTTAAAACCACTGATTTTTCCATGTCTATGTTAAATCTAGTGATAAGTTCATTAGTCATTCTTTATTTTTATTTTTTACTATTTTTGTTTTCCAAAATGTTGTTGTGATTGTTTCTGCTTTTCTCTTTACAATATTTATTCATCATTGAATGTTGTCCACCTTTTTATATTAATTACTGTTATATTAAATGCTATGATAATTTCAATATGTTTACCAAAGCTCATTTTGGCCTTGTGTCATCAGACTGTGATTTATCTTGCATTTTTGCAACATTTTGTTTTTGTTGAAGCTTCATGTGATACAATCTCAGATAAATTTTTCTTTAGTGTGGATTTATATATTCTTTTTGCCAGAAGTTTCTCATTGCTAGAAGTATCAGAGGCTTTTAATTCTTCTACTATCATTGTTTTCTTTTCTCAACTTTGAGCTCTTCTAAGAACTTGCCATCTATAAATCTGTGCTTTACCTCTTTATGCTATAATCTGCTATTATTATACTAGTGCCCTATTAGTGTGCTGGTAAAGTACAGGGAAGCGATTGTGCACTATCGTGTCCTGATTAAATCATGTTCTTTTGGTGTCTGTGTCTTTGGACTGTGACCTTCGTATTTCCACTGGCTATGTTCCTCGGCCCCTCTCCTCCTTCTCCTATCCCTTTCCCTGGCTACAGTGTTACTAACATATTTCTTTGAAGTTATTTTTTTACCCTGTTGGTTATGTTTGATTTCCTTTTATTTTATTTTTAATCTTAGATGCAACAGGGAGAGGGAAAGGACCTATAGTGTGGAGGAATCTTCTTCCCTCTGTATGTTTTAGATTTGTGCTCTGGCAAAGTCCTTTTCAATAGACAGAATACTTTAATTAGGAAAAGTGTTTGGCACATGTATTTCATAATCGTTTTCTGTCATCAGAGCAAAAAGGGAATTTTTGTTAGAGCTTCACATTGTGAACCTGTTGGGGTTCTTGGAGGGAAAGTTCATGAATGTGTTGGGACATTGTAAGACTGAAGTCCCCAGAAAATTGTCACTCTCCTTTTAATTCACACTCAAGCCTTCATAAATTCATCTGAATTATGATATAACGGTTCTTAACAGTTTATGATTTCTTGTGTTTCTGCTTCATGCTAGCATTTATTGGCTATGATTCTCTTAAATTGTTCTTTTCCTCAGATTTCTGGGTGATGATTTGTATTGTGCCCTGTTTTTTAATGGGATCAAGAAAAGTCTCTGGTTTTTAGTTGATCCATTTGTTAACACTTTCAAACACATTACATGCTGTAGTTGAGCCCAGAAGTCCTTACTTCATTTTAAGCTTCATTGTTGTCATCAGTAAAATTAGAAACAAGAAATAATACATAATGCCCTATTATTTTTCCAGAGTATAAGTCCAAATGAGGAACACATACAAGAATTTGGCAGGTATTTTTAAAGGTAATTTTAAGATTTTTTAAACAAGTTTAAAAATATGTTTTGGTTTGTATACTTGTAAAACTTGTTTAGAAGAAGTGATTTAGCTATTTGACCAAATTTGTGTAGAATGAAACATACAAACTCACAAGGCAGAGATGCCCAAACTCAGTTGTTTCTCTCACATATCTTTTTCTTCATGTTTCCTAAAAAGATTGAACCTGGAAGGAGTTGTCATTATTGGAATTAAAATTCCATTTCAGAGAGGAAAGCTACTCTGAAAAATTAAAACAGTAATAATAGTCAAGAGAATAAAATAAAATTCAAGTTTCTACAGAATGTAGAAAAAGTAAAAGAAATACTAGTGACAACAAGAGATTTGTTTTATAGGGAAGATAAGATATAATAATAAGATATTCTCTAATCTTCTGGCCATAGTTGTCCTCAGTGTTACAGTCTTATTCTCAGAGAAGTACTGATTAATATAGTTATTGTAGTAACCCTGTTTTGCTAATCAAACTCAGGCTAACTCAGTATGCTATATGTCATAATGTAGTTAGGCATATGACAATGAGGAGGAAACATAATTATATTTATATATTTTTACCTTTTAAATAATAAGCTCAGAAACTTTATTACAACAACAAAATATTACTTTATCTGGTGAATAGTTAAATGCTATTAATATAGTATTAAAATGTATTAATTTGCACAATGGTATAAAAGATACAATATGTAACATTTTATTTACTTTTTATGTACATTAAAAGACCCTGGTAAAAACATTCTCAGTGATAGAAATACACTCACAAGTGATAGAAATGCCTGTTAAAAGCATCCTCAATGATAGAAACACACACACACACACACACACACACACACACACACACACAAACATAATTTTGTAACCTCGTACATTCCATAGAATATATTTTGTTAATGGTGTTTATGTTGAGTTATTATTCTACAAAAGTGCTAACTGCAATTCAATATACTTCTTACAAATTAGGAATAATGACAATATGCCGCATGTAAGCAAACTAAAATAGGCTGAATCACTTTAGCTCTTAAAAATTCTGATTCACATGGAACAAGACCCAGAATATTCAAATTGATCTTGAGTAAAAAGAACAAAGCTAGAGGCATCACACTACCTGACTTTAACATATACTAAAAATTATACTAATATAAATAGAATAGTACTGGCATAAAAGCAAAAACATAGACCAGTGGCATGTAAAACAGAGTCCAGAAGTAAATTCACGCATTGACAGCTAACTGATTTTTGACAAACTTGCAAAGAACTCACAGTGGGGAAAGAACAGTCTCTTCAATAAATACTCTGCGATAAACTGAACACCTACATGCAGAAGAATGAAGTTTGACTTGTATTTCTCATTATATACAAAAATTAACTCAAAATGGATTAGACTTATCTGTAAGACCTGGAACTGTGAAACTAGTTGAAGAAAACATCGAGGAAAAGCTCTAAGACATTGGTCTTAGCAACAATTTTATGACATGGTCCTCAAAAGTAACAAAAACAAAAGTAGACAAATGGAATGATACCACACTAAAGTTTGTGTACATCAAAGTAAACAATCCACAGAGTGAAGAGACAACCTCCCAAATGGGAGGAAATGTTTGCAAACTCTACATTGATAAGGAGATAATAACTAAAATATATACTTAACTCAATACAAAGAAAAAACCCAATTAGGAAATGGGAAAAAGATCTGAATAGACATTTCTCAAAAGGAGACACACAGATAGCAAACAGTTGTATAAAAATTTTCCACATTACTAATCAACAGGAGAATGAAAATTAAAACCACAATGATATATCTCCTGACTTCAATTAGAATGGAGATTGTCAAAAAGTCAAAAAGTTGTTAATCTAACAACTGTTCAGGAGGCTGTGGAGAAAAGGAATCCTTGCAAACTGCAAGTGGGAACGTAAATTAGTGCAATCATTACTGAAAACAGCCTAGGGGTTACTCAAAAACTTAAAAATAGATCTACTTCTATGATCCAGCAATCCCATTACTGGATATAGCCAAAGGAAATGATATCAGTATAATGAAAAAAAATCTGCATTATTGCAGCACTATTCACAATCGCCTAAATATTTAATTAGACTAAATGTCTGTCTATGGATGAATGGATGAAGATAATATGGTATATATACCATGAAACACTATTCACCCATAAAAAGAAGAAAATCTTGCAATTTGCAATAAGATGAATGAACTTGGAATATATTATATCGAGTGAAATGATTCAGTAACAGAAGGACAAATATCACATAATCTTGTTTATATGTGAAATTAAAAAATTGATCTCATAGAATTTGAGATACAGAGTTGGTTGCCAGAAACTGGGGTGGTTAAGGGGAGTGCTTGGGATATAAGGGCCAAAGGAAACAAAATTCTATTTAGATAGGAGAGATAAGTTCAAGAGATTTATTGTGCAGTATTGTGTCTATAGTTAATGATATGTATTATAATCTTAAAAATGCAAAGAAAGTGAATATTAAGTGTTCTTATCACAAAAATGATAACTACATGAGGTAATACATTTGTCAATTAGTTAGATTGAACCATTTTGCTATGAATACATATATATACTATACATTTTTAAAATGTTGGGTTGTATATGTATTTTAAGTATATGTATGTTATGTTGTACACGATAAACACATATAGGTTTATATTTCAAATTTAAGACAAACAAATTTGAAAAAAAAGACACATTCCATAATAGTGACAATTTGTCGACAATGCCATCAGTACCACTTTTTTATCTGGAAATGATTGGTACCACCATAAGATTATAAACTGGCATCACTCTGCTACGTGTACAGGTTTCCATTTTTCCTCCATTTTGTTTTCCATCATCCAGTGTCCTGTGTGACTTTGCTGAGGAAATACATGAGCAATAAACATTAATTATATCACATAAATGATAGCTTATTTATTTCCACCTTGATAGACTAATGGTTTTTTCACTCTCAGTCATTGCATGCCATTCTTTTAAAAGTAACATGAGCAATTTAGTTACCATATAAATAAAAAGCATTTAACTGCAAAGAATCAAAACAAAATCAAAACTTGTCATTTGATGAGTTTATATATTTACATTGTTGATATTAAGCTTAATTACCACCAAACAGAAAATATATTTTTACCATACACTGTCAGTTTTTTTGGTGTAGGAAATACTTGAGTAATTACAGAAATGCTTTTGAGTGCCTCCTGTCTGGTTAATGAGAATATGGTTTCTCTGTGAATTGGCACATGGTCGCACAGAGTGAGGATGTTAAATCTGGACACTGATGCTGCACAAACTTTATCCTTTATCCAGTAGTCAGTATTATGTCTGGCATAAAAACAGTAAAGAGATGGGGCATGAGCAGTTACTCTTCAAATTTTAGGTTAGGTGTCTGGATGAAAAGAGAAAGTAAAAAGGGAAATATGATATAGAAATATTGAACTTATAACATGATACCCAAAATGCCAGCATTTTTAACACTCTGATATTACAATCCAGACTTAGTAGAGCGCCGTATGAATAACATAAAGTGTAGATAAATGTCATCTAAGACAGATCTAACAGTCTCAAGATCAAAAAAATGACATACTGTAACTTTTTCTTATAAAGATATATGATCAAGATTGAGTCATCAAGATATGTAACAAATATGTGTATTAACTTTGTATCCCAGAATTTCACTCATTAAATATCAGCTTTTTTTCATCTTTATTAAAATGTGTTAACATGAAAGACTACCCATGATATGAAATGCTAGTGTACAGTTTTTAAAAGTTTCCTTATCTTTGACCTCTAAAGATATTTTGGTTTAAAATATGCCAATATTATATCATTTCCTATGACAAAATTCAGAAAACCTTTGTCCTGTTATTGAACAACTAGTCAAAATGTAACCATGGAAAGAATATTAAGAAAATGAGTCACATTCATTAAACAAAGGTATAATTTGGCTGCTTGGTTTGAATAAAAATAATAAGCTAATCCAGAGATTGTGTGTGTGTGTGTGTGTGTGTGTGTGTGTGTGTGTGTGTGTGTGCGTACAGGTACAAATATCTATGACTGTGTATACATGCACATAAACTTAATTTAGTAATATATCTCTTTGAACTTTAGAAACAAAACCTAAACTGATGCCTCTTTATCCTTTAAAATTTCAAAATTTTAGTTATAGTGTATTAGCCTGTTTTCATCCAGCAGATAAAGACATTTAAAAAGGAAAGGGGTTTAATTGAGCTTATATTTAAGTGCAATTTAAGGCTGGAAAAGCCTCACAATCATGGCAGAAGGCAAGGAGGAGCAAGTGACATCTTACGCGGATGGTAGCAGGCAAAAACAGAGGGCTTGTGCAGGGGAAGGCCCCTTTTGAAAGCCACCAGATCTCTTGAGACTCATTCGCTATTACCAGAACAACACCGGAAAAACCCACCTTCATGATTCCATCACCTCCCACTGGTCCTTCCCAAAACACGTGGGAATTCAAGATGGAGATTAGGGCGGGGACACAGCCAAAACATATATATGATTTTGAGAGTCTTTATTTTTGTATCAAAATGTACAGCACTATATGGAAGGTTTTAAATATAATGTTAAATTATTCAAATGTTAGTATTTTTTCACCCCAAATATAATAAGCACATTGCATGTCTTTTATTTCTTAATTTGATCTTTGGGGCAGCTCCATCTCAGATGAGTATAGAGCATATGAGTCTTTGTGGAGTATAATCTTCTTTCTTTTCCTCCTTTCCTTCCTTCTTTCCTTCCTTCCCTCCCTCCCTCCTCCTCTCCTCTTCTTCCTCCTTCTCCTTCTTCTTTTTCTTCTTCTTCCTCTTCTGTTCTTTCTTTCTTTCTTTCTTTCTTTCTTTCTTTCTTTCTTTCTTTCTTTCTTTCTTTCTTTCTTTCTTTCTTTCTT
>NW_016107675.1:1253407-1304417 GCF_001604975.1 Cebus imitator | reverse complement strand
ATTTCACCTTTAGCTTGAAAATGACTTGCCCACAGTCTTTCTCCTTCATTATTCCTAAGAATGTGTAATTTTGGGGGCAATTGTGAAATCAGCCCAATTTTCCCCACATAATATTTATAATATTTTTGGATAAATACAGAAACTGACCCTCTTAGTCTAAACATTTTAAGAATTCATATTTATCTTATCCAAATTCCTTGCTCAGGAAAGCAACCATCAGCCCTCTCAGATAGTATTAAGAAGTGGAAATTCACCAGACCATGTCACCCGGACGATGAGATGCCACACCCCTCACGCATCATGATTGGCTAACTGACCACCTGATGCCTGTTTACCAACTCCTTTTCCTCACCTCTCCCTAATTTCTGTTTTTCCACATGTAGTTAGTTACATTTCGGCCCTGCCATATAAACTCCTAATTTAAGTTGGTTGAGAAAACACAGTTGAGACTTGGCCTCTCATTCTTTTCGGATACAGCACTGAAAGAAAGCAGCCTTACCTGGCAATACTCATCTCATTGAGTGAGCAATAGGACCTAGACTGAACCCCTGGCATTTTGATAGCAGTTGTCACTCTTCTATTAAAACATATCCTTTTCCAGAGAAATTTTATTTAAATGCTCATGTATTGAAAACTAACTCAGTTTCCAGTAGTCCCATAAAGAGCAAATCTCAAGGTTATCTTTCTAACATGACATTCACTTTTTCTTTAAATCTGACATTATAACTTTTATTAATGTAGCTCTAAAAGTTAGACAGATAACGTTTGCAATTACAAGAATAAAACATGAATTTCTTCCAAGGGGGAAGGGGACCTTGAGGGGACTGAATTTTGTTTTAGGGGTCCTCTTATAAGAAAACAAAGAACACAAATTAACTTTGAACATTTTATAAACTATACAACTGTGTGAGCACCAGTCTAAGACTCTTTTCAAGGCTTTGAAATAGGCCGTGTGTGAGATGACCCGGTTTCTGTGTTTTATTAGCTACTTTAAGTTATACGCATAACTAATTTTTTGACATCACGTGAAGCTTGTATTGTAAAGGCATAATGCATACATAATACAGGGTGTTGTATTAAAACCTGAAATGGCAAGGAAGTTCTTATTCAAGTAATTTATTGAGGAAGGAAACGTGTGAGATACAAAAGATTTTCAGGGAAACAAATTAGCAACTGCGTGGTCTTGGCTGGGGACTAGCTTCTGCCTGACCCTTAGGGGATTCTGGAGTACAAAGCACACCCAGTCTGGTCCTAAGTCAAGTCCAAGGAACCAGTTTTGTTTGCCTTGTTTCAGCTGTTTGTTATTTTTGGACAGCTGGACAACAATGCCAAACTTCACTGTGAAGGCTTCTTTTACTTTTTAAAAATGAATATCTTATTTTTACATTGGCAGACAAATATTATGTATTTATTGAGTACAACATAATGTTCTGAAGTAAAGAGTAGAATGGCGGTTATCAGGGGTGTGGTGATTAAGGGGGGTGCACTGTAGAAATGCTAGTCAAAGGATATTAAATTTCCGTTAGACAGGTAGAATAAGTTCAAGGGACCTAGTGTATAACATGGTGATGACAGTTAATGCATTCTTACAGTGTTAATTCTTGAAAAGGCTAAGAGGGTGGATATTGTGTTTTCACCAAAAAAATAACTATGTGAGTAATGCATATGTTAGTTGGCTAGATTTTGTAATTCCACTGTAGATAGATAGATAGATAGATAGATAGATATAGATATTCCACTTATATATATATATATATAAAGCCTTCTGATACTTGCAGACAATTCTCCAGAAAAGGACTGTATTAGTTTGTTTTCACACTGCTAATAAAGACATACCTGGGCTGAGACTGGGTAATTTATAAAGGAAATAGGTTTAATGGACTCACAATTACATGGCTGAGGAGGCCTCACAATCATTGCAAAAGGCAAAAAACATCTTACCTGGTGCCAGGCAAGAGAACTTGCGCAGAGAAACTCCCATTTATAAAGCCATTAGATCTAATGATACTTATTCAGTACCATGGAAACAGCATGGGAGAAACTGCCCCCATGATTCAATTATCTCCACCTGGCCCTGCCCTTGACACAAGGGGAATATTACCATTCAAGATGAGATTTGGGTGGGGACACAGCCAAACCATATCAAGGGGGCAGCTTTGAGCTGTGACATTAATTTTAGCTAGAGAATGAGTATCCCAGACTCATTAATGGGATGTGGCAAGGCAGACAGTACTCATCACAAACAACAAATCCATTCTAAAAAGAATTTGAGCACACTAAAAATAAAATTAAAATATTAAAAATTATAATGAACTATTTTACTAATGTAATAATAATTATTACCAAAATGTTTTTCACAGCTGATTGTTCTAGAAGGCATGAATTGTTTATTTTGTCATTTTTTATGCCAACATTCAATTAACTTGCATGAAGTTGTGCAGGCTGGGTATTTCACAATGCTAAAATAAGTCATTCAGATTTTAAATGTTGCATACAGTGTATTTGTTTTGAAATTTTCTCCACAGATGGAAATATAGTAGCCTGAGGCTACAGCACCTTTTTCCAATACAAATAAAGATGCCATATGGGTCAGAAATGCCTCTACTTGTTAATATTCATTAAATGTCTCCTGAGCTATTGAATGTATTTATTCCCTGATAGCCACTGAGGTTATAAAGATTATGCTAGGGTTCCTAGAGAGGAACTTATAAAATGAGCTATTTTCTTAAGGGAAATTTATGTAGCATTAGTCTTACATGTTTTTAGAATCTATCAGAACACTGTATGATTTTTATTTGCTGTGTAATAAATTATCACAAATTTAGAAGATTAAAACAACCATTATTTATTATCTTAACTATATTTCAGGTTGGCAGCCTAGGCTGGACTCAGCTAGGGGTTTTGAAGTTTTACATGCCACAGTCAAGATGGCAGCTAGGCTGAGAGTCTCATCTGATTCTTGCAGTTTTCTTTCAAATACATTCAAGCTACTGGTAGAATTCAGTTCCTGGAGCTGTAGGACCAAGGCCCTATCTCTTTGAAGATGCTCCTCCCCCTAGGAAGCTCAATACATGGTTGTTTCTCCTTTCTTATAGGACAGCAGTTTAGTCTGTCTGACACTGCACCCTCTTTCAAAGATTTCTCCCAATAAGGTCAAGCCACCCGAGATAAACTCCATTTTAGCTCATATCAAGAGTCAACTGCTTAGTAACCTAATCATGAGAGTAATAAGGCATCGTATTTACGTGTCATACTCACACTCAAGTGGAGGGTATATAAAAAAGGCAGAAATTCCGGGGATTATCTAAGAGTTCTGCCTACCACAAATGGCAACTCACAGACCTGGATGATTACATTTATTATTGAAGTGAGAGGATGTGAGGTGACGGTCTTTTGAAGGTTCCCCAGAGAGAAAAATACGCTCTTCCTAGTTGGTCAACTCCAACACTGTTTATTTTATATTCTATAGTCAAAAAGCATATAATTTTAGGGTATTTATATTAACCAAAAGTAAATAAAATGGAGAAGAGGTGAGGCTCAAATTCTAGCTTGTGATAATAACTCTGGGAAACAGAGTTCAACATTCAGTTATTGAAAAGGGACTTTTTCCTTTAACATGCAGTCTTAAACTATACTTTCATAAATAGCAATATTCTAAGATGATATTAAAATTTAATCAAAACAAAAGCTAATATTTATGAATCTTATTTTAATGACTTAGTAAGTATGGATTTATACTTTTTTCTCTTTTAAATTATTTTCATTTTCACTTGACATAATAATTGCACATATTTGTGGACTACAATATGATGTTTTAATACATGTATCAAATCTGAGTAGTAAGCATATTGATCATTTTGAACATTCATCATTTTTTTTGTGGAGAGAACATTCAAAATGGTCTCTTCTAGCTATTCTGAGATATACAATACCTTATTATTGACTACAGTCACCCTAATGTGCAATAGATCACCAGAATTTATCCTTACTTTCTAATCGTAGGTTAGTACCCATTGACAAGCCTCTCTCCATTCTTCTGTTCCCCTCCGCTCCCCAGTCTCTCATAACCACTATTCTATTGACTACTTCAATGAGATGAACATTTTTAGATTCCATATAGGAATGACATAGTGCAGTGTTTGTCTTTCTGCTCCTGATTTATTTTACTTAACATAGAATCTTCCAGGTTTATCTATTTTGTCACAAATTACAGGATTCTCTTCTTTTTATGACTAAATAGTTTCCCATTATACATAACATTTACTTTATTGATTAAATCTTTGTTGGCCATGTAGGTTGATTCATATCTTGGCTGTTGTGAAGAGTGGTACAAAGCACATGGGAGTGCAGACACCTCTTCAGCATACTGATTTTAGTTTCTTAGGATATACACCCAGTAGTGGAATTGCTAGATCATGTAGATGCATTTTTAATTTTTAAGGAACTTACATAATATTTCTAGAATGGCTATATGAATTTACATTTCCACCAGCAGGATGTGAGGGTTCCCTTTTCTTTAAGTATTAACCAACACTTGTTATCACATGTCTTTTTGGTAATAGTCATTCTACCTGGAGTGAAATTGTGGTTTATAATTGCATTTCCCTGATGTTTAGTGATAATATTGAGAATTTTTTATTTTCTTTTTGGTCCTTTGTGTGTTTTCTTTCGATATATGTCTGTTACAGTACTTTGCCGATTTTTAACTGCATTATTTGTGGGGTTTTTTTTTGTTTGTTATTGAGTTGTTTGTGTTCTTTATATATTCTGCATATTCACTCCACATCAGATGTATAATTTACAAATATTTTCTCTCAGTCTGGAGGTTTATCTCTTAATTCTGTTGATTGTTCTCTTTGCTGTGAATAAACTTTCTAGTTTTATGTAATCTCATTTGTTTATTTCTGCTTTTTTTTTTCTGTGTTTTTGAGTATTTATATAAAAGGTTCTTAACCAGTCCAATGTCGTGAAGAATTTCCCCCATGTTTCCTTCTAGTAGCTTCATAGTTTTGGGTTTTAAATAGAATCTTTAACTAATTTAGAGTTAAATTTTGTATGTGGTTAAAAATAGGAGTTCAGGCCGGGCGCGGTGGCTCACGCCTGTAATCCCAGCACTTTGGGAGGCCGAGGCGGGTGGATCACGAGGTCAAGAGATGGAGACCATCCTGGTCAACACGGTGAAACCCCGTCTCTACTAAAAATACAAAAAAAAAATAGCTGGGCATGGTGGCGCGTGCTTGTAATCCCAGCTACTCAGGAGGCTGAGGCAGGAGAATTGCCTGAACCCAGGAGGCGGAGGTTGCGGTGAGCCGAGATCGCGCCATTGCACTCCAGCCTGGGTAACAAGAGTGAAACTCCGTCTCAAAAAAAAAAAAAAAAAAAAAAAAAAATAGGAGTTCACTTTTATTCTTCTGCATGTAGATACCTAATTTTCTGAACACCATTTATTGAAGATACTGTTCTTTCACCATTGTGTGTTGTTGACAATTTTTGTTGAAAATCTGTTGTCTGTAGATGCATAAATTATATGTGAGCTCCCTATTGAGTCCTGTTGGTCTGTGTTTCTGTTTGTTTGTTTGTTTTTATTTGTGAGTTTTGCTTTTGTTTCCCAAGCTGCAGTGCAATGGTGCAATCTCAGCTCACTGCAACTTATGCCTTCTGGATTTAAGTGATTCTCCTGCCTCAGCCTCCCGAGAAGCTGGAATTACAGGCACATGCCACCACACATGGCTAATTTTTTGAATTTTTAGTGAAGACGCGGTTTCACCATGTTGGCCAGGCTGGTCTCAAACTCCTGACCTCAGGTGATCCGCCCACCTCAGCCTCCTAAAGTGCTGGGATTATAGGCGTGGGCCACTGCACTCACCCTGTTATTCTGTTTTTACGCTAATCCCATATGTTTTGGTAGAGTGATGTCTCCAGCTTTGGTTGGTCAGGCAGAGTGATATCTCCAGCCTTGTTTTCTCTTTTATTTATTTACTTATTTTTTGCTTTTTTCAAGATTGGTTAGGCTATTCAGTGTCTTTTGCGATTCCATAAATATTTTAAGATTTTTTTTTCTATTTTTAGGATTGCTTTCTCTATGGCTGTGGAGAATATCATTGGTATTTTCATGGAGATTATATTGAATTTGTGGATTGCTTTGGGTAGTATGGACATTTTAACAATATAATTCTTTTGACCCATAAACTCAAAATATCTTTCTATTTATCTATATTTTCTTCAATTACTTTTATCAATGTTTTATGGTTTTCATCGTAGATATCCTTCACCTCCTTGGTTAAATCTACACCAAGGTCTCTCTTTTTTTTAGTAGCTATTGTGAATGATATTGCTTCCTGCTTTCTTTTTTAAATACTTCATTATTGGCATATAGAAGTGTTACTAATTTTTATATTTTGTTGTATCCTATACCTTTACTGAATTTGTTTATTAGTTCTAACCATTTTTGGTAGAGTCTTTATGTGTTTTGTAGCATAATGCTAGCTGTTAGTTTGTCATAGATGGCCTTTATTGTGTTGAGATAACTACTCTTTATACCTAATTTTTTGAGAGTTTTTGTCATGAAAGAATACAGAGTTCTGTTGAATGCTTTTGTATATGTTAATCCATCCTTACATCCCTGGGATAAACCCCAGCTGACCACAGTGAAAGATCTTCTTAATGTGCTGTTGAATTCTGTTTGCTAATATTTTGAGGATTTCTACATGTATGCTTATCAGGGATATCAACTTGTGATTTTTTTGTTGTTGTAGTTGGGTCCTTGTGTGGGACTTTTCATGCTTCATAGGGTTACCACTCCCTTATCATCTAGAACTCTCCTTCAGACAATCTAGTTGAAATGTAGTTGTGTATTCAATGGTGGCTTTTAAAATTTATTTGTTTTTTGGTGGAAGGAAAAGAACTAGGCACCTCCTGACAGTCACGTTGCTGACATTACTCTTCTAATTATATTTAAAATAAGTTTAAGTACCTGGTTTATATTTAACAAAGATATATGACCACAAATGGTCAAATATACTAAGTAGTCAGGGAAAAATTATATATGTAGAGAAAGATTAATAGATATAGATATATTGATATACATATGTAATATATATAGTGACCTTTGTGTTTTGAATTTCTGGTTGCTGTAATTTAATGCATTAAAACTATTGACCTTTCAATAGTGATATCATTCCGTTATGGATGATTGCCTGAACAGGTTATAATGAAGCTTTAAAAAATAATTTAGTTAATAATTATTACAAAAATAATTTAAATGTCTACACACAGAAACTGCTCCCAAGGCCTGCATTTGAATTTTATTCTGCAGTGTTTGCTTAATACAAAATTAAATATGTTCAGACCAACTAGAGCAAAGAAGCATTGTCAGAATAATTTAATCAAATGATATATGGAATAATTTAATACAAGGTATTTTCATCTTTACATTCCAAGATAAGTGAGACATATTCTATTTAATTGCTAAGTAGTGGGCATATTGTTTCTATACAATCTTTATTCAGTTAATTCATACGTCATACAAACAGGAACAAATTTGAGATAGGTTTCAATGTTTTATAATTGAAGTCTGAAACATGCTCTGTAATAGCATATGATTTGTTTGTACCACAACTGCATTCTTTTTAGGCATTTTTGTAACTAGTTAAGACCAAGTATTTTCAATTATATATATATTTTTTGTACTATATAAACATATTATATTCATATCTTATATGCTATGCCATATATATATATACTACATATACTATACTATATATACATAAAACACTCTATATATACATATTATATACTATGCTATATATATACTACATACATATACATTTGACTCTATATATTTTCAATATACATTTTTCTACAATATACATTTTTCTATTATATTTTATTTTTGTTTTTCCCCCAGATTAATGCATATATTACTGACCCAGCAATTCTATATTTTATTGAATTAACGTAATTCTAACATACTTCAAGTGGTACACATTTTAATAACACCTGTAATTTATTATATACATATTCTAATCACAGAAAAATGTAACAGTATCACATTTCAGAAATAAGAAAGTTGTATCTTAAAAAGATAAAATAATTTTACCTAGTTCATTCACTTAGTAAGAAATATAACCTGGAATGCCTTATCTAAGTACAAACCAATTACATACTTTGACAATTACTTAGAATATTGTAAAAATATATTAACCACCATTGAAATTATGTTTCTGAAAGGATATAGAACATATTTTACATTAAATTTTAATTTTTTGGATTCTATGTTGTTACACACTGCTTATAATATCAACCAAATTGCATGTGATGTGTATGTCCTAAACGTTTATTCAACAAATATTTATAGGTTATACATTAGTTCCAGATATTGTGCTAAGAGTCAGAGATACAGATGCAAATATATAAAAACACATATACACAGATGTAGACACAGAGATACAGGTGCTGTTCAGCAAAAGAAGCTATCATCAGAGTAAACAGGAAACCTATGGAATAGGAGAAAATTTTTGCCATCTATCCATCCAACAAAAGTCTAATATCTACTCTCTACAAGGAATTTAAACAAATTTCCAAAAATAAACCAAACAACCCCTTCAAAAATCAGGCAATAGCAAAGACATGGAATTATCCCAAATGCCCATCAATAATAGACTAGAGAAAACATGATAGATATATATACACCTTGGAAAACTCTGTAGCCATAAAAAGGAATGAGAACATGTCCTTTGCAGGGACATGAATAAATCTGGAAATCAATATCCTCAGCAAACTAACACAGGAACAAACAACCAAATACCACATCTTCTCACTTATAAGTGGGAGCTGAACAATGAAATCACATGGACATTGGGAGGAGAACAACATGCACCAGGGCCTGCTGGGGAGAGCATCAGGATAAATAGCCAATGCATGTGGGGCTTAATACCTAGGTGATGGGTTGATAGGTGCAGCAAATCACCATGGCACACATTTACCTATGTGACAAACCTGCATGTCCTGCATATGTATCCCAAAACTTAAAATATAGAAAAACAAAAAGAGATACAGGTGCTGTATAAATAATAACCCCTGGTAGGGGGTGGGGGTAGGGGAGGACAGGGGGGCAGGAGGCAAGGGAGGCAAGGGAGGCTGAGTGGGAGGAGGCAGGGGGGAAGGGTGGGAGGTTAACCATGGATATTACCAATTAATGGTGTTTACTCTTGGCATCAGTACCTGAGCTGTAATCTTTTGAAGAACTGCTCTCTTAACCATGTTAATTATCCACAAGTGTGTTTACTCAAAGCCTTTGCTGTTAAATCTATACTGAATAAATGTGAGGGAGGAGAGCTATTTGGGGGTTGGGCAGCTGCAATTGCCCTCTGAGAGCAGCTGACAACCTCCTTAGCCCACTCATTCACTGTACCCTGTGTGAGTGTATTTTATTCATCCCTCTTGGAGTCAGGATTTTCAGGACAGACACCCGTAGCTGGTGATCAAAGTCTCACCTTTCAGTTGCTTAGACTAACTGTATGAGTCACTTTAGACTCATTTTTTTCTCTTTGTACCTCACAGTCTGTCAGCCAGTTGTATTTCTTGACAATATAATACTTTCAAAATATGTTCAGAAATTCAGCCACTTCTAATTAGCCAGCCATCACTACCCTATTCAATGTTGCCACACTTTCTCACTTGAAAAATTGAAATAACTTTGTCATTATCTTCCTGTTTTAATTCCACCATCCTTAACGTCACCATTGACTATGCAGCTTGAATAATTCTGTAAAATATATATCAGGTCTCTCAGCTCAGGACATGTAGTGACTTTCCAGTTTACTCAGAGTGAAGTCCCTATTGTTGCAATAATCCCTATCCTTCCTGTTTCTACTGTAATCTTATCTCTCCTATCTCTCTGTCATCTAATTCAAGCCATTGTAATCTCTTCATTGTTTTCCACTGACTGCTAAGCAATACTGTTTTCTTCAGGGTCTTTGCACTGCAAGTCCCCTTGCCTGGAGCAGCCTTCTCCAGATATCCATATGTAATGAATATTTCATCTCCCTCAAGTCTTTGCTCCAAGGAAACTTCTCAGTTATGCCAGTGCAGTCTGAGTTATTTAAATTTAAAATCACACTCCACACCTACTGCCCTTCCTGTTGACTTTTTTCAGTTCATCCTAGTACTGATAACTATGTAATATATTATAAAGTTTTGGGTTTACCATATGTCTCTCCATTCCAGAATGTAAGCTACTTGATGGCAAGGAGGTTTTCTTCTTAATTCTGTTCAGTTTTCACAGCACTTTGAAGAATGCCACTTTCTAATTTAGCTATGAAAAAATACTTATTGGGGGGGCTGGGCAAAAAAAAAAAGAGAAAGAAAAAATATTTATTGATTGAAAAACAATATGTAAAGCTAGAATTATAACTATATGTAATATTTTTATATTTATAAATGATTTCAAATTTCTAACAGTAAATTATTTTTTACATTTGTTGAAAATAAATATTGAGTATATGAAAACTGAATAGGAAAGTAATGATGTGAATAGTTTCTTTAAAATGCAAATCATTCAGGAACTTTATGTAATGTCAAACAATGTGACATTAAATGAGCTAGAGAAAAAAAAAGTCTACTCCAACAAAAATTTGGGATTACCACAGTATATAGGATTTTTCATGTTAGAAATTTATTTTAACAAAGTGTGAACATTTCAGCTATAAATACATCAATCTAAATCAGTGCTGATTGACATACATACCTCTCTTTTGAAGCCAAACAATTTAAAATCTTTGACTATGGAAAGCAAGTTACACATCTACATATTTTTTTCTATCTAAAATCACATTCTAATTTAAAAAGTAATTGAATTAATTAAATCATTGTATCTTTATGGAATATGTTTACCTTAATTTTAAACATAACATAACTTGTTACCTACATGCTAATGAAGCAAGCCTTTGCGTTTGTATCTATACTTGTCAGTGAATAATGAATGTGTACCCTGAGGCTGTCTGTAATAATAAATGCCCCTTATTTACAAACTATGTTGTCTCCAAAAATGTTAAACAGTCTTTCAGAACTGCATGTCACAGTGACCAGCTTTTCAATGATAAAGTCTCATTTTTACAAAATCATAACTCAAAGGAAATACTTGCATGTATCTGAGCTGCCATACAGGTGACAGCTGATGAGCCCATTTCTAGTACAAGGTGGTTAATGTTCTTGTAAAATCCCTGAAGTGACATGAGGCTACTCATGTCTATCAGGCAATGCTTAAAGAGTAGACTGACAGATGATAGGGTGAGGGAGTCAGCTATTTTGAATTCTTTATTAGCCTTTATTCCTGAATTTAGACTGTGAAAAGATGGACTAGAGTGCGTTTTAGCTCAGAAACAAGATACAACTTTTCTATGACAACACAAATTGTTTAAATGAAATAATAAGGATTCTATAAATTGTCAATCCATGGACACTTCAGTATTTGGTCAAAGAGTGGCCCTCCAAAAAAAACATATGTCCATATCCTGGCCCTTGGAAACTGTATGAGTTTCTATAAGAAAATGGTCTTTGTAAACGCAATTAAGGATCTTAAAATGAGATCTTTTTTATTATTTGAGTGAACTCTCAATCCAGTGACAACTCTCCTTACAAGGGAAAGAAGACACAGACAATGAAGAGGAGGAGTCAGTGAGACTGCAGAGTTTCAAGGGATGTAGTCAGGGAAGTCAAGGTAGTGCCTAGAGCCTCTGGGAGGTGGAAGAGGTAGATAAGAATACTCTCCTAGAGCCTTAGGAGGGAGCATAGCCCCACCAAAACCTTGAATTTTGGACTTAAGGTTTTTATAACTGTTAGATAGAAAATTTGTCAAATTAAGCTACCTAGGGTGTAATGATTTGTTGTGGCAGCCCTAGGAATAATACACTGTTCAAAACACAGCTCTGCTTGAATTAAACAGGAGAGTTCATGAAAAAAAGATACAAGGAGCTCATTGAATAATTTAAATGGCCAGAGAACCACTCTGATAAATAAGCACTTATCCAGAGAGGCTAAGGAGCCACATCTTTTGCTCTTATCGCTACACAGAATCATCCAGAGAGGAGGTGATCTAGCCAACATCCCCCACACAGTCATCAACAGGCATTGGGCACACCTCTGGCACAGTGACCAGTGTGGCCCTCAGAAAATGCTGCAGCAGCTACTGTGTTTCTAGCCCAAATGTATAAGGTGAGACATTCCTCCCAGGCAATGTCAAACTAGTAAAAAACAAGGTATCCAGATTTTTTAATGATCACCATTCTAACTGGTGTGAGATGGTATCTCAATGTGGTTTTGATATGCATTTCTCTAATGACCAGTGATGATGAGCTTTTTTACATATGCTTTTTGGCCACATAAATGTCTTCTTTTGAAAAGTGTTCATATCCTTTGCCCACTTTTTGATGGGGTTGTTTTTTGCTTGTAAATTTGTTTCAGTCCTTTGTAAATTCTAGATATTAGCCTTTTGTCAGATGAGAACCTTGCAAAAAAAATTTTTTCCCATTCTGTTGGTTGACAGTTCACTCTAACAATAGTTTCTTTTGCTGTGCAGAAGCTCTTAAATTTAATTAGCTCCCATTTGTCTATTTAGGTTTTGTTGCCATTGCTTTTGGTGTTTTAGTCATGAAGTCCTTGCATATGCCTATGAACTGAATGGCATTGCCTAGGTTTTATTCTAGGGTTTTTATGATGTTAGGTCTTATTTTTAAATCTTTAATTCATCTGGAGTTAATTTTTGTATCAGATCTAAGAAAGGGGTCCAATTTTAGCTTCTGCACATGACTATCCAGTTTTCCCAACATCATTTATTAAATAGGGAATCTTCTGCCCACTGCTTGTTTTTGTCAGATTTGTCAAAGATCAGATGGTTGTGGATGTGTGGTATTACTTCCAAGGCCTCTGGTCTGTTCCATTGGTCTATATCTCTGTTTTGGTACCAGTACCATGCTGTTTTGATTACTGTAGCCTTGTAGTATAGTTTGAAGTCAGGTATTGTGATGCCTTCAGCTTGTTTGTTTGTTTGTTTGCTTATGATTGTCTTGGCTTTGTGGGCTCTTTTTTGATTCCATGTGAAGTTTAACATGGTTTTTTTTAGTTCTGTGAATATGGTCAATGGTAGCTTGATGGGGATGGCATTTAATCTATAGATTACTTTGAGCAGTATGAACATTTTCATGATACTGATTCTTCCTAACCATGAGCATAACATATCTTGCCATCTGTTTCTGTCCTCTCTTATTTCCTTGAGGAGTGCTTTGTAGTTCACCTTTAAAAGTTCCTCCACATCCCTTGTTTGTTGTATGCCTAGGCATTTTATTCTCTTTGTAGCAATTGTGAATGGGAGTTTGCCCATGATTTGGCTCTCTGTTTATCTGTAATTGGTGTATAGGAATGCTTGTGATTTTTGCACATTGATTTTGTATCCTCAGATTTTGCTGAAGTTGCTTATCAGCTTCAGAAGATTTTGGGCTGAGACGATGGACGATGGGGTCTTCTAAATATACAATCATCTATTCTGCATCTGTTGAGATAATCATGGGGTTTTGTCTTTGGTTCTGTTTATGTGGTGGGTTACATTTATAGATTTGCAGATGCTGAACCAACCTTGCATCCCTGGGATGAAGCATACTTGATTGTGATTAATAAGCTTTCTGATGTGCTGTTGGATTCAGTTTGCCAGTATTTTATTAAAGATTTTTGCATTAATGTTTATCATGGATATTGGCCTGAAATTTTCTTTTTTAGTTATGTCTCTGTCAGGTTTTGGTGTCAGGATGTTGTTGGTGTCATAAAATGAGTTAGGGAGGATTCTCTCTTTTTGTATGTTCGGAATAGTTTCAGAAGGAATGGCACCAGCTCCTCTTTGTACCTTTGGTAGAATTTGGCTGTGAACCTGCCTGGTCTTGGACTTTTTTCAGTTGGTAAGCTATTAATTGCTGTTTCAACTTCAGACCTTGTTATTGGTCTATTCAGGAATTCAATTTATTCTTGGTTTAGTCTTGGGAGGGTGTAAGTGTCTAGGAATTTATCAATTTCTTCTAGATTTACTGGTTTATTTGCATAGAGGTGTTTGTAACAATCTCTGATGATAGTTTGTATTTCTTTTTTAAAAAAAAAGAAAAGAAAAAGAAAAAAAGAGAGAAAGAAAGAAAAAAGATTTTAAAAAAAGAATGAAGGAGAGGAAGAAAGAGGGAGAGAGAACGGGAGTGTTGCTTTATTGCCATGGCTAGAATGCAGTCTAAAAATGGGTATGCCTATAATTGTGCTTAATAATGGAGACATGAAAAAAAATGAGGGAAGAAAATAACGAATGAGCAGCCAACCAATATTTCATTGAAACCTGTAAGTACGTGTGATGTGGTACTGATAAGAGTGTATATTTTGTGTATTTAAAGTGGAGAGTTCTATAAATGTTAATTAAGTTTACTTGTTCCAGATCTGAGTTAAAGTCCTGGATATCATTGTTAATTTTCTGTCTCATTGATCTGTCTAATACTGATGTCGAAGTCTCCCACTATTATTGTGTGGGAGTCTAAGTCTCTATAAGTCTTATATATCTGGGTGTTCCTGTATTGGGTGCTTATATATTTAGGATCTTTAGCTCTTCTTGTTGCATTGATCCTTTTATCATTACGTAATGTCCCTCTTTGCTTCTTTTGATCTTTGTTGCTTTAAAGTCTATTTTATCAGAGGCAAGAATTGCAACTCCTGCTTTTTATTTATTTATTTATTTTTGCTCTCCATTTGGTTGGCAAATCTTTCTCCATCCCTTTGTTTTGAGTCTTTGTGTATCCTTGCATGTGAGATGAGTCTGGATGCATTATACCGATGAGTTTTGGCTTTTTATCCAATTTGCCTATCTGTGTCTTTTGATTGGGGGATTTAATTGATTTAAATTTAGAACTAATAATAATATATATGAGTTTAATACTGCCATTTGATGTTAGCTGGCTGTTTTGTCCATTAGTTGATGTAAATTCTTCATTATGTTGATGCTCTTTACTTTGTGGTATATTTTTAGAAAGGCTGATACTGGTTGTTCCTTTCTATGTGTAGTGGTTCTTTCAGAAGCTCTTGTAAAGTAGGCCTGGTGGTGATGAAATCTCTGAGTTCTTTCTTGTTCACAAAAGATTTTATTTTTCCTTCACTTATGAAGCTTAGTTTGGCTGAATGTGAAATTCTGGGTTGAAAATTATTTTTCTTAAGGATGTTGAATATTGGCCCCCATTCTCTTCTGGCTTGTAGGATTTCTGCTGAGAGATCTGCTGTGAGTCTGATAGGCTTCCCTTTGTGGGTAACCTGACCTTTCTCTCTGGCTGCCCTTAGTATTTTCTCCTTCATTTCAACCCTGGTGAATCTGACCATTATGTGCCTTGAGGTTGGTCTTCTTGAGGGATATCTTTGTGGTGTTCTCTGTATAACCTGGAGTTGAATATTGTCCTGCCTTGCTAGGTTGGGAAAATTTTCCTGAATAATATACTGAAGAGTATTTTCCAGCTTGGATTCATTCTCTTCATCACATTCAGGTACACCTATCAAACGTAGATTAGGTCTTTTCACATAGTCCCATATTTCTTGGAGACTTTGCTCATTCCCTTTATCCTTTTTTCTCTAATCTTGTCTTCTGTTTTATTTCATTAAGTTGGTCTTTGACCTCTGATATCCTTTCTTCTGCTCGATCAATTTGGCTGTTAAAACTTGAGCATACTTTGTGAAGTTCTGGTGTTGTGTTTTTCAGCTTCATTAATTCACTTATATTCCTCTCTAAATTGTCTATTCTCATTAGCATTTTGTCAAACCTTTTTTCAAAGTTCTTAGTTTCTTTCAAGTTCTTTTAACTCACAGAAGTTTCTTATCATCCACCTTTTGAAGCCTACTTCTGTTAATGAAACACACTCGTTCTCCATCAGGCCTTGTTCCATTGCTGATGAGGAACTGTGATCCCCTGTAGAGGCAGAGGCATCCTGATTTTGGGTATTCTCAGCCTTTTTAGGCTGGTTTCTTCCCTTCATTATAAATTTATCCATCTGTTGTCTTTGTAATTACTGACTTTCTAATTGGGTTTCTGAGTGGACGTCCAACTTGTTGATTCCCAGCACGGAATCCGAGCAACCCACTGTGCTGGCTAGAACAGCGGCATTAAGATTGATGGTGCTTTTCTGACTCTGCACCAAGAACCGCTGCACCAAGGAGCCGGCAAAACTGCCTCGTCAGCCACGAGAGTAGCGCTGACGACCTGTGGGGCTCCTCCGCTGGGAATCTCCTGGTGCGTGAGCAACAAAAATTCGTCTGAAAGTGTGGCGTCCTCTCGTTCTCTGCGCTTTCACTGGGAGCTACAATCCCGAGCTGCTAGTGATCAGCCATCTTGGATCTCTCTCCGATAGTTTGTATTTCTGTGGGATCGGTGATGATATCCCCTTTATCATTTTTTATTGCATCTATTTGAATCTTCTCTCTTTTCTTTTTTATTAGTCTAGCTAGTGGTCTATCTACTTCATTGATCTTTTAAAAAAAGTCAGCTCCTGGATTTATTGATTTTTTTATATTGGTTTTTGTGTCTTTATCGCCTTCATTTATTCTTTGATCTTTGTTATTTCCTGCCTTCTGCTAGCTTTTGAATTTGTTTGATCTTGTGCCTCTAGTTATTTTAATAATGATGTTAGGTGTCAGTTTTATATCTTTCCTTGCTTCTCTGGTGGCCATGTAGTACTATAATTTTCTCTCTAGACACTGTTTTAAATGTGTCCAAGAGATTTTGATATGTTATGTGTTTGTTCTCTTTGGTTTTAAAGAACATCTTTATTTTTGCCTTCATTTCATTTTTTTATCCAGTAGTCATTCAGGAGCAGGTCGTTAGTTTCCAGGTAGTTGTGCAGTTTTGAGTGAGTTTCTTAATCCTGAGTTCTAATTTGATTACACTGTGGTCTCAGAGACTGTTTGTTGTTATTTCCATATTTTGCATTTGCTGAGGATGTTTTACTTCCAATTGTGTGGCCAATTCAATTTTGGAATAAGTGCTATGTGGTGCTGAGAAGAATATTTTGTGGTTTGGGGGTGGAGAGTTCCATAGGTGTCTATTATGTCTGCTTGGTCCAGATTTGAGTTCAAGTCCTGGATATTCTTATTAATATTCTGTCTCATTGATCTGTCTAGTATTGACAGTGGGGTGTTAAAGTCTTCTACTATTATTGTGTAGGAGTCTAAGTCTCTTTGTAGGTCATTAAAAACTTACTTTATGTATCTGGGTTCTCCTGTATTGAATGTGTATATATTTAGAACAGTTAGCTCTTGTTGTATTAATCCCTTTACCTTTATGTAATGCCCTTCTTTGCCTCTTTTGATCTTTGTTAGTTTAAAGTCTGTTTTATTAGAGACTAGGATTGCAACCCCTGTTTTTTTTCTTTTTTTTTTTTTTTTTTTTTTTTTTTTTTTTTTTTTTTTTTTTTTTTTTTTTTTTTTTTTTTTTTTTTTTTTTTTTTTTTTCTCT
This sequence comes from Cebus imitator, assembly GCF_001604975.1. NCBI lineage: Eukaryota > Metazoa > Chordata > Mammalia > Primates > Cebidae > Cebus > Cebus imitator. Next base: position 1,286,905 of record NW_016107675.1, on the reverse strand, counting down.
CCATTTGCTTGGTAAAATTTCCATCCCTTTATTTTGATCCTATGTGTATCCTTGCATGTGAAATGGGTTTCCCAAATATAGCACACCAATGAGTCTTGATTTTTAATCCAACTTGCCAGTCTTTTGATTGGGGCATTTAGCCCATTTACATTTAAGGTGAATATTGTTATGTGTGAATTTGGTCCTGACATTTTGATACTAGCTGGTTGTTCTGCCTATTATTTGGTGCAATTTCTTCATAGTGTCGATGGTCTTTACAGTTTGGTATTTTTTCACAGTGGCTGGTACTGGTTGTTCCTTTCCATGTTTAGTGCTTCCTTCAGGAGCTCTCATAGGGCTTGCATGGTGGTGATAAAATCCCTCAGGAGTTGCTTGTTCATAAAGGATTTTATTTCTCCTTCACTTATGAAACTTAGTTTGGCTGGATATGAAATTCTGAGTTGAAAATTCTTTTTATTTTTAGGATGTTGAATATTGACCCCCACTCTCTTCTGGCTTCTATGGTTTCTGCCTAGAGAACTGCTGTGAGTCTCCTGGGATTTCCTTTGTGGGTAACCTGACCTTTCTCTCTGGCTGCACTTAGCAGTTTTTCCTTCATTTCAACCCTGGTGAATCTGATGATTATGTGCCTTGGGATTGCTCTTCTCCAGGAATACCTTTGTGGTGTTCTCTGTATTTTCTGTATTTGAATGTTGGCTTGATTTGCTAGATTGGGGAAGTTCTGAAGAGTGTTTTCCAACTTGATTTCATTCTCCTCATCACTATCAGGTAAACCATTCAAACGTAGATTTGGCCTTTTCACATAATCCCATATTTCTTGGAGGCATTGTTCACTTATTTTCACTCTTTTTCCTCTAATCTTGCCTTTGCATTTTATGTCATTGAGTTGATCTTCAATCTCTGATATCCCTTCTTCCACTTGATTGACTTACCTATTGAAACCACTGCATGTTTCTCGAAGTTCTCATGCTGTGTTTTTCAGCTCCATCATGTCATTTATGTTCTTCTCCATGCTGGTTATTCTCGTTTGCATTTTGTCTAACCTTGTCATCTGCAAATAGAGACAATTCGACTTTCTCTTTTCCTAATTGAATACCCTTTATTTATTTTTCTTACCTGATTGCTCTGGCAAGAACTTCCAAACAGGAATGCTTTTACACTGTTGGTGGGAGTGTAAATTAGTGCAACCATTGTGGAAGACAGTTTGGTGATTCCTCAAGGATCTAGAAATAGAAATATCATTTGACCCAGCAATCCCATTACTGGGTATATACCCAAAGGATTGTAAAGCGTTCTGTTATAAAGACACATGCACCCATATGTTCATTTCAGCACTGTTTGCAATAGCAAAGACTTGGAACCAACCCAAATACCCATCAGTGATAGACTGGACGAGGAAATTGTGGAACATATACACCGTGGAATACTATGAAACCATAAATTGCAATGAGTTTGTGTCCTTTGTCGGGACATGGTTGAATCTGGAAACCATCATTTTCATCAAACTGAAACAAGAACAGAAAATCAAACACCACATGTTCTCACTCATAGGTAGGTGTTGAACAATGAGAACACATGGCCATAGGGAGGGGAGCATTCCACAGTGGGGCCTGTTGGGGGTGTTGGGTCTAAAGGAGGCATAGCAAGGAGTGGAAGAATTGGGGAGGGATAACATTAGGAGAAATACCTAATGTAGATGATGGGGGGATGGATGAAGCAAAACAGCATGGCACATTTATACCTATGTAGCAATCCTGCGTGATGTGCAAGTGTACCCCAGAACTTAAGGTAAAATTTAAAAAAAATAAGGTTACTTCTTTTAACCATAATATTTAGTCTTTGTAGAAACCAAATAAATTAATCTGTTTTTCCACATTATGATAAAACATAGCTAGGTAATAATCCAGTACTATTAAATCTCTGAGAATATTAACCCAGTAATTAGTGTAAATGATGTCAGTTTGAAATTCACTTTAGATCTGAAACTAAAACTAGTTCAATCTGAAATGTGTAGTGAAAATTGCTTTCTATATTGTCAAACATCATCATTTATTATAAAAATATAATGAAAAATAATACACTATGCTGAATTTGTTTATATAGCAATCTCTAAAGCTAAATAGGAGAGTGAGTGTTTTGCATCATATTTTAAATTATATTACCATCCTATTAGTTATGGTTTTAGCTTATATTGGTATTGTTACAAGATAAGAAAAAATACCTTAAGGCAAGACACGATTAAGACTGGGAACTTTATAATTTGTCAAAAACATATTGAAAAGATTCCCAATCACTATGAAATATATCAATTTTGCACTATAATTTATAAAAGTAACTTATGAAACTATGACAGGAAATTATGAAAAGTAAAACATTTATAATTGGATTTATGTTATATTAACAATCAAAATATCTAAGATCTTATCAGTTTCATCGTTACTGTGTTTAGTCATGCATCCTTCCTTCCTATCTTTCTTTGTTTTTTTCATGAACTATGTATTATATCACTATAACTGCCATTTGAAATATGTGTATAAATAACTGTCAATAATTACTCCAAGCTCATGGGGGCAGCCATGTAAAACACTGTAAAAACATTTGCAACAGAATGGAGATAAATTAGGACATCTTAGCTGGCTCCAGAAGCCAAAAGATTCATAGATCCAAAGCATGAGAGATTGAAATGCAAATTCTCTTTTTCTATATACAATGTGGCCAAATGATTTTCAGACTCCCTATAATTGTATCAACAGAATTAATCACAGTCTTTCTCATGATAAAAATATAATGCAGAGTTAGGGTGGAGTTTTCATAATGCTTTATTATTATACTCTTTCATCCTTTTTTTATTAGGAACAATGAGATAATATTTCTCCGTAAATTTTTATTCAAAATCTATTCAGATGAATAACGAAGCCTGTCATCAACAATGTATGTGTTTGCCTCATGAGGAAGAGACCAGAACTTTCCCAGGATAGACCTGTGCAGTTTTTCTGAGGTTAGAAGTCTGACAGCAACCACTACCTCTTCCTAGGACTGTAAAACACGTCTTACTCAAAGACAATAAATGACTGAAAAGAGCATGATAATTAAAGAAATATTAAAGCCACTTTTTTACACTAGGCCAACAATTCTATTTCTACTCTATTTCTTAGTTAAACTTTGGTGATACTATTCAATATTTTAAAGTAGATTTTATGCAATAAATTCAAATGACAATATTAAGTATGCAAATTATATTATAAAATGAACCTTTTGCCAGATTACTAGGACAAAATTAAAGTTGATAATGATGATTAAAATAATAAAGTCAAATATTCCACCCTTTTAACTTTGGCTTTTCTTCAATTTCAGCCAGAAAATTTCATAGAATATAGGTAGAACTATGTGATATCATTAGCTATATCTTCATTTTCTCCTACTGGCAACTCTAAAATTCTTTTAGCACTTGTCAAGCTAAATTAATTCACTGGGCAGTCTGCCACATAACTATTATTTTTTAGAAATTCCATTTGACCCAGGAATCCCATTACTGGGTATATACCCAAAGGATTATAAATCATTCTATTATGAAGACACATGCACAGGTATGTTCATTGTGGCACTGTTTACAATAGCAAAGACCTGAAACCAACCCAAATGCCATCGATGATAGACTGGACAAAGAAAATGTGGCACATATACACCATGGAATACTATGCAGCCATAAAAAACGATGAGTTCATGTCCTTTGTAGGGACATGGATGAATCTGGAAACCATCATTCTCAGCACAAGAGCAGAACAAGAACAGAACAACAACTAACACAAGAACAGAAAATCAAACACTGCATACTCTCACTCATAGGTGAGTGTTGAACAATGAGAGCACATGGACACAGGGAGGGGAGCATCACACACTGGGATCTGTTGGGGGGAACTAGGGGAGGGACAGCATGGGGTAAGGAGGTTGGGGAAGGATAACATGGGGAGAAATGCCAGATATAGGTGGCAGGGGCATGGAGGCAGCAAACCACATTGCCATGTACGCACCTATGCAACAATCTTGCATTATCTGCACATGTACTCCAGAACCTCAAGTACAATAATAAATTTTAAAAAATTAAAAAAGAAACATTTTTCATTAAAATATGTAAAATTACCATGATATGAACCCATTTTAGCAAAATGTTTTAAACCACCAGCAGAACATAAGCTTCTGAAGTAATTGTCTGAATAAAAATAAGGTTTCTAGAACCCAGTAAAAATTTCAATACAGATCTCCATTTCTAAATTGTCATGTGTATTAAAACAACTTATTTATGTTTAGAGGAAGGTGGGCAAACAGAGAAAAGTAAAAGTACAAAAGAAAAAACTAGTCTGCTTGTTATTCACTTCAGCAGTCTGAGCCAAGAATCTACAAACTGGCAAAATAAATCAAGCTATGAGAAATCTCCCACTAATGAATAATTCTCTTTTTTCAAGTGACATTGAAGACATGCCTACACTCAGATGATTCAGATGCATGATAAGTGTGCCAGTGTAAAGGCATTACTTCAGTCTTTTTTTTCCTCCCTTGGAGAATGTCTGATGAAATCTCCTGATTTCCATTAACCACTTGAAAGCTTAGCTTCTGTCATTTCAGAGCTGAATGGAGTGCACGCCTGTCTAATGACACTTCTTCCACTTGTTGTGTCAGCATATCACACATTTATGAGTACATTTCCAAGTAGAATGTATTCCCTTAAATTCTTTAATATTCCAACATCCTATTTCCAGGTATATCAAGCTACTTCATATTGCCATAATGAGATATACTAAAAACTATCTCCTTTTCAATGCAATTTCCAGCATCTTTCTACCCAAATGCATGCTCTTATATGTTCAACACTTAGCCCCAAATTTGGCAATGGTATATCCTCCAGTTATTTCCCTCCCATATGTTACCCCATATGTTAATTTAAATTCTCCCAAAGGATATGTGAAAACCCTTTTTGGGGACTACAATTCTTTTGTGTTTATTTTTTGTTTCTAACTTAATCATAATTCTGTCATGATACCTAAAATGCTCAACACTGATCTTCATTTCATTCTCTCAAGCCTTTCTAAAAGTATTTTTTGTTTTGTTTTGTTTTGTTTTATTTTGTTACAGAAACGAGATTTTGCCATGTTGGCCAGGCTGGTCTGAACTCCTGGCTTCAAGCAGTCCACCCGCCTCAATCTCCCAAAGTGCTGGGATTACAGGTGTGAGCCATTGCACTTGGCTCTTTCTAAAAGCTTTTAAGTGTTCTCTTTGGTGGTAATCATTTTAGATTGCTTTAACCAATTTTCTTTTTGACTCCTTTATTGGAACTTCATAGACCTGAGATCCCCCTCCAGATATATTGACACCAGTTATACCATCCAATTCTTTGTTCTGCATTTGATATTATTTAGGAACGAGCACATCAGATTTTCCTTTTATCCTAGATCTAAGTTGGCTTCCATAAACTAGTCAATTATACTGGAAAAATGCATCTCATTTCATTTCATTCATGTAGTGTTTTTAGTTTCTTTAATTGCTTCTGTTCTGAATATTGGTCTAACACATTTTTAAAACTAAGCTAGTGTCTCCATTTCTGTCAATAATATTGATTCCTAGAAAAAATATGTTTAAACATAAACATTTTCATTTCCTTTGTGACATTTGGCTATTTATATTCCATTAATATATTTTTCTCAACTCAATATAAATGCAAGTTTGATTGTTCAGGGTAAAAGAATTATAGGATGGTGGCAGTAATGGTATGTAGGAGTCAACAAAAGAGAGGTGTCTCTGAGGAACTGATGCTTTTGGAGATTAAAGTGTGTTGAATGTATTTAAATGTTGCAAAAGATCTAACTGATGAAGAATTGTGTGAGCCTATGGAAGTCATGACGTAACTAAAAGCCTACTACTCAGGAGAAGCAAGCATAGATGAAGGATTGGTCATAGCTGAGCAGTGGAACTCTATAAAATGTTAGAGGAGGAAACAAGAGAAGGAGTGAAAATGAAAGATTCTTTTATGTTAACTAGTTGAAATAAATTGGAATAAAAAAAGTACTTGTCCAATTATTTAGGTTTTTACCTGTGAAAGAGAGAGACAGAGAGTGAGAAAGAAAGAGGCAGAGAGAGCCAGAGAAAAAGAGAGAGAAAGAAGAGAGCATAAACTACTGATATCAGGAATGAAAGATGGAGCATCACTGCAGATAATTCCAATATTAATATGTTAGTGAGAAAATATTTTAAACAACTTTGTGGCAAAACAAAAGCTGGCAACATAAGAAAGTGGACACATATTCTAAAATCACGACTTGCCAAAACTGAGAATAGAAGAAATGAAAAATTTGAATAGTTCTTTATCTATTAATAAAGTTTTATTAAGTCTTTATTTCAAAATATATTTCAGGCCTATAACACTTCTTTGCTAAATTCTACCAAACATTTGAGAAAGTAATAATGCCCTTCTTTCACAAATATTCTCAGTGTTTCATAAAAGAATAAATAGTTCTAAATTCATTATCTGGGGCTTTGAGTACCGCAGCACCAAAACCATACATATATGTTTTTAAAATGAAAGCCACAACATATTGACACATAGTTTCATAACAAAATATTAGCAAACAAACCCAAAAAATACCGTGGAGAAAATTTTTTAAATCTTTAAATAAATGCAAAGTATGTCATAATACTGAATGGGAAGATTTCTTCTTATAATTTGTCCTCAAATTTATTTATGAACCAATACAATTCAATGGAAAAAGTATTTCCAACAAATTGCTGATAAAGCAAGTCTACACATGCAGAAATGAACCTATCCTCTGACACAAACCATACACCTAAAATTACAATTTAAAAACTGACTATTAGAAAATGCAGGGCTAGGCCTGGCGCGGTGGCTCACGCCTGTAATCCCAGCACTTTGGGAGGCCAAGGCGGGTGGATCACGAGGTCAAGAGATCGAGATCATCCTGGTCAACATGGTGAAACCCCGTCTCTACTAAAAATACAAAAAGTTAGCTGGGCATGGTGGCGCGTGCCTGTAATCCCAGCTACTCAGGAGGCTGAGGCAGGAGAATTGCCTGAACCCAGGAGGCGGAGGTTGCGGTGAGCCGAGATCGCGCCAGTGCACTCTAGCCTGGGTAACAAGAGTGAAACTCCGTCTCAAAAAAAAAAAAAGAAAAGAAAAAAAAAAAGAAAATGCAGGGCTAAATTTTCATTACTTTAAGATGGGAAAAATTTACTTATAACAAAGAAAGCATTAAGCATGAACAAAGAAATTGTATGAAAATTGCAAATTCTACTTTTCAAAATAAAATATTAAGAAGTGGAAAATGCAAACCAGAGAGTAAAAAGAAAATTAATACTAATTTCTGACAAAAGACTTTTATCCAGAAAATAAATATTTTTTAAAATGGGCAAAATGTTGAAACAGAAATTTTATAAAAGGAGATATTAATGAGTAATATGAGTATGGATTATACTCAATATGCTCAATATCTTCATTAAAATGCAAGTTAAAATCAAAAAGAAATACCATTTCAGACCTACTAGGTAGCTAAAACTTGAAATCTGATTCTATCACATGGTGATAAAGCGTTCCTGCAACTTAAATTTACATATTCCTGCCATTTGGGTTGGTTCCAGGTCTTTGCTATTGTAAACTGTGCCACAATGAACATATGTGTGCATGTATCTTTATAATAAAATGATTTATAACAACTTGGCAGTTATCACATGACTCAGGAATTAATTATACTCTTATCTATATTCCCCCCAAATGAAACCATATCTACATACAAATATTTATACACAACTGTTTATAGAATCTTTTTCTTTGTAAGTAATATTCTAGAACTCAAAATAACTAAAATTTGTGTTTCTAGGTGAATGGATAAATTGTGGTATACTTATAAAATGGGATTTTACTCATCCACAAAAAGGAATTATTTACATGCACATAACAACACATATTAACATTGCTAAGCAAAATAAGGCAGATATAAAAGAAAACATACAGTATATTTATATGAAATTTTATATCAGACTAAAACAATCAATGATTTTAGAAATCTAATTATTGGTTACTTGGGACTGGGAATGGGAATGATTGCACAGCTCATAAGGGAATTTGATGGGTGATGTAGACATTATAAATATTAATTAGGCCAATGACTAATTGGGTACATATATTTGACAACATTTTTTGAATCTGCTTTAGTTCTTTGTAGATTCTGGATATTAGCCCTTTGTCAGATGGGTGGCTTGCAAAAGTTTTTTCCCATTCTGTTGGTTGCCAGTTTACTCTAATGATTGTTTCTTTTGCTGTGCAGAAGCTCTTAAGTTTAATTAGATGCCATTTGTCTATTTTAGCTTTTGTTGCCATTGTTTTGGTGTTTTAGTCATGAAGTCATTGCCTATACCTCTGTCCTGAATGGTACTGTCTAGGTTTTCTTCTAGGGTTTTTGTTGTGTTAGGTCTTATGTTTAAATCTTTAATCTATCTGGAGTCAATTTTTAGGTAAGGTGTCAGAAAGGGGTCCAGTTTCAGCTTTCTGCACATGGCTCGCCAGTTTTCTCAACACTACTTATTAAACAGGGAATCCTTTCCCCATTGCTTGTTTTTGTTAGGTTTATCGAAGATCAGATGGTTGTAGATGTGTGGCATTACTTCCAAGGCCTCTGTTCTGTTCCATTGGTCTATATCTGTTTTGATACTGGTACCATGCTGTTTTGATTACTGTAGTCTTGTAGTGTATTTTGAAGTCAGGTAGCATGATGCTTCCAGCTTTGTTCTTTTTGCTTATGATTGTCTTGCCTATGTGGGCTCTTTTTTGGCTTCATATGAAGTTTAACATGATTTTTTCCAGTTCAGAGAAGAAGGTTAATGGTAGTTTGATGGGGATAGTATTGAGCATATAAATTACTTTGGGCAATATGGCCATTTTCATGACATTTATTCTTCCTAACCAGGAGCATGGGATGATTTTCCATCTGTTTGTGTCCTCTTTTATTTCCTTGAGCAGTGGTTTGTAGTTCTCCTTGAAGAGATTCTTCACATCCTTTGTTAGTTGTATTCCTAGGTATTTATTATCTTTGTGGCAATTGTGAATGGGAGTTTGCTCTTGATTTGACTCTCTCTTTGTCTGTTATTGGTGTATATGAATGCTTGTGATTTTTACACATTGATTTTCTTTCCTGAGACTGCTGAAGTTGCTTTGCTTCTTAAGAAGATTTTGGGCTGAGACAATGGGGTTTTCTAAATATACAATCATGTCATTTGCAAATAGAAACAATGTGACTTCCTCTTTTCCTAATTGAATGCCCTTTGTTTCTTTTTCTTGCCTGATTGCTCTGACTAAAACTTCGAATACTATATTGAATAGCACTGGCAAAAGAGGGCACCCTTGTCTAGTGCCAGTTTTCAAAGAAAATGCTGCCAGTTTTTGCCCATTCAGCATGATGTTGTCTGTGGGTTTGTCATAAATAGCTTTTTATTATTTTGAGATACATTAGATCGATACCTAGTTTATTGAGAGTTTTTAGTATGAAGGGCTGTTGAATTTTGTCAAAGGCCTTTTCTGCATCTATTGAGATAATCTTGTGGTTTTTGTCTTTGTTTCTCTTTATGTGATGGATTATGTTTATAGATTTGCTTATGCTTAACCCAGACTTGCATCCCCAGGATGAAGCCTACTTGATTGTGGTGGATAAGCTTTTTGATGGGCTGTTGCATTCAGTTTACCAGTATTTTATTGAAGATTTTTGCATTGATGTTCATCATGAGTACTGGCCTGAAATGTTCATTTTTAGTTATGTCTCTGCCAGGTTTTGGTATCAGGATGATGTTGGTCTCGTAAAATAAGTTAGGGAGGATTCTCGCTTTCTGTATTGTTTGGAATAGTTTCAGATGGATTGGTACCAGCTCCTCTTTGTTCATCTTGTAGAATTTGGCTGTGAAACTGTCTGTTCCTGGACTTTTTTTGGTTGATAGGCTATGAATTACTTTGTCTAAATCTCTTTGGAGGTCGTTAGAACTTGCTTTATGTATCTAGATGCTCCTGTATTGGGTGCATAGATATTTAGGATAGTTAGCTCTTCTTGTTGTATTGATCCTTTTACCATTATGTAATGCCCTTCTTTGTCTCTTTTGATCTTTGTTGGTTTAAAGTCTCTTTTGTCAGAGACTAGGATTGCAATCGTTGCTTTTTTGTTGCTCTCCATTTGCTTAGTAAATCTTCTTCCATTTCTTTTAGTCTTTGTGTGTCTTTGCATGTGACATGGGTTTCCTGAATACAGCACACCAATGGGTCTTGACTTTTAATCCAATTTGCCAGTCTGTGTCTTTTGATTGGGGCTTTAGCTCATATACATATAAGGATAGTATTGTTAGTGAATTTGATGCTGCCATTTTGATACTAGTTGGTTGTTTTGCCTCTCAGCTGATGCAGTTTCTTCATTGTGTGGATGGTCTTTACCATTTTAGTGTGTTTTTGCAGTGGTTTGTGCTGATTGTCTCTTTCCATGTTTAGTGCTTCCTTTAGGAGCTCTTGTAAGGCAGTCCTGGTGGTGATGAACTCTCAACAATTGCTTGTCCATAAAGGATTTTATTTCTCCTTCATTTATGAAGCTCAGTTTGGCCAGATATGAAAACATATTTTATGAAAAGTTACAGAAATGCATTTATAATCTGTTAACCTTTTCCATTTTAAGCTGAAATTATCTCAATTGATTCAATGATTATACCAATAAAATTAGTTTATTTCATTGTCCTATATGTCTATTAGTACAATTTAATTTTTATATATTAGACCACAAAATGCAATCAGATCAAAACCTACCATATAGACACAGATAACATGATATTTAGATTATCTTCAAAGAAAGATCCTGGAACATCTCTTTAATTACATGCTATCTGGTTTTTCTAACTGATGAAGGAAATGAAGTATATTCTTTGATAAAGAAAATGACTGCAAAATTAGATAATTAGAATTTTATTAGAATTTTCTCCTTATATAGTCTGATCTCAGAAAATCTAAGTAATTTCTATTAACAATAAATTTAATTTTCTTTTTACTGCTAAATTATAATTTGCACAATTTGATTTATATATCTGTTTTAAAATACATAATTGTTCTCTGATGACTAGAATGATGACACTTCAGAGTTTGTACATCAGAATACAGAGATACCAGTTGTATCATTTTATTCATTTATTTCTGATTGTTTTAGTCATTTGATTATTCTCATAGTTTTGAAATAAACATTTTAGCAAATACTTTTATATTTTTAGGACTTTCTGATACTTTAACATAAAATATTAAAGAGATCATTTTAACATACAAATGTAAACTCAGGTATAACATTTTTAAAATATCTTGTTAGGTTTAAACACAGAGGTGAAATGCATTGAAGCATAATAAATTAGAATACATGGGATCTAATATTGATAAGATAGTTATATATGAAAATTTAACTGCAGCTGAAGGAAATACATGTATATCTCTGAAAGAATTGTTTCTACAGGAATAATAAACTTTCCAAATATCCGATAACTTTAAAGTTTTGTTTTGAAATGCTATAGCTGAACCATTTATGTATTAAAGCCTGATGTAAAATTTGACCAATCAGCATCTTGAACACGGGTTTGTAAACAGACTAAGGCAAAAATAAGAATGCAATAATGGTTTTAAAGTTCATCTATGATTAGATAAGATTGTAATTAACTGAAGGGCCTCTGGGGGAATCAAGGCATGAAACCCAATTGCTGAATTAACCCCAGTATGTTTGTTTATTTGAGGCTTTCACAGCTCCTTTCCAATGTCTTATTTTTGCCACTTCACTCTTTGTAGGATATCTTGGCCCTTCTCCTTCTGGACTCAGTCTTCCTTATCAGCGAAGCTTTCTTTTTCACACCATTGCCCATGACTAAATAGTTTCTGTGAATAAGAGAGTGTATGTAGTTCTCAGTGAGACATTAAATGAAGATTACATGTGTTTTTTAATATTGTTAAGTCTGAGTTATTGAATGGATGTTATTTATTGACCTTGTATCACTTTGAAAATCACAAAAAATATCAGTTGAAATTTTTTGAATGATTACTATGTACCAGGTATGTCAGATAACTATGTTTTAAATGTTACTAAATGCTGAAGATTAAGCAAAATACAAACTTTGTTGAAGAACAGAAAGCTAAGGCAGAATCAAAGGCTTATGTCTATCCAACTGCAAATCCCTGACTTTTCTCCTTTAAACTCCAGATCCCCAAATGCATATGTGTACACACATATAATACATATATATATACACAATACATACACACACATATACATTTATGTATATGTCTATAATATGTATTATATGTATGTATATCTGTAACATGTATTATATGTATGTTTATATGTAAATGTGCATATATGTGTGTGTATGTGTATACATGTGTATGTACAGCCACATGCATATACATTTCAAAAATTTGGCCTGTGTAAGCCAAAATTACTTAAAATTCTTGTGTCTTAATTTTTCCTTCAGTGAACTGGATAATAATATAATCTAAATCAGAGAGATGTTAGAATAATTAAATAAATGAAAGAGTATGCTTAGTATAGGAAAATGAACATAGGTTTCAGTAACTCAACCCTCCCTAAAGGACATATTTAAAGGCTCCTGGGTTTTTTCTTAGTTCAGGATTATTTTTCTTGCAATTTCTGATGCTGATCTAGTAATTTCCTTTTCCAAGTCCCATATTATTATTTTATCACTCTATAAATAACTAGGATGGTTATTTTCTGATAATAAGATCATATTTATATTTTATGCATTTATAAACTTGATCACAGTTGATGTACACTGTTCAATATTTACAGAATGGCTTTTATCATCTAATCCTGGACATTTCTAAGAAATAAAAGGGATACTACTAAAAATAATAGAAGGAGAGGAACTAGAAATTGAAGCTATTCTGGGAAAATTGAGACATATAGTCATGATAACAGGTATTAGTTGTTTTGCCAAAATGATTTTGCATCATGCATGATGTTTTATTCTGGAACTATTTCTTTTTATGTGAGTATTGTTTATGAATGAGTTCTACTCATTTCCAATATAAAAAATTCTGTCTTTTATGACAATTTCCATTTATTTTTCTGCCTTGGCTTTACTGACAGAATAAAAAATTTAAATTCTGAAATGGTAGTGGAAAAATATACCCTCAGGTAATGTCTAAGAACCCCAATTTTGTACTCGGGGTAATTTCATAAAAATTTTATTTGAAACAAATTGCCTGTCTTTTACAAGTCATGGTTTCATACTTTTACCATTTCATAGCCCCTCTTATGAAGATGATACATGATTATTACATATGACTGTGCAGAACTGCAGTTCCTAAAATCATTTTTAATATGAACAGAAATTACATTATAAATACATCTAAATATTTAATTAATTTTTATATATTTAAGCAATGTACCTTTTAGCCAAGCTTCTAGTTAAATTGTTATACATTCTGAGTAAAATCAAGATATATAGAATTTTCAAACACACACAGAGTATTTATATAACATATGTATTATATATGCGTATATGTATAATCCATGTTTATTTTTATATGTATATCTATATGTTTACATGTGTTTATGCACACACATTTATTCATTTCCAAACTTTAGATGATGTTAACCTGAAAATATTACTTATAGTATTTGTGTGTCAGTTTCTTTTTTCATAAAGTCAGAATAATAACATAATATAAATCAGAGTTTTGTTGGAATAATTAACCAAAATAAGTCAAAAATTATGCTAAGAATAGTTTTACAAGCACATAGATTTTACAGGCACACTAAAAGTATAGAGTTTAGGCTGATTGATAACAGTTATGACAATAAGAACATAACAGCAAGAAGAGACGTTTCAAGCTGTGACCTAGAAGGAGAACTGTCAAAAGTATCCTTTAATGTATCAGGTACTCTGCTGCAAGGGGCAGAATCTGTCAACAAGACCAAGTTAAAAATTTGGATTTGGCTATTAGAAATAACAGTGAAGCTTAATATTAGATAGTAGTTAGAATGTAATGATTCTGGCTTCCCCTAATAATTTATTAAACTCCTCCTTAATATTATCACAAAATAATGACTTGGAAAGATAAGGCAGAAATTAATGCAGAAATTTTCAGCTCATCAGTTATTAAAGACAAGAATTCTGGGCATAGGAAAAAGTCATAGGCTGGGAAGGTGTTCAGAGTCTAGAAACAGAAAAGGAAGGCATATTTTTCTTTGACTATTTCTCCCACTGTAACCCTGCAATTAGTCCACTTAATATTCCTAAAAATGCACATTTTCAGCAGTTCTAACAAAAGTGAATTTTTCAAAGCAGCATTCTATTGACACAGTTTTATTATCATTATATACAGGACTGTTTTAAATGCTAAGCCACAGAAAATTCAGCAGAATGCCATCACAAGTTTCAGAACAACACATTTAGACCAAAATCCTGATGTTTACAAATAGTGGAAAACAAAATTAATCTGCTGAAAAAAGTAAAAGCAATGTTAGGGATAGAGATTAATGCCTTACACAGGAAAGAAGAATGAAAATGACAGTAACTGAGGGCTTAAGACAGGCAAGGACCAACCAACCAAACAAGGAAAACCTGTGAGTAAAATGTGTACCCTTCAGTTTTAAGTTGTTGATTGTATTACAGCACACCCTCAATTCTGTTCGTCCAAAACTTCAACAAGAATTTTCTTGCATATGTAACAGCTTGTGGAGGAAAATAAAACAACAGAAAGACTGTCCAGTGTACAGTCAAGTAGCATAAAAAGATTCCAAATTTGTTGGAGCCAATCACATAGCAGAATTACACAGTAGAAAACATTGTAAGAAGTAACACAAGAGGGATGCAACTTTCCCGAGGATCATCCTAGGTGATTAAGTATTAGAGATATAACTATTATATTTGAACACTTAAGGGAGGCCAGCCAGGGTGGATCATATCTGTAATCCCAGCATTTTCGGAGGCCAGGGTGAGCGGACCACTTGAGGTCGAGTGTTAAAGACCAGCCTGGCCAACAGGGTAAAGCCCTGTCTCTACTAAAAATACAAAAGTTAGTCAAGTGTGGTGGCACACACCTGTAATCCCAGCTACATGAGAGGCTGAGGCAGAAGAAAACTTGAACTTGGGAGGCAGAGGTTTCAGTGATCCAAGATCGCACCACTGCACTCCAGCCTGGGCAATAGAGCAAGACTCCGTCCCAAAATAAGCAAACAAAAAACATTCAAAGAAATTACATCCCCAAAAGTGATTCCCTCCAGGCCAGGCCCCAAAATATTGGTTACATAAATGCACATGACTCAATAGCATATTTGCCTGCACATGTTACTAGAATGGCATGTTTGCCATGCTTATTGCCTTGATAAAGAGAACTTTAAACCAAGAGAATTTATTTGAGTTTAAATGCAAAGAGATTCTTAGAAGTGGCCTGAGAAAAAATGAACAATAAAGTGTTGGCTCTGTAGAACTGTGACTCATGGTGTGGGCTTCAGAGCAGCATCGCTGGCATCAAGTGAGAGTTAGTAGGAAATGTAGACTCTCTGGCTGTGACCCCAGATCACTGAGTCAGATTTTAAAATTCATTAACATACCCAGTGTATTTAAATGCACATTGAAGTTTCAAGAGTAACACTCATTGCTGTTGTCTGTGTAATAAACCACTCCAAAGTTTAATGGACACAAATAAAATTTGTTTTGTTTTTCTCATTCCTTATGATTTTGGGGGGATTGATAAGTCCTTAGTTGGGCTCACATTTATGCAGATGCAGTTAGATAGTGGCTTGTGCTGGAATTGCAAGATGACCTCACTCAGAAACCTGTATCTTAGCATGGCTGAAAGCCTAGGATATTTCTATCTCTATTTCTCTCTTTCTCTTTCTCTCTCTCTGTCTCATCACTCATCCCCCTTCTTTCTTTTTTTCTCTGTTTCTTTCTCTATTCCTCCCTGTGGTATCTTGACTTATTGGACTTCCTTTCAAAAGGCTTAAATGCAGTGTGGTGCAGTGGCTCATGCCTATAATCCCAGTGCTTTGGGAGGCCAAGGTGGGTGGGGCGCTTTATCCCAGACTTCCAGACCAGACTGAGCAATATGGTGAAACCCCATCTGTCTCTACAAAAAATACAAAAATTAGCCTAGCATGGTGGCATGTTCATGTAGTCCCACCTATGTGGCAGGCTGAGGTAGGAGGGTCACCTGAGCCTGGGAGGTTGAGGCTGCCATGATCATGCCACTGCACACACAGCCTGTATGACACAAAGATATTCTGTCTCAAAAAAGACAAAAAAGTTAAATCTCCTCAACATTAAAAAGAAGTTCCAATGTGTAAGTGGTGAAATGTATTTACCAAGCTTTTACTTATAACGTATTTGCTGTTTCATTAGCCAAGGCCAGTTACTAGTTCAAGGTCAGAATCCATGTGGGAGGCAGCAATTCATGAGTTTGAGTTCCAGCATCATAGTTCAGTAATGACCACTAAATTTATTGTCCAACCCTTGCTCTCAAGAATCTCAGTTTGAATAGTCCCCATGTCTGCCTATGATGCCATCCAAAGGAGCAATAACATAAGCCTATTATATACTTTCCCTGTAGTGAAGTTTGGACTGCCACATGAATGAAATGTCTATAATTACCTTGACATAAATGACCAGGTGGGACTTTGAGAGCTGATCCTCCCTTTACATGCTGCCTATAAAGTTATCTTTAAACTAAACAGAAAAGAAAAAAAAAAAGAAACCATGACATGGGGACAGTAAACATCTGGCTGTCACCACAGCATTCTAGCAGTGAATTGGCTTTATCAGCTTCACTCTGCTGATCATTGCTAGACTGTGGACAAACAGCCACCAATGTCTAGAAGAGGGTGCATAAAAGCCTTTATTTCTTCTGCTGAGAAAGCAACCTTCACTTAATAATATGGTATTCTAATAAAAATGGTGTTCATAGAACTAAAATGCACACATTTCAGTTCTGTAAATGGAAGATGGCTGGTCATTTACCAATTCCAACACAGTTTCATTCCTAGCCACCTCATGTAGATATTGTCAAGAGTAACTTATTGCATTTCTATGTGTCATTCTCCAAACATTACAATAATGTACATACTGTTTTATCAAATAGCTTTTAAAATCACTAATAAAGGAGAATAACCATGCAATAACACTGTCTCATAATTACACACAGGATTACACTTACTAGCACTCTTTCTGAAGTGCTAGGACTTCAACCTATAAATTTATGGGTGAAGGGAGTGGCATGGAATCCCATTCATAATACCCATATTAATCCAGAAACTCATAGAATGTAAGTCTCCTCTATGATCTGTACTGTTTTGCTCAATATTTCAGATGGCCAGATGAGTATAATTTCATTTTAAGACTGGCTTCCAAGGAGTTGACCCTTTGTTAGTCTAGCTTAATTTTCAGTATTTATCTCAAGGTTATCTTTTGTCCCTTGTGCTTCTGCTCTATATGAGTGTGTCTGTGCACATCTTGGAGATTGGTATCAGTTGTGCTCCTGCTGGGTTTCTGACTTTCATGGAGACTGTAGCCCCTTTCTTTGGACAAATTTCCCCCTTTCAGAATAGTACTATTTACCCAAACCTGTATTTCCATTGTATCTTGGAAGTAACTAACTTGTTTTTTTTATTTTACAGACTCAGAGTTGGGGGATACTTGTCTCAGATGGGACTTTGGACTGTGGACTTTTGAGTTCATGCTGGAATGAATTAAGACTTTAGACTTTG
Source organism: Cebus imitator (assembly GCF_001604975.1). Taxonomy (NCBI): domain Eukaryota; kingdom Metazoa; phylum Chordata; class Mammalia; order Primates; family Cebidae; genus Cebus; species Cebus imitator. Next base: position 1,269,116 of record NW_016107675.1, on the reverse strand, counting down.
GGGGACTGTTGGGAAGATGTGATTATATTTTGCAATGGAAGAAGGACATGAGAGTTGGGAAGGGTTAGAATGAAATAATGTGATTTGTATCTATGTCCCTATTCAAATCTCATGTCTAATTGTAATTTTCAGTGTTGGAGCTGGGGCCTGGTGGAAAGTATTCTCATGATATTGAGTTCTCGCTATATGTGATTGATTAAAAGTGTGTAGCATCTCTCTCCTCTCTTCCTCCTGTTTCAGTCATGAAAAATATGCCTGCTTCTCGTTTGCCTTCCACTAGAATTGAAAGTTTCCTGAGGCTAACCCAGAGCTATCATGCTCTCTGTATGTCCTGTGGAACCATGATCCCATTAAATCTTTGTTCTTTATAAATTACCCAGTCCTAGGTATGTCTTTATAGCAGGGTGAGAAGAGAAAAATATACCTCACTTTTAATAATAGTTAGATGGAAAATCATTAACAAGAAAATAGACTTAAATAACACTAATAACCAGATAGATCTGATAGACATGCATAGAAAAATCACCTAACAGTAGCAGAATACTTCTTTTCTCAATCATAGGTGGAACATTCTCCAGGGTAAAATATAGGCTTGCCACAAAAGAAGTCTGTTCTTTGATCAAAGTCAAATTTAATTAGAAATTTAAATTAAGTTTTAAAATATTAACAGAAGAAAATTTGAGAATTCACAATTATGTGAGTGTAAACAACACATTTTTATTATTACTAGTTTTAAACTTCTATGTTACGTTCAGGTGTACATGTTCAGGCTTGTTAAATAGATAAATTACATGTCTCAGAGGCTTGGTTCACAGATTATTTTGTCACCCAGGTAATAGGTGTATTACCCAATAGATAGTTTTCCTATCCTCACCCTTCTTGCACCCTTCTCTGTCAAATACTCTTTGGTGACTGTTATTTCCTTTATTGTGTCCATACTGATATAGTTTGGCTCTGTGTCCCCACCCAAATATAACCTTGAATTGTATTCTCCATAATCCCGTGTGTCAAGGGTGGGACCAGGTGGAGGTAATTAAATTAATGGGTGTCATTTGTCCCATGCTGTTCTTGTGCTAATGACTGAGTCTCATAAGATCTGATGGTTTTATAAGTATCTGTCATTTTTCCTGTATGTGCCCATTCACTCTTCTGCCACTCTTTAAAGAGGTACTTTCTGCCATAATTGTAAGTTTCCTGAGGCCTCTCAAGCTATGCAAAACTATGAGTAAATTAAACCTCTTGTCTTTATAAATTACCCAGTCTCAGATATTTCTTCACAGCAGCATGAGAATGGCCTAATATACATATGTACTCAGTATTTAGCTTCCACTTATAAGTGAGAACATGTGGTATTTGGTTTTCTGTTCCCCTTTTATTCATGTAGAATAATGACCTCCAGCTCCTCCCATGTTGCTGTAAGGGAAATAATATCATTCTTTGTTATGACTGCATAGTATTCCATGATATAGATATGCTGCATTTTCTTTATCCAGTCTACCATTGATGAGCATTCAGGTTGATTCCATGCATTTGCTATTGGGAACAGTGCTGTAATAAACATATGCATGCATTTTTCTTTATGGTAGAATGATTTATGTTCCTTTGGGGAGATATCCAGTAGTGGAAATGCTGGGTCAAACGGTAATTCTCTTTTAAGTTCTTTGAGATATCATCAAACAATTTTCTGCAATGGCTAAACTAATTTACAGCCCTACCAGCAGTGTGTAAGTGTTCCCTCTTCGTTGAAACCTCACCAGCATGTTTTTGTGTTGTTGTTGTTTTTTTTACTTTTATATAATAGCCATTCTGACTGGTGTGACGTGGTATCTAACTGTATTTTTAATTTGCATTTCCTCTAATGATTAGTAATGTAAGCAACACGTTATTAAATACTATAGGGTCAAAGAGAAAATCAAAAGTGAAGCTAGAAAATACTTTCAGATGAATGAAGCCAATATTTTATCTACTCCAGTTTATGGCTTGTATCTAAAGCAATGCTTAGAGGGATATTTATTAATCAAATACCTGTGTTAAGAAAGAACAAAAATATAAAATCAATAGCCTAATTTTTGATCACAAAATACTAGGTAAAAAGAGTAAACAGAGCTTCAACTAAGCAAAACAAAGGGGTAATAAAGATTAGGGTAAAGTCATCCAAACTGAGGATAAGAAAAATTCAAAAATTAATGAAAACAAAATGTATATATAAAGCAAAAATACAAATGTTAAGTCCAACCTTATAAAAATTTCTAATGACAAATTTTGTCTAGTCTGACCCAGAAAAAGCCAGTAGATTTAATTTAGTAAAAGTAGAAGTGAAAAGACTAGACACAACTACCAATACTACAGAAAGAAAAAGTACTATCAAAGAATACTATGAACAGCTATGTATCAAGTTAGAATACTTAAAATGGCAAATTTTTAAGCATAAATTGGTAAAATTTATTGAAAAACTATAAAATCTAAATTGACACTTAACATGTAAAGATAAAAAATGATATTGTTAAAATCCAACAAATAATAGCCAAGGCTAGAAGTCTTCACTGATAAACTTTATCAAACTTTAAAGAATTAACATCGACCAACTAATTCAATAAGGCCTGTATTAATGGGATACACAAACCAGCAAACATGTTACAAGTAAAGAAAATCATAGACCAATACTTTTTATTAATGTATATACAAAAATCTTCTACAAAACCCTGGCAAGCCCAATATAGCCACAAATGAAAACAATTGTAAATACGACAATTCTACTAAAAGTGTTCTGCAGATTTAACAAAATCTTTATAAAAACATTCTCTTGGAATAAAGACAAGTGGACGAAAGCACATGAAAAGATGGCCAATATCATGAATCACTAGGGAAACACAAGTTAAAATCACAGTGCTATACCACTTCACACCTACACAAATAGCTAAATTTCAGAAAAAGGCAGACATTGATTTTGTTTCCTAAAGTTTTACTGAATTTATTTACCAAATCTAAGAGTTTTTTGGATGAGTCTTTAGGGTTTTCTAGGTATGAGATTATTTCATAAATAAATAAATTGTTCTACCAAAGAGACATGTACTCATGTTAATCACAGCACTATTCATAGTAGCAAGGACATAAAATCAACCAGGTGCCCATCAATGGTAGACTAGATAAAGAAAGTGTGGTACATAAGCACCATGTAATAAGAGTTGGCCTTAAAAAAAAATAAAGTCATTTATTTGGCAGCAACATAGATGAAAATGAAACCCATTATCTTAAGTGAAACAACTTAGAAAAAGAAAGTCAAATATCCCATGTTCTCACTTGTAAGTGGGAATTGAACAATAGGTCCACATGAACACAGAGTGTAGGATGACAGATATTGGAGACTCAGAAGAGTGGTAGAGTAGGGGAATGTCAAATAGAAAGAAAAATTCTGACTGTCCAATCTAAATATGTAATTAAGCTTACCAGGTAATTGATTTAATTATTTTGTTTAGAGTGAATTTTCTTTTTCTTTCAGAGTTGAATTACACTTAAACTCACAATTCACAATAATATCTTTTATAATAATTTAAATTATATGTATTGCTCCATAATAATGTAAACCGGGGTTATGCTACTCAAATTAGCATTGTAGTATTTTAGAGAATTAACTGGTGCTTCACCAAGGAAAATGTCTCATCCTTTTAAAACTAGTTTATCAGCAAGTAAGAAACTAATTTTATATTTCTTAATATATAATTGATCTTTACACAGTCAGCTTCCCTGCTTTGAACAAAAGATACAGTTTTTCAATGAAATTACTCTCATACATTAAGAGCAGAACAGCTGTGCATAATTAATTTTGTTATATTAAATACTATAAGATTTTATAACCAATTGTCAAACACCATTATCTGCTAACAAAATAATTTATCACTCTTTAATTTCTTAATTCATAATGAATAAATACCAACCTAATTAATCTCTCTTAAGATTACTAAATTCATTAGACAATTTGAGTTGATTCATTGACCAGACCCCAATATTTATGTAAAAGCTGTATTTTAAGTCTTTAAATCACCTGCTTTCCTTTGGAGCAAAGGGCTTAGATACAGAATTTAGTATGTTATTCATGTGAATATTTTGCATATTTTCTTTTGAACTTGAATTAACCTTGTTGAATTTTAGGAATAATAATTATTAATATATATATATCCTAATAGTAAATGTACAATTCAAAATTTTTTTGGTCCATACTACCAAAGGCTGTGGATGGATTGTTCATAATCTTATTTGTTTTCTGTCAATAATTCACTAAAACTACAGTTTTCCGCCTTATGTGAAAGTTGGCAGTTGAAAGGTAGCTACCTGTGCTGTTACCTACCACTCAGGTATTGTATTGTTACTTGACTGTAAGCTCATTGATAAAATGTAATGTCTACAATATGTTTTAGGGTAAAACTATTTTAAATGTGTAAGACTTCATTGACTTTTTAGTGACAAAAATTAAAGCATTTTTCTACAGTTGCTGTCTTCCCACCTCATTAATAATATACTGGATGGGGTCGATCATACATTTCTTTTTCTTATGCATTCCACGAAGACTTATCTACCTGTCAGAACAACTTGGGAGGTTTTTATTAAAAATGGAGACACGTGGTAATTAGTAAAGTTTTTACAAAATTGAACTAATTTGTACATTAAATACTTGAAGAATTTTTGATGCAAGGTTGGCAAAATTGCAGCAAGGTATGAGGAAATTGTACAAGAGAAGTAAAGTATGTTAAATAGTTTTCTGCCTCTATCCACACAACAATGGCATTATAGTATAAATTTCCTAAGATCTAAAACTGGTATTTTTGCTGATTGACCCTAAATATCTGACAAAAACTAATTTGTAGTTGAATAATGTTTTACTGCCTTGAGAGGTCACATTTTGAGGACCTTCCAACTGATACATGGGTTTAACTATGGCAGGTAGTTGTACCACATATAAACATGTTACTCTAGATGAGGAGTCAGCAAGCAGTTGGACACTCCACAGTTCACTAAAACCATGCCTTTATACTTTTTGTTGTTAACTGGCAATAAATTTTATCAACTATTTTTAATTTTAACCACTTAGTGTGAAGACATTATTATGCAATTAAATATTCTAAATTTTTTAACTTAATTTTTGTGAGTACATAGTAGGTTCATAAATTTATACAGTACATAAAATATTTTGATGCAGGCATGCAATGCCAATAATTGCATCAAAGTAACTTAAGTATCTGTCACCTCAAGCATTATACTTTCTTTGTGTTATGAACAATTTAATTACTCTGTTTTAGTTATTTAAAATCTGTATGACAAATTATTGTTTGCTGTAGTCATCCTGTTGCTTTATCAATGATAGATCTTATTCATTCTATCTAACTATACTTTTGTACCTATTAACCATCTCCACTTCTCCACCTCTACTACCCTTCCCAGTCTCAGGTAACCATCATTCTACTCTTTATCTCCATGAATTCAATTGTATTAATTTTTAGCTCCCACAAATAAGAAAGAGCATATAATGTTCGTCATTCTGTGTCTGGTTAATTTTAACTTAACATAATGAGCTCCATTTCCATTTATGTTGTTGATGACATGATCTAATTCTTATGGTTGAATAATCATAAGTAAGAATTAGATCATGGCATTTTCTAATTCTTGAAAATGGCACATATGTGGTACATATGTACCATTGTGCATATGTACCACATTTTCTTTATCAATTCATCTATTGATGGACACTTAGGTTGCTTCCAAATCTTGGCTATTGTGGATAGTACTGCAATAAATATAGGAGTGCAGATATCTCTTTGATATACGAATTCCCTTTCTTTTGGGTATACACCTAGCAGTGGGGTGGTTGATGGATAATATTGTAGTTCTATTTTTAATTTTTTGAGGAACCTTCAAGCTGTTCTCCAAGTGGCTGTAGTAACTTACACTGCCACCAACAGTGTACAAGGCTTCTGTTTTCTCCACAGAAGAGAAATATCTTGATGTTAGTCATTCAAGTAGAGAAATATCTTGATGTTAGTGATAGAGGAGTTCATTGCCTGCAGTAAAAGAGAGCTTCTCATAGTAAACAAAGATCAAGCATAGAAACATTTGTGTCAGCCACAGTCAGCTTTTATCCATTAGTGCCACCTACTGGCATGGAGGATGAAGTGCACAATTCAATAGAAAATCTACTGACAAAACTACCCAGAACAGGGGAACAAGGTAAGCTTCCTGAGACCTCTGCTGTCTCAGTACCACAGGAGTCAGTGAGCCTGCAAACATACTCAGTAGATAGCACTTATGACCAACATTTAAGAGCCACCACGAAAAGAGTATCTATAACCAAGAAACATACAGTGTTTGCCACAGAAAGCACCCAGAACCAAAGCTTAAGGATACTACATAACATATATTATAGTAACATTCTCAAGGTAAGGGTAATCTCATCCAAATAAAAGTAAATTTAGAATACCAACAAGATAGCTAATCTAGATGAGAAGACACCAGACAAACAATTCTGGAAGCATAAGCTAACATATTTTTGCAATATCCCCAAAGGTATACTAGCCATCTACAATGTATCCTAACTAGCTCTCTATGATGTATCCTAACTGAAAGGAAAGTTCTGAAATGGCAGGAAACAATTCAAAATATGGATTGTAAGGCAACACAGTGAGATCCAAAATAAAGTGGAAAAGCAACACAAAAAATGGGAAAAATTAAAACCAATTCAGAATATAAAAGAAGAGAAAGATATTTAAAAAGAAAGGAAGAAAGAAAGAAAAAGAAAGAAAAGAAAGAAAGAAAGAGAAAGAAAGAAAGAAAGAAAGAAAGAGAGAACTTCAGGAAGTGAAAAAATTTACTGAAGAAATGTCAAAATATAGTTGAAACCTTTAACAAAAAATAGACTAATCAGAGAAAATAATTTAAGAGTGTGAAAACTGATCATTTTAATTAACCTAGTCATACAAAACTTAAAAATAAATTAAAATATAAACAAAGCTATTAGAAATATGAGATTATGTAAAGTGACAAAAACTATCAATAATAGGCATTCCTGATGGAGAAGAACAAAAAGTAAAATGTTTAGAAACGCATTTGTGGAAATTTTTCAGAACTTTCCTGTTCTTGCCTGATTTGTGGGCATCCAAATACGAGAAGCTTGGAGATTACCTGAAGGGTTCTTTAGAATATGAACATCACCTAAACACATAGTCATCATACTGTCCAAGCAAATGTAAAGGAAAAAATCTTAAGAGCAGTTAGAGAAATGTCAAATTACCTCTGAAGCAAATCCAATCAGACTAACAAAGGAAAACTCAGTAGAAACTGTACAAGCCCGAAGACATTGAGGTAATATTTCCAGTCTTCTTAAAGAAAAATAACATTTCTGTGAAAAATTTTTGCTAAACTAAGCTTCATAAATGAAAGGGATATAAAGTCTTTCCCAGACAAGCAAACACTGATAGAATTTGTCAACACTAGGCAGGTCCAAAAAGAAACGCTCAAAGAATTTCTAAACATGGAAATAAAAGATGATACTCATCATCATAAAAACATATGAATGTGTAAAACTTGCAGGTCTTAAAGGAAGCAATTTCACAATTTATATTGTAAAGCAACTTGATAATACTTAACATTGTAACAAAAACAAAACCTCACAAATCAATACTAACCTTGAACACAAATGCACTAAATGCTTCACTTTAAAGATAGAGGCTGCATAATGGATAAAAGAAGAAATTCCCACTATATAATGCATAGAAGAAACGTACCTAACTGGTACAGACATTTACAGACTCAAAATTAAAGGGCTGAAAAATATATTCTATACAAATTGAAACATAATATGAGCAGGAATAGCTATACTTATACCAGATAATACTGAGTTAAGACAACAACAGTTTAAAAAATGACAAAGGGAATAATTATATAATGATAAAGGGATCATCTCAACAAGAAAATACAACAATTCTCAATATGTATGCATTCAATACAGGAGCACCCAGATTCATAAAACAAATACTACTTGACCTAACAAAAGAGATAGGCAGGCCCATGGATGCTGCTGAAGAAGCATCATTAAAGTCTCTTTTCTCCTTGCTATCACGTCTAATTCAGAGTCTCCTAAAGAGCTGGAACAGCTCAGGAAGCTCTTCATTGGAAGGTTGAGCTTTGAAACAACTAACGAGAGCCTGAGGAGCCATTTTGAGCAATGGGGAATGCTCACAGACTGTGTGGTAACGAGAGATCCAAACACTAAGCACTCCAGGGGCTTTGGGTTAGTCACTTATAAAACTGTGAAGGAGGTGGATGCAGCCATGAATGCAAGGCCACACAAAGTGGATGGAAGAGTTGTGGAACCAAAGAGAGCTGTCTCAAGAGAAGATTCTCAAAGAGCAGGTGTCCACTTAACTGTGAAAAAAAAATTGTTGGTGGCATTAAAGAAGACACTGAAGAACATCACCTAAGAGATTATTTTGAACACTATGGAAAAATAGAAGTGATTGAAATGACTGACAGAGGCAGCAGCAAGAAAAGGGGCTTTGCCTTTGTAACCTTTGACAACCATGACCCCGTGGATAAGATTGTCATTCAGAAATACCACACTGTGAATAGCCACAACTAGGAAAGCCCTGTCAAAGTGAGAGATGGCTAGTGCTTCATCCAGCCAAAGAGGTCAAAGTGGTTTTGGAAACTTTGGTGGTGGTAGTGGAGGTGGTTTTGGTGGGAATAACAACTTTGGTCATGGGGGAAACTTCAGGGGTCATGGTGGCTTTGGTGGCAACTGTGGTGGTGGTGGATATGGTGGCATTGGGGATGGCTATAATGGATTTAGTAATGATGGTGCGTGGTTATGGAGGAGGCAGCCCTAGTTATTTTGGAGGAAGCAGAGGCTATGGAAGTGGTGGACAGGGTTATGGAAACCAGGGCAGTTGCTATGGCGGGAGTGGCAGCCGTGACAGCTATGACAACAGAGGCAGAGGCAGCTTTGGCAGTGGTAGTGGAAACAATATCAGAGGTGGTGGAAGCTACAATGATTTTGGCAATTACAACAATCAGCCTTCAAATTTGTGACCAATGAAGGGAGGAAACTTTGGAGGCAGAAGCTGTGACCCCTATGGTGGCGGCGACCAATACTTTGCCAAACCACAAAACCAAAGTGGATATGGCAGTTCCAGTAGCAGCAGTAGCTATGGCAGTGGCAGAAGATTTTGATTAGGAAACAAAGCTTAGCAGAAAAGGAGGGCCAGAGAAGGAACAGGGAAGCTACAGGTTACAACAGATTTGTGCTATTTGCAGATGACATGATTGTATATTTAGAAGACACCATCATCTCAGCCCAAAATCTCCTTAAACTGATAAGCAGCTTCAGCAAAGTCTTAGGATACAAAATCAGTGTGCAAAAATCACAAGCATTCCTATACACCAATAACAGACTTAAAGAGAGCCAAATCAAGAACGAACTGCCATTCACAATTGCTACAAAGAGAATAAAATACCTAGGAATACAACTAACAAAGGATGTAAAGGACCTCTTTAAGAAGAACTACAAACCACTGCTCAAGGAAATAAGGGAGGACACAAACAGATGGAGAAACATTTCATGCTCATGGTTAGGAAGAATCAATATTGTGAAAATGGCCATACTGCCCAAAGTAATAGATTCAATGCTATCCCCATCAAGCTACCAATGACTTTCTTCGCAGAACTGGAAAAAAACACTTTAAACTTCATGTGGAACCAAAAGAGAGCCCGCATAGCCAAGTCAATTCTAAGCAAAAAGAACAAAGCTGGAGGCATCACGCTACCTGACTTCAAACTATACTGCAAGGCTACAGTAATCAAAACAGCATGGTACTGGTACCAAAACAGCGATGTAGACCAATGGAACAGAACAGAGACCTAGGAGGTAATGCCACCCACCTACAGCCATCTGATCTTTGACAAACTTGACAAAAACAAGCAATGGGGAAAGGATTCCCTATTTAATAAATGGTGTTGGGAAAACTGGCTAGCCACGTGCAGAAAGCAGAAACTGGACCCCTTCCTGACACCTTACACTAAAATTAACTCCAGATGGATTAAGGACTTAAACCTAAGACCTAACATCATAAAAACCCTAGAAGAAAACCTAGGCAAAACCATTCAGGACATAGGCATAGGCAAGGACTTCATGACTAAAACACCAGAAGTGTTGGCAACAAAAGCTAAAATAGACAAATGGGACCTAATTAAACTCCAGAGTTTCTGCACAGCAAAAGAAACAATCATTACAGTGAACTGGCAACCAACAGAATGGGAAATAATTTTTGCAATCTACCCATCTGACAAAGGACTTATATCCAAAATCTACAAAGAACTAAAACAGGTTACAAGAAAAAAATACAAGCAAGCTCATTCAAAACTGGGTAAAGGATATGAACAGACACTTTACAAAAGAAGACATATATGAGTCCAACAACATATTAAAAAAATGCTCATCATCACTTGTCATTAGAGAAATGCAAATCAAAACTACATTGAGATACCATCTCACGCCAGTTAGAATGGCGATCATTAAAAAGTCTGGAGACAACAGATGCTGGAGAGGATGTGGAGAATTAGGAACACTTTTACACTGTTGGTGGGAGTGCAAATTACTTCAACCATTGTGGAAGACAGTGTGGCGATTCCTCAAGGACCTAGAAATAGAAATCCTATTTGATCCAGCAATCCCATTACTGGGTATATATCCAAAGGATTATAAATTGTTCTACTATAAGGACACATGCATATGAATGTTCATTGCAGGACTGTTTACAATAGCAAAGACTTGGAACCAACCCAAATGCCCATTTATGATAGACTGGACAGGGAAAATGTGGCACATATACACCATGGAATACTATGCAGTCATAAAAAACTATGAGTTCATGTCCTTTATAGGGACATGGATGAACCTGGAAACCCTCATTCTCAGAAAACTGACACAAGAACAGAAAATCAAACACCGCATGTTCTTACTCATAGGTGGGAGTTGAACAATGAGAACACATGGACACGGGGAGAGGAGCATCACACACTGGGGTCTGTTGGGTGGGGGGACTAGGGGTGGGACAGAGGGGGGTGAGGAGTTGGGGAGGGATAACATGGGGAGAAATGCCAGATATAGGTGATGGGGAGAAAGGCAGCAAACTACATTGCAATGTTTGTACTTATGCAACAATCTTTCATGTTCTTCACATGTATCCCAAATCCTAAAATGCAATAAAATATATATTTTAAAAAACACAAAGAAGGGTAGGTAGTAATACAATAATAGTGGGAAACTTAAACACCCTTCTGATAGTACAAGACAGATCATGGAGTTTAAGAATCAATGTAGAAACTTGTAGTTAAATTGAACCCTAGAAAAAATAAAACTAACAGTAATTTATAGAGCATTCTACTCTATAATCACAGACTATACATTTTTCTCCTCTGTGCATTGAAGATTTTCAATAATTGACCATACAGTAAGCCAGAAAGCAAGTTTCAATAAATTTTAAATAATGAAATCATATCAAATATTTTCTCAGGCCACAGCAGAATAAACTATAAATCAATACCAATAGGAAGCCAAAAAAACTACATAAATACATTTAAAGTAAATAATCTGCTCCTGAATGATTGTTGGGGTAATGATTAAATTAAGGCAAAAATTTTTTGAATTTTGAAACCATGGGTACAGGTTCTACTTGAATCCATGGGAAACAGCAAATGCAGTGCTAAGGGGGAAGTTTATAGTATTAAATACCTACATCAAAAAGAAAAAATCTCAAATGACCCTAATGTTGCATCTCAAGGAACTGAAGAAACAAGAACAAAAAACACCGAAAACTAGCAAAAGAAAAGAAATAACAAAAATCCGAGCAAAAGCAAATGAGATTGAGACCAGAAAAACAATACAAAAAAATAATTTAAAAATTTACATTTTTGGAAAAATAAAATTGATAGACCAGTAGCTAGTTAACTAAGAAAACAAGGGAAATGATTCAAATACATACAACCAGAAATGAAAAGGTGTGGCACAACTGATATAGTTTAATACAAAAGATCATCAGAGACTATGAGCATCTTCACACAGAAGGACTAGAAACCTAGAGGAAATGGATGCATTCCTGGAAATATACAATCTCCCAAGTTTGAAACAGGAAAAAATAGAAAAATCCCATAGCCCAATAATGAGTTAGTGAAACAGAATCAGTAAGAAAATACACTTCCACCAAAAAAATATAGAGAGATTCACAGACAAATTTTATGAGATATACAAGGATACCAATTCTACTAAAACTCTTCCAAAAAATCCAAGAGGAGGAAGTCCTTTCTAACTCATAAAGAAGCCAGCATCACCCTGATACCAAAGCCAGGCAAAGACATAACAACAAAACAAAATTACAGACCAATGCCTCTGATAAATACAGATGCAAAACTCTTCAACAAAATACTAGCAAGCTGAATCCAACATCCTATCAAGAAAGATAATACATGATTATCATGTGAAATGTATTCCAGTTATGTAAGGATGGTTCACCATATGCAAATCAATAAATATGATTCAATACCTAAATAGAATGAAAATAAAAAATCATATTAATAGATGTAGAAAAAGCATTAGATAAAATTCAGTATCTCTTTATAATAATAAAAAAAAAAAACCCTAAACTAGGCATAGAAGAAACAAACTTCAAAGTATTCATCTTGACTTAATTTTTGTATAAGGTGAGAGATAGGAGTCCAGGTTTAGTCTTCTGCATATGGTTCTGCAATTTTCTCAAACTGATAAAATTCAGTATCTCTTCATAATTTAAAAAAAAAAACATTTTAAACTAGGCATAGGAGAAACAAACTTCACAGTGTTCATCTTGACTTAATCAATTAAAAGTATTAATTAATCAAAGAGTATACTTTGGCATTTCAAAGTAGTAAATGTCATATATGACAAAGTCACAGCCAAAATCATACTAAACATAGAAAAATTAAAAGCATTCTCACTGAGAAGAGGAACAAGACAAGAATGGCCAAGTTTATCACTGCTATTGAATATATTATTGGAAGTCCTAACTAGAGCAATGAGGCAAGAGAAAGGAATAAATATATCCAAATTGGGAAAGAGCAAGTCAAATTAACCCTTTTCCACAGATGATATAATCTTGTACCTAGGAAACTTTGAAGACTTATTCCAAGGAATCCTAGATTTGATCTATGACTTCATTAAAGTTTCGGGATAAAAAATGAGTGTACAAAAATTGGTAGCATGTCTATAGATCAGCAATGTCCATACTGAGAGCAAAATGAAGAACACAATGCCACTTACAATAGCCACACAGAAAATAAACTATCTAGGAATATAGCCAGCCAAGGAGGCAAAAGATCTCTACAAGGGAAACTATAAAATTCTGAAGAAAGAAATCATAGGTAACACAAACCCACGTAAAAATAGCTCATGCTCATGAAGTGAAAGAATCAATATTATTAAAATGGCCATACTGCCCAAAGCAATCTACAGATTTAGTGCAATTCCAATCAAATTGACAGTGTCATTCTTCACAGACAAAAAGCAAGCCCAAATAGCCAAAGCAATCCTAAGCAAAAAGAGTATAGCTGGTGACATCACAGTACCTGACTTGAAATTCTACTATAACAGTATAGTGATCAACATAGAATGGTACTGGTATAAAAACAGACACGTAGATTAATGGAACAGCATAGAGAAACTGAAATAAAGCCACATACCTACCACCAACTGATCATTGACAAAGCTGACCAAAATATACACTGGAAAAAGAACATCCTATTCAGTCAGTGGTGCTGAGAAAATTGCAGAGCCATATGCAGAAGACTAAACCTGGACTCCTATCTCTCACCTTATACAAATATTAAGTCAAGATGAATTAAGGACTTAAATAGAAGACATAAAACTATAAAATTTTTGAAGAAAACAGAAAAATTTCTTGTGAACATTGGTGAGGTAAAGAATTTATGATTAAGTCCTCAAAAGTAAATACAACAAAAACAAGAAGGACTTGATTAAATTGTTTCTTCATAGCAAAAGGGCAAATATACAACTTATAGAACAGAAGAAAATATCTGCAAACAATTCATCTGACAAGCAGTATCCATAATTGGCTAGTATCCATAATTGACAAGCAACTCAGATATCTTGACAAGAATAAAACCCAATATCCTCAACAAATGTGTGCAAAAGATATGAACAGATATTTTTCAAAAGAAGATACACAAGCAACCAAGAGCCGTGTAAAAAATGTTCAGTATCTCTAGTTTTCAGAGAAATTCAAGTTAAAACCACAATGAGGTACCATCTTACACCAGTCAGAAAGACAACTATTAAAAAATTAAAAGCCTACAGATGCTGGTGAGGATGGAGAAGAAAGGGAACATGCATATTCTGCTGATGAGAGTATAAGTTAGAACAAGCTCTACGGTAAACAGTATAGAAATTACTCAAAGAAATAAAAATAGAACTACCCTTTGAGTCAACAGTCCCACTACTGGGTATCACCTGAAGAAAGAGAAATCATTTTATTAAAAGACATCTGCACTTGTATATTTATTGTAGTGCTAGTCAAAAGAGCAAAGTTATGGGATCAACTTAAGTGTCCATCAATAGATGTTTGGCTAAAAAATGTACCGTAAATACACCATGAAATACTACTCATCCATAATAAAAAGAATAAAATCATGTGTTTTGTAGCAATGTGGATCAAACTAGAGTACATTAACATGAGTGCAGTAATCCAAATAGGGAGATTTTATTTTAACAGAAAGTAAAAAATTGCATGTTTTGGTGACTACACACGGACATACAGAGTATGCATTATGTCTATTATTTAATAGATACTGGGGACTCCAAAATGTGGGATTGTGGGTGTGAGGTAAGGGATGAAGTACCATCTATTGAGTACGATATAAAGGTGATGGGTACTAAAAGCCCAGAGTCCTTCACTGTGCAAAATATCCATGTAATGAAACCTTGCTTATACCTGTAAGTCCATGAGAATTAAAAAAAATTGAAAATAATACCTCAAGCAATTAGCATTCAGGATTATCAATACTATTCGCAGTAACACCCTCACGATATGTTACAGTAACACCCTCTGATTTTTGTTAAAATATACTGAATTTCCAATCACAAGGATGTTTCCAATACAATATTGCATATTCTTACTAGGAATAATTGGCCATTAATTAACTATCTACATAACCACTTTTTTCATTTAAAAAATTCTACTGGTTTTTATTGTTAATGAATATAAAGAATATACATTGTTTATTTTGCCAGAGAGCATAAAATCAACTTTATATACAGAAGAGTGCTTCCAGAATATTTAATTTTTAAATATGAATTCAGAAAAATATTTTGAGAGCCTCCATAACACTCTTCAGGATTTTGAATAAGAATAACAAAATAGAATACAACCATGGTTTCCATTTGCTCTCTTTTTGAATTCATGGATGTAGGAAAAGTGACAATAGAAAAAAGCAAACATTAAATCTCAACTACAGACAAAAAAAGAGGTTTAGTGGCTCAAAACATAGTAATGTTCTATTAAAATATTTTAAAGTAACGCAGTCCAGTCGTATCAGTTATTTCATTCATTCACAATCTGATCTAAAGACATTTAAAAATGTATTCTCTTGCTATTTGTGCTTTTTTTTTTTTTTTTTT
>NW_016107675.1:1246261-1252862 GCF_001604975.1 Cebus imitator | reverse complement strand
GCATCTTTTCTGATAGTTATATGCAAAATTAACGTTGGCTATTACAAATTTCATTGCCCATATACATTTAGCAATATTAAAAATATCTGTTGCAATCCACGATTATTCTTATAATTATATATATTACTTAATTTAATTTCCTATGGTGATGCAAAACAAAGAGTTTAATAACAGCATGATTCTTGACTAAGGAAAAATGTAAATAGGTAATGAAGACATTAAAACTATTTACATTTCCTGTGACTCTGTCATTTAATTGTGTTTGTGCTTTTTATCAGACCTATGCTTTGAAATTAGTCAGAATATTGCTTTACCTCAATTATGTTTTTAAAATAGCATTTGAGATATTTATTTTATAACATTAAATTCTGATAATTCATGGAAATAAAACAGTAAGTCAATTATTGACTGGCATATGGTTGAAGTACTTTCAAGGAACTAAGTACATAAAGAAAATTTTCATTTTGCAAAAAATACTCAATTGTTCTAATAAAAAAGTCATTTTCCCTGATATGAATTTGGCCATAAATAAGCATGTAGCAAAAATCTGGCCACAAATTTTTTCTAGAAATTTCTGGAATATCTTTATTTCATTTCAGAAAGTAAGTCGCCACTGGTTCAGTGGCACATGCCTGTAATCCCAGTGCTTTGGGAGGCTGAGGTGGATCACCTGAGGTGGGGAGTTCAAAACGAAAAAACCATTCTCTTTTAAAAATACAAACTTAACCAGACAATTGGAACAGAACAGAGGATTCAGAAGTAATGCCACATATCTACAACCATCTGATCTTTGACAAACCTGACAAAAACAAAGCAATGGGGAAAGGATTCTCTGTTTAATAAATGGTGCTGGGAAAACTGGATTACCATATGCAGAAAGCTGAAACTGGACCCTTTCCTTATACCTTATAAAAAAATTAGCCCCAGATGGATTAAAGATTTAAACATAAGACCTAACACCACAAAAACCCTAAAAAAACCTAGGCAATACCATTCAGAACATAGGCATAGGTAAGGACTTCATGACTAAAACACCAAAAGCAATGGCAATAAAAGCCCAAATAGACAAACAGGATCTAATTAAACTTAAGAGCTCCTGCACAGGAAAAGAAACAATCTTAGAGTGAACCAGCCACCAACAGAATGGAAAAATTTTTTTGCAAGGTACCCATCTGACAAAGGGCTAATATCCAGAATCTACAAGGAACTAAAACAAATTTACAAGGAAAAAACAAACAACCCCATCAAAAAGTGAGCAAAGGATGTGAACAGACACTTTTCAAAAGAAGACATTCATGTGGCCAACAAACATATGAAAAAATGCTCATCATCACCGGTCATTAGAGAAATGCAAATCAAAACCACATTGAGATACCATCTCACACCAGTTAGAATGGCGATCATTAAAAAATCTGGAGACAACAGGTGCTGGAGAGGATGTGGAGAAATAGGAAAGCTTTTACACTGTTGCTGGGAGTGTAAATTAATTGAACACTGTGGAAGATAGTGTGGTGATTCCTGAAGGATGTAGAACTAGAAATACCATTTGATCCAAATCTCATTACTAAGTATATACCCAAAGGATTATAAATTGTTCTATTATAAAGACACATGAACACATATGTTCATTACAGCACTGTTTACAATAGCAAAGACTTGGAACCAACCCAAATGCCCATAAAGGATAGACTGGATAAAGAAAATGTGGCATATATACACCATGGAATACTATGCAGCCATAAAAAAGGATGAGTTCATGTCCTTTGCAGGGACATGGATGAAACTGGAAATCATCATTCTCAGCAAACTGACACAAGAACAGAAAACCAAACACCACTGTTCTCACTCATAAATGGGTGTTGAACATGAGAACACATGGACACAGGGAGGGGAATGTCACACACTGGGGCCTGTTGGTGTGTTAGGGGGCTAGGTGAGAGATATAAGGGGGTGGGGGGATTAGGGAGGGATAACATTAGGAGAAATATCTAATGTTGGTGACGAGAGGATGGATGCAGCAAACCACCATGGCAGGTATCTGCAATCCTGCATTATCTGCACATGTACCCTAGAACTTAAAGCATAATTTTTAAAAAATACAAAAAAAATAATTTGGGAAGTCAAACATTCATTTCTTGCATAAATATAATGACAGGAATTGCACTGGGTTTTATCTTAGAATGATGGTGGTACTGTGATTGATATTCCAACAAAAGGCAGTTTGAATAATTAAATAATAAGAAAGTAATAGGTCTTGAGTAAGTTCTGAGTTCCAGGAACAATGAACAATGGTCAAACTAAAACTAATTCTCAAAGTGAAAAGTGTAGCAACCTAGGAAGTATAGACTGACGACTCAGCTTTAATTCTGTCAAGACAGACAAATAGATTTGCAATATTCTTACACAGATATCCTTGTATTATGCCCTAATTATTCGTTTTTATTAGACAAACATTTTCTTTTACTCAAAAATGATTTTTTTATTAGACAAATGGAGATTCAATATGAGAGCAAAAACCCACTGAATATTTTTACTTTCTAGGGTATGTAAGTTAATATTTGTTTTCTTATATTATCTAGATAATAATAATTGAGTTGCTATCAATCTTGATTTTCCAATGAGGCAAATAAATTTTTCCAAGACATTTATTACAACATTAGCATTGATACAGATGAACAGTATATTTTAATTTGAACCTCATTTGCATGAAACAGCTTCCATCAGTGATCATGATTTCACCCTTTCTGTCCATGGCAGTGAGAAAGATTCCATAGTTGGTGGTTCTGTGTTCTATATTCTTCTGTTTCAGGATTATTTTCAAAAGGATAGCTATTATTGAATTTCTACTAAACTGTATGCAAATCTGAACATCTCCATTCTCTGATTTCAGCTGTGTTTTGTTAGCCTTTAAATATTTTCTATAGTAACACAATATAGTTAATATAAGAGTATTAGTGATGTAAAAAATCAGAAAAAAAATTCTACATGTTATGTAGGAGGCTTTTTGGTCATCACAGAGTTTATCATAAATAGAGAATTATTCATCTGTACACATTTTACACTGTTCATTGTATGGTTAGGGGTGTAACATTCAGTACTAGTTAGCTGTATTATGATAGAAACTGGCATTGGAATATTATGTAGCCATTGAAAAGATGAACCAGATCCATATTGTCATGAATTTCTGTCTATGTCATGTTATTGAATAAAAATGCAGGTTATGTTAATAAATGGTATGGTAATAAAATATGTAAACATTTAAAACAAATAAAATCATTGAATATTGCTAAAGGTAGTAGCCTTAGATGATGAGGTATGCTGTTATTTTTATCTTTATAAATATGTATAAACATATATATGTTTATACGTATGCATAAACATATATTTAAAGTATGGAGAGAGAGAGAGAGAGAGGATTTTCAGGGCTTTCTCTTTTTTTTAACATCTATTCATATACATACATCTATTTACATATGTAATATGGAGAGAGAGAGACAGAGAGAGGATTTTCAGGGATTCATCTTTTTTTCACATCTATTTTCTTTAAATAGTGATTCCTAACATTTTTTCTTCGCTAATCTCTTTGAAGATCTAGTGAAAATGACATAGGTTTACTCCTTGAGAATTTATACAAATATCGTACTGCCTAAGAAATTAGTCATAGTTGTCAGCAACAATGGCAGCTGATGTAAAAATAAATATGTCAGTCTATCTAATGGAGGGCTTTGATCATTACAACATGAGAGTCATTAATGTGTTCATTTATTTATCCTGCAAAAATAACTGACTGCAGAATATATGTCAGAAACTATTAGAATTAATAACGTAGAGGGAGACAAGGTGAAGTCCATAACCTCATAAAATATTTTACAGGTAAGTAGAGAATACAAATAAATAAATGACAGCCTATTGTAATATAGATTACTGACAAGAGGTATCAATAAAAAATAAGTGTGTTGCTAAGAGATTGAGAAAAAATAAGAGATTGATAATGATGGAGGATTTTTTTTTGTGGAGCTGTTCATAAAAGGAATCTGTGGTTATGTGAAAATTGAATAGACGTATATAAAATAATAGGATGAATTGAAATATTTATATTCTGGTTATATTGAGATATATACCAACATGTAAATATCTCAATTCATCCTTTTGAGTTTTTTTATTTCTAACTTCAGTTTTCCTGAAAAAAAATCCCTATTTTGTGCTTCCCTAAACATGGCATAAGCTAATTCTTTTCTGAAGATGGCAAATATTTTATTTTCTAAAATAAGAGCTTACCCTACAGGAAAGAAAGGAACCTGTCTATTCCATGAAAACATGTAATGTCTGCAATGCTGATTCACTATGTCCTGCTGACTTGTCTGTACATTTGTTTTGTTTTTGTTTTTGTTTTTGCCTTATGCAATGTACCTAGATGTGGAATAGGTGCGTTCATTGCTCATTTTTAATACTTAAAAATGTTACTCCTCATATTTTTAAAGAACAACAGCAGCTCATTTGAACTACCACAGTTTAATTTAGTAGTTGCTGGCTCATGTCTCAATTGCTACAGATTTATTAAAAACGTTTGCTTCCTGACCAGGTGCAATGACTCACCCTTATAATTCTGTGACTTTGGGAGGCTGAGGTGTGAGGATGCCTGAGGACAGGAGTTCAAGGCCAGCCTGGACAACATAGTGAGATGCTGTCTCTACAATAATAATAAGCAAGGCATGGTGGCATGTATTTGTAGTCCCAAATATTTGAGAGGCTGAGGCAGAAGGATCACTTGATCCCAGAAGTCTAAAGTTTTAGTGAACTATCATCATGCCACTGCATTCAAGCCTGGGTGATAATGCAAGAACTTGTCTCCAAATTTGCTCCCGACTCACTGAATTTCTATCCAATAGTACTTCACAATCAATTTTGGTGAATTGAACAGGCACATACATAATTTAACCAATAGTTCCCTTGACCTCTCATTTCCTGGTATTTTTTTCATCATCCCATATCAACCATCTATTTCCTTGGTCATGATATACCACCTACAAAAGTCTCAATTGGCAAACTCCACTCTTTTGGCATTATTTCCTAACTTTACAATTTATTCAGGCAGATACACTTTTGCATGCATCAGAATTACTGAGAAGACTTGTGAAGACAGAGATTTTGGGGTGTTGCCACCAGGGCACTGATTCAATTGGTCTAAGATGGGAGCTTAGAATTTGTTTCTCTAAAAGTTCCTAGATAATGCTAATACTGCTGGTCCATAGATTACATTTTGAGCCATTGCTCTATACAAACACAAGACTGATCACTTCAAATATACACAACAATCCTTTTCTGTTAGTGCTTGGAATAACCTGACTCCTACTTAATGCAATTTTGTCTTCAGGTAAACCACACAAGGTGATTGGTGAAGCTGTACTGTTCAGCCTGAATTCAAATTTTTCTAGTTGACTCACTCTCCCATGTCCAAAATTTTGCTATTTTCCCTTTCTCAACTTCTTTTATGAATATACTAGATTGCTCTTGTAAAAATGAAATAATGACTTTCATAGCTTTGAACCCTGGGAGTAATATAATTGCCAGTGACAATTTCAATCACAAAATAATGAGTATAGAGATTTGAAAATTACAGAGCTCTTGAATAAAAAGATGAAAGTAGTATGGACCCCAAAACTGTGAATATTTTTCTTACTGAATACCACTTAAAATGTAATGTAAGATACTCTGAAGAAAATCAAATAATATTCAAAATCTTCAACATTGTTTTAAATGGAGAAAAACAGGAAATAAAGAAATGGAGTACTAGTGTAAAATTCGATTGCATTTGATTCTATTCAATAATAATTATTATTCAAGTAAATATTTTAAGAAATTTTAAGCACATCAGTGATATCTAATCATTTTTAAAATCTGGTGAGTATAGAGAATAAGCAAGGTTTTCACAATAACCATGATACGGAAAAATTCTAAATGTCCATCAATGGATGAACAAATAAAAAATGTATATGTATGCAATGGAATACTATTTAGCCATAAAAAGAAGAAAATTCTGCTATTTGTGACAAGATGAACCTTGAGAAAAGTATGTTAAATGAAAGAAGCCAGATACAGAAAGACAAACACTGCATGATCTCACTCTTACATGGAATCAAAAAAGTTGATCTTGTAGAAATAGGATTGCCAAAGGCTGTGGTAGTTGGGAGGGAAGGAAGAGATATCAGTCAAAGGATACAAAATTTTAGTTAGATAGAAAAAATAAGTTCAAGAAATCTATTGTACTACGTGGTGACTATAGTTAATAAAAATATATTGTACTATCAGTAAATACTTAAAAAAGGGAGAGAGAAAGAATCAAAATCTTGGAATTCAAACTAAGTAGATCACAACTTGTTTTTAAGTAGTATTGCTATAGTACTTCAAATGTTTTAATTGTTTTTTTTTCCCATTTATTTATTTTATTGCATTTTAGGTTTGGGGGTACATGTGAAGAACATGCAAAATTGTTGCATGGGAACACACGTGGCAGTGTGATTTGCTGCCTTCCTCCCCATCACCTACATCTGGCATTTCTCCCCTTGCTATCTCTCCCCAGCTTCCCACCCCCCACCCTCCC
>NW_016107675.1:1213874-1241556 GCF_001604975.1 Cebus imitator | reverse complement strand
GTCCATTCGGCTGTTGATACTTGTGCATGCTTCACGAAGTTCTCGTGTTGCGTTTTTCAGCTCCATCAATTCACTTATATTCCTTTCTATTTTGTCCATTCTTGTTAGCATTTCATCCAATCTTTTTTCAAGGTTTTATATTTAGATCTCATTTGTATGCAAATGTGTAACTTTGATATACACCAGATTTCAGGCCATTCAAATATACTTGAATCATATAAAAGGTAGTCACTGGTATTAAGAAGGTAATTAAAATAGATGTTTTATTTCAATGATTATTTCAAAATGCAACTATAAGCATTTGCTTTGATGGCCAGAAGATTTTAGAGTGTAGAAAACAAAGTTGTTTGTTTCTTATCCCCTTGCTCTGTTTTAATCTTATTTTTTAAAGCACATTGAAATCATATATAATCAAGGGTGGTGATTTACATTTTAAAAAAGTGAATCAAAATCAGTGAACAATTATTGATAATTAACTGTGATTTATATAAAATATTGTGTGGTTTTGCAGTTAGTCACAAATACATTTATTCCTCTAACAATGACTTTTGTTGAAGTACAAATATCTGGCATATCGATACAAAAATGAGTGCTCTCCACATTACAGCTCACAGAAGAAAAGAAAACAAAATTCTGTATCTTCTAATTTTCTCTGTAAAGAGAAATATGGCAAATATATTTACTGAGTATATAAATATACTGGCAAATATATTTACCCAACCCTATACCAAATACAGATTCATATATTGTATGTTGAGGGTTTCATCAAACTCCAACTTTTTTGACAAACATATTATAGATTTTTTCTGTCATATAATATGATGTTAATATCACAGAAAAACAATCATGAGACAAAATAATTTTTCCAGAAATACGGTTTTCTTTTTCGCTAAGATAATTTCTTATTACTGTTCATCTCATTTGGTGATCCTTCCAAGACAACTGACTTTTTTTACTTAACACAAAAAAGAAAACAACTTTAAATTATGGCCCTATGTTTTTATCCCTCTTGTTTAGCTACCAAAGTGAATGCTTATAATGAAAAGTATAATTCAACTCTGTCTTAGAAAAAATGCAATACATTGATGGGAAAAAAACTGAGTGTTATATAAAAATGTTAGATTGTTTCCATAAAATTCACTTTCATTACAGACTTCTCACAAATATTAGGGTAACTTTTTAAATAAAATTTATTTTTTTATACATTCTCAGTATTTGCACATTTTTCCTGCTTCTCCAACATTCCACTAGTAGCATGTTCACTTGTCTAAAAGTTACAAATTTGCATTTTGTCACTTTGTAATCCTGATAATTTTTATAGGGCATTTTCATTTATCAAAAATCTAGTAATAATGAAAACTTCTTAAGATGTTATATAATGTATAATAATGACTACCCCAAAAAAATCCTTCCAGTTAAGTTCATGTACATCCTGATCTCAGAAATACTAACATGGGAAATATGGATCAACAATTAAAGTATGATGTACTTAGAATTTATTTTCAAAATATTAATCTTTAATTGGCAATAAGATACATAGCAAAATATAGATATTTAACAAATTTAAACAAAATGCTGACAATTTGAAGACTATGAAGGAAAGTCCATTATTAAATAAATCTAAGGAGATTAGTCAAAAAACACCATTTATCTAGAGCTTTTGTGATCTTTAAGAAAGTCATGTTTAGTAAGACTATTATGAGATTTCTATTTGAAAATATAAATATTTTAACTCATGAAAGTAAACTGTATAAAAGTAGAAATTCCAAATAGCTCGAAGACTGTTTGCTAGACCACTGGTGAACTTCAGTGCATAGCCATGTTGGACCATGAATTTGAACCCCTGGTAATCCAGCTGAGAAGATATCTAGCTAAATTTGCTGAGCTTCTTATTTGCCTTGCTCAGAAAGTGCCAATTTTAAAAAGAACTCCCTATTCTAAAAAAATGTAAATACTGTCAGGAAACTATATCTAGAGGAGCTGCATCTTCAGGAATCCTGGTGTTTGCAGGTTGTTAGACATATGCCGTTCATATCTCTGAGGGAGATATGAACTCCCTTGAATGTAGTTCAAGGGCAAAATTTGAAGAGGCTCTGACATTGGGGGAATAATGAGATAAGATGTTCAGTAGGATAAGAAAACAATGAGAACACTTGTGCACAGGGAAGGGAACAATACTCACTGGGATAGGCCAGGGGTGAAGGGGAGGGGAGGGGAAGGAAGGGGAGGAACAGCAGGGGGTGGGGAGGTTGGGGAGGGATAACACTGGATGAAGTGGTGCACCTATGCAACAATCCTGCAGGATGCAGGATGTGTGCATGTACCCCAGAGCCTAAAGTACAACTGGAAAAAAAAAAAAAAAAAAAAAAAAAAAAAAAAAAAAAAAAAAACAGAAAGAAAGTTAAATAGTAAAGTTTGAAAATAAAGTGAGTTGGAATAGAAATTTGGGGCAACATAAAGTAATTAGGATTTTTATTTGTTGGCAGCAATACTAGAGGGTTTTAAAAGTGCATGATTGCCTTTTTTTCCAGCAAGTTAATTGCAGCGTCTCATCACGCAATCAGTGGTAGTATACTTAACCCAAGGAAAACAACTGTCCTGTAGACTGGGTATATGCAACAGGTGAAGTTGTTCTAAGTGTATTTATAAACTGAGTTAGAAGTTCTTTCATCCATGCAGTGCTTGTGTGCTAGCATACATACACATGGATAAATATGAGAAATTCTGACACTGATACTTTTCAGTTCAGTATGGCTTATTTCTCTTACACTATTTTATTTCACTGGTTTAAAATACTTTTTCTGAATGTTTTTCATCTTCCCAGCAGTTATCTGAAAATAAATGGAAGTGGTGCATTTTGTTTTGCTCTTGTTATCAGCATTCACAACAAGGAGTTTAAATAATCTTGGGAGGATAGAGGGGGATTTACAATAAGTACAAAGCTGACCCATGCCAGGAAAATATAGCTAAAACTTTCCTTGCCTTTCCTTAAAATATTATAGCTAAAGCTTCCTTTCTATTAATTTTGATGGATTAATAGACCTATTTCCATTCTCCATTCTGAATAACAAATTGAATTTTCACAATGAATTTGTGTCATGACCATTCCAGACTTGGCACTTTGGGAAAACATATGCTTGTAAAGGTGTTTGGCTGAAAGTCAAATGTAAGTTTTTCTGAATCATTAGAGCCCAGGGATCTGTTCTGACACATAAAGTGCTTATGGGAAAATCATTTGAGATAACCATTCCAGGAACTGTGGGAAGGTTAAATGAATCTCCTCTGGTGTCCCATCCCAGGAGTAAATCAGTTGTAACTTGGTAGAGCCTGCAAAGCATCAAAAGGGAACCACAGAGCTATAAAGAAACCAGGAAAAAACCACTTTTAGTCCCAAAATGAAGCCCAAACTATCTACAGTATCAAAATCATTTGTGCATGAAGCATTATACATTTGGAAAAAAGTGTCATGATGTGTAGAAAGTATTGATTTTTGTGTTTGTTCACCTGCCAAGTAAAAACAATCAACAAAAAAAGTTGTACATGTTCAAGTTTGTGAACAGTTCATTATTAAATATCAACCTCTTGAAAGCTACCAATATAATATAATTCCAAATTTCACATTACTATATATAAAATATTTTGTTTTTTTTAGTCATAAATGTCTGGAACTATAAGTTCAAAACTATTTTATAATTATCATTTTTAGCTGTATACATATTGATTACTAAATTCATTCACTACTGCATTTCTCTGAGTAAAAGCACCATCATCAATGCTTAATTGAAATGTTTCTCATTTGTTTAAAATTAAGAGATGACTTTAAATCCAAAAAGATAAAGTCAGTTGTTTAAAATATTTGGGTTAGGTAAATATTGTTCAAATTCTTAGAATAATAAAAGGACAGAAAACACTAGCAAGTACACATTGGAATTTTTTAAATGGCATAGAGACAGAAGTAACTATTCAAACTCGAAACCCATGAAACTCATGTGAGTATTCAATTGAACACATGAATTGTGCCAAATATAGACTGCAAGATCATTGTACTTCATGATTACATTATGAAGATTGAAGACATGTTAGAAATTTTTATTTTATATAAGATCTTATTGAAAGAGAAACTTTCAAAACTGTAATGAAGATGAAGAATATGGAATACCTTTCTGCTTCAGGTGTAAATAACAATAGGAAAAATGGGAAAATCCATCTCCAAAGATTGTTGAGGACTTTGAAATTTATTTTGCAATTAGACTGGCTCAATTGATCCAGCAAAGATGCCTGTGAGCCTACAAACACATGAATTATCAGGGAGTCCAAACTCTTTAATCAATAAACTCTCACTATCATATTATACAAACCATTCTCAGAGAAATTTCATATCAGGAATGCTCTCTTTTGATATAGATCCAGGATAAGACCCTTAGTGAAATAACAGGGGAAGAACAAATGACAAATGTTGGGAAAATTACAGCCAAACAAAGAATGTGTCTACTGTGTCCTGGTTACCTCCGTGTCTACCGTATTTTCTTACTGTATGAAAGACTCTACCAAGTAGGTATTGTTATCACCTTCATAGAGTCTCATAAGGATTGGAAACCCAGCTGACTGTCCTGACATTTTAGTGCCTTAGTGGTGGATTTAAAACATCCCTGCAGGCCGGGCGCAGTGGCTCACGCCTGTAATCCCAGCACTTTAGGAGGCCGAGGCAGGTGGATCACGAGATCAAGAGATCGAGACCATCCTGGTCAACATGGTGAAACCCTGTCTCTACTAAAAATACAAAAATTCAGCTGGGCATGGTGGTGTGTGCCTGTAATCCCAGCTACTCAGGAGGCTGAGGCAGGAGAATCGCCTGAACCCAGGAGGCGGAGGTTGCGGTGAGCCGAGATCGCGCCATTGCACTCCAGCCTGGGTAACGAGCGAAACTCCGTCTCAAAAAAAAAAAAGAAAAAGAAAAAGAAAAAGAGAAAAACATCCCTGCAAATAATTTTACACATTTCCCATTGAAAATTCCTACCTGTGGGGATCTGCATGGATTTGAATCTGACATAAACAATACAGTTACAGTGTGGGAAAAATAACACAAAGCATATCAATTTCAAAAGAGATGATGCTGTTTCTATCTGGATTATTTGGATATTTGATCGATAAGAAGCCAAGTCCCAGGTAAGTAGAGGTCTGCTTCACCCTGTGTGAGAGCCTATGTATAACCTCTCTCTGACCTCAGTCCAAGCCGAGCTCCCAGCGGAAGGTCAGCATCAGTGAGGCCATTTCATGTAAGTCATCTTGAGTATTCAACGCAGTCTGAATTTCAGATGGGTAGACACAGCTGACGTGCAACTGTAACACGTGAGAGATCCCAAGTGAGAACTGCCCAGACAAGTTCTTTCTTAATTCCTGACCACGTTCTAAGACGGCGCTTAAGATTCTCTCCCTTCAACCTGGAGTGCCTGCCTCGCTTATTATCCTCCCATTGAGTGTGGGCAAGACTTGTGAATAGAATATTCACGCCCTTGATTGTGCCACGTGCTATAAGACAAAGACACTGAGGTAGTCATTTCTGTGATAACAATGAGGAAAATGTTTTGTTTTTATAAAATCCTGTGGTAGCATACTGGAGAGAGGTTTTCCCTGCTGGTTTTAAAGATGTAAGTTGCCTTGAGTGACGCTAAGAAAACACTCAGTTATTTCACACCCAGATTCCTTACCCACAAAAACTAGGTGATGATAAATGGCAGCGGTTTTAAGCTCCTAAATTTCTGGTAATTGATTGCACAATAATAAAAATGAATATAGTGACTCACAAAAGTAATAAAAAGGTAAAATATACTTTTTTAGGCTGCTAGGTTTTTGGAGTCATAGGTTACAACCCTTAGTAAATTGTACCCATTTGTGGGTGATTTGTTACACAGCAGTAGTAAGAAGAATATTTCCTTTCTGTTAGATTTTTCATCTATTCAGAAAGGTAGAACATGGATCATTCACTAAGTCCAAAACACTAGGGCAAAGGAATAACTTGGAGTATGCTATATGATCCAGACTGATCAGGGAACTAAACAGTAAGGGTTATCCTCAAATAGTTTCTTGAGATAGAAAAACGCAAATCACATACTCACACAGAAAAAAAAAATAAAAATATAGGAAGTTGTTGAAAATATCTTGTTAGTTTATGACAGAGAAGGAATTCGGGAACTTAAGCCTTTAGTTATATTAACCGCAAAGTGTCCCTTGCACTGCTCTGCACATGATGCTAGTCTCTATTAAGACATGGAGTATAAAAGTTGTATAGATATGCTGTTCCAGAAAGAGTTAGAACAGCTTTCCTGGTCCTCCCCTCTCTGACATCATCTCATCACTCTTCTTCTGCACCTGTCCTAATAGGCTACTTCCACAGCTTCTTCTATGGTGGTTAGGGCCACCTTGTTTTATTGTTACTACCCCAAAAGTGTGTATGATTATTAAGCAAAATCAAAATGAAGCAATTCATGATTCATGAGGCACATATATTATCTCAGTGGTTTAAACAGACATGGTCTTTAAGGTATTTAAAAAGACATTTAAGTTGAACTGTTCATGTATCACAGTTCATTTTCTTAGAGTAACATTGATTATCCTGCTTTTCTGACGGCCTTTCTCATGAATTCAGTGACACTTTTGTAAGCAATAGATCAACAAATGATGAAGTATTTCTAAGAGAAAGCTATTTTTTGTTTGACATTTTCAATCTGTGTGAAAATATTTTCAGTCATTCATGAGATTCCTTGAGATGCTTCTTTTTTGTCCTTATCTGAATTTTAAAATCACGAAAATCATATTATATTTATTAATATATGACATTATTTTTGTATTACCACACCAGAAAACACAAATATAAATCTTTTCAACTATTTGATGGATGATATTGATCTATTTTTTGCTTTGCTTTGAATTTATTTGGCTTGCTACTCTACAAGTATATCTCAGTAACAATCTTAATATAGTCCAGAAAAAAACGTCTTTTAAGCTAGTTATACAGATACTAAAACAATCAGCGAACAAATCATATTTACTTAAATATCTGCATTTACTTTTGTTTTTAGCAAAACCATTTTCTTTTCTTTTAACACTATACCCATTAGCAATGCTATGATATTTACATTCAAATGATTAAATATATGGAAGAATACGTGTTTGATGAACGCTTCCAATATTAAAGGGAAGGAGAAATAAAAGGCAAAAATAGAGAACTCTATGATATGAGCAATTCCCAACATGATAAGCATAAATTAATCCACTTTTTTTTTGCAGTAGAATATGAAATGCAATAAATGAGAGAGAGAGGAGTTCTACAAAAATCTACTCTGACTTTTCAAGAAAAGAGTATGTGATTCACAAACCAATACTTCAGTAACTTTTATAAATAAATTATTAGTAGTTTTTTTCTTATAATGTATCAAAGAGGACTGCAGTCACACTAAATTTAATTTTCACTTTCTTTTCTAAATGTCTTGCTTAATAGACTACACTATGAACATCAACAGTCTTGCTCCATAAATTGTCAAATAGAAAATTTGTAATAATGCTTAACTCTTGCAGTTATGCATATGGGGTAAATCTATTAAACTTTTATATAAAAACTAATTCTCAGGAAACAGAAAACTGAATGAAACATAGTTGGAAAAATAATGGTAAAATATTAATCTCTGTTTATTTTTAAGTGTATTATGGCACCATCCAATGTTATGCAGTGAGCAAATGTATATGATCAAATACACTACTTAAATATTAGTACTAGTTATCATCTTTTTTGTTTTTTCTTTTAAATATGAGCTCATATTCTTTGCAGGGACATGGATGAAACTGAAAAGCATCATTCTCAGCAAACTGACACAAGAACAGAAATCCAAACACTGCATGTTCTCACTCATAAGTGGGTGTTGAACAATGAGAACACACAGACGCAGGAAGGGGAACATCACATACTGGGGCCTGAGAGGTGGGGGCCCAGGGGAGGAATAGCAGAGGGTCGGGGGGACTGGGGAGGTATTGCATTAGAAGTAATATCTAATGTAGATGACGGTGCGATGAATGCAGCAAACCACTACCATAGTACCTATATACCTATGTACCAAACCTGCACCATCTGCACATGTACCCCAGAACTTGAGGTATAATAAATAAATAAAAATGCATTAGTACTAGTTCTTATGCATTAAAAACATACAAAATAAATATTGAGAATGCAAGAGCACTATTTCTCAGTAACAGATATTAATATATCATATGTTCCGCTCTGCTGTCTCCAACTAAAAGTCAGTTCAAAAATAAGCTATAAAATTGTTATTGTTTTCTTTAATTGGGACCACAGTATTCATCCTTAACTAATTACAGTCTAACCTGAATTAATATGTAACACCCCACATCACTTGTAATAAGTTATGCTTCCATTTACACTTAGAGTTTATCTTTGTTGTATTTTTATATCTACATATAAAATGCATTTTTTATACTGTAATACATGAGTTGCCTTGAAATTATGAAAAGACAGCACTTTATATTTTTCTAAATATTTACTGCCTTTGATACTCTACT
This sequence comes from Cebus imitator, assembly GCF_001604975.1. Taxonomy (NCBI): domain Eukaryota; kingdom Metazoa; phylum Chordata; class Mammalia; order Primates; family Cebidae; genus Cebus; species Cebus imitator. The sequence goes on along the minus strand of NW_016107675.1, from coordinate 1,232,985 downwards.
TATTCTTGTTGATCTTTTCATTTGGCATCAATTTCTCCTCTCAAGTATTATTTTTTAGTAAGAATTTTCTGGTAATATATACTTATTTTTACGAAATTCTTTTTTACAATATCATTTTGGGGAGACACTTTGCTAACTAGATTATTTTGGAGTTCTGGTTGATGATCTTCGTTTGTTCCCAGCGCATTAAAATGTCATTTGATTGTCTGCTGGCTTCACCGTTTCACTGTCATACATATTACATTTCCTTGTCAGTAGTGTTGTATCTTTTTGCTTCTGTCTGCTTTGAGATTTTCCTTGTTATCTTTGATTTTCAGCAATTTGAATTAGAAGAGCCTACCAGTACAATTTGTTGGCTGATAGAATTTGTATTTATCTGGCTTAGGGATTATTTGGCTTTCTGGCTCTTTGGGTAAGGTTTTCATAAAAGTTGGAGATATTTTGGCCACTATTTATTCAAACGTGTTTTCTTCCTATTTTGTTTTATATATCCTTCTGAAACTCCAACGAAAACTCCTTTCAGTTAATAATTGTCCAGAATCCAATGACATTGTGTTTTTTTATTCAATGTTTTCTATTTTTTAGGTATATAATTTCTATTGACCTATATTTAATTTATTTTTTCTGCAGTGTCTAATCTGCTTTTCTGTGCTATTTAATTTTCTCTCAAATATCATTCAGTATATATAATTTTTAGGTTCTATATTATACTTAGTTATTTTCATAGTATTATCTCTTTTAAATTGCATGACAGTTTAAACCAACTAAAATTATTTTCTTGTGAATCACGTAGCATATTTATGAGTTATTTTAACATCTTTTTCTGATCATTCCAATGTATCATCTGTGAGTCTGCTCCTAATGACTACTTTTGCTAGGTTTTGGTAGAAAATCTTAGACGATTTTCTTCTAGTTTACAATAGGTTTTTCCTGCATCTATATAATTTTCATGCTGATATTCAGAACATCATGCAAAAAAGGACCATCAAATTGTAAGTATGTATTTTTAGTTTATTATTTTCCGGAGAATACAAGCTCTTTTATGTGATGATTTGCTGCTGACCATTCAGAATCCTCCCAAAGTCAAATGGAGCTGAGATGAAAAAGCTGGTTCAGTCCACTTTCTAATTTTTATGTCATATCTATGTGGCTGCATCCTTTGATGCTACTTTAGCTCAGAGAAGATAGATTATGGCTCCAGATACTTTTGGTTCAATTTCTATTAAAATCCAGAAAGACTTCATAAATACATCAAGAAAACACAAGATACTGTGAATGTTCTTTGTTTATCAACTCTTTCTTTACTGTCCTTTATCAGAAAACCTCCTGATAATGAGATGAGGTTGCCAGGCTCAGTGATTTATTTACAAATGTTCATCTCCTTCAACCTCTGATCTATCTCTCCACAGCTCACTGTCATCAGAGACTCATTCTCTTTCTTCTTAACTTGCATATAGTCTCCTGTTATATGAGAGACACTTTGTCTACCTGCTCCCTGTCTGGTGCTCAGATGCAGCAAGAATGCTTCTTATTCTCCTGTCACTATAGAAAGCTTATGTCTGTCTGTGAAATTCAATTAATTTGGCTATATTTCATGCACCAATTTTTAGAGCCGCCATATAGGTGTATGTATATATAATGTTGTCTACATTTTTGTCATTATAATGGGATTTAGAATTTGTACGTCTTTATACACCAGAATCAAATGTCTAGCAAATACATTGTGTAATATAACACAAATGATATTCTATGCTTAGTACCAGGTTGCCACTTATTTCATCTGTAAATTCAGCACTTCTTCTTGAATAATTTTTATACACACGAATTACTAAATATTATCTTTGGAATTTTCTTCCAATAACTAAATGTCTATCAGTTCATAAGTTTTCCTCAGTTATCTCATAAATTTAAAAATATATAAAATTTAAGTGAACACATATAAAACTAGTGTTTTCCTAAAATGTATCAAAAATTCAAATATTTTCAGTTGGTCTAAAGAGCAAATAATAATCCATTTAAAGCCATTGTAAAATGGAGAAGGTATGCATTCTAAGGTCTTTTGCATATTATTAAATTCTGCTCTCTGTACTGGCATCTTAAGAACTCATGAGCAACTTCTAACTATAGTTTCAAAAACATATATTTGAAATTATTTCAGTAAAGTAAGAAAAAGACAGAAAGACAATAAAAAGGGCAAAAATCTGTAATGGTCACTTCAAAACTGAGTATCTAGATAATAAGGACATGAAAGTATATTAAAATACAAACACATGAACACACACATGTAAATATATCTATGTATATATATAATTCATACAAAAATGGTTTTGATTTTTTAATTATGACATTTATATGATTCTTTACAAAAAGATAAAACACATTTTTATTAATAAAGAAAGCTATGCTCACTAATATGTGAATTTTAATTCTTACAAATATTATTATTGGTTCAAATTTTTATTATTTTTAAAGGAATATTGTAATTCATAAGAATCAAATTTCTAGTATGCATATAGTGATGGCATTAAACATTTTTGCCTTGTACATTCTGTCTTAAAGTACTGTGATTTTAATACATTTGGAAAGGTGAAAACTATGACGTATGAGCTCACTGGATAAACCTTAATTTTTCTTATTTTAGAGCTTTGCCAAGTGAAACTACTCCCCAATTCAGGTGGGAAATGGAGAAACAATGCACAATAAATTCTGACAAAGCATTACCTGTGCAAATCCCTGAGCCAAGTGCATTTCATGCACTGAAGACTTCAACCTATGGCAGGTTAGTGCTATTTCTCTTGTCAGAAACACTCCTGCTTGTCTGAAGTTGCCTTGAAAAATACATGAGCTGGTGTTCTGTAACTAATTTTGAATAAGTCGTATTTTTATTCTAAAGGAAAGTGATTCTAGGCAATGCCTTTTTATTTAAAGAAGAAATGCAGAAATATATAATTTAAGATGATTGGGATGTTTGATTGCGTGTCTATAAATACTCGAGAGGAAAACTTCTTCCCACCCAGACATACAAACATGCATACATAGGCACAATATGTAAAGGACCTGCTATACTTCTTGCCATCTTAACAGTATTATTAATTTTTCCAAGACTTTTTTTCAGGGTGTCAAAGTTTGTCTTGGCTTTATGGCTTTAACAGGTGTTCTATCTGCCACTTTTCATTACTGTTATTTGATTGCTGCAATCACAATTGCTTTTGAAGCACATTTTTCCTATAAAAAACTGTGATATAAAAAATAAATGTATTAATTTAAATTGTATTCACTTTTCAATCGCTATTTCTAGCTAAGTCTCCAACAGAGATCATCAACTTTTAAAACTCACTGAAAGCAGTATTGAACAAGCATAGCTTTTTTTCCCCTCCAAACGGTTTCTATAGTATATTAAATAACTAAACTCATTTTCAGATAATTGAACTTTAAATGTTAGATGGAACCATCGTTTTTTTTTTTTTTCCTGAAGGGAAATCCTTTTTTTTCTTCTCTTTTTCTTTTATAATAATTACTGCCCATCTTTGCACAATTAATGAGGTTTTACTCTGTGGCTTTTATGTGTATTGATTTAAAAATCTTTAGTTATTTCCTGTTAAGAACAACTAAAAAGAAATTACTTTTTCTGTTTCTTCCATGTTTTCTCACCCTACATCTAGTCCTGAATAACAATTCAAGAGAAAGGGTGATTCTAAAATATAAAATATGTTATAAATTGCTTCCTTTCTATTATAAGAACTGTGTAATATGACTAGGTCAAACATAAAATTAGGACCTAGGATCAGATCCACAACTGGTTCTATTTACCTTTTAATATTTAATAATATTTAATCACAAAATATTTTCTTTGTCTGCTTCTGTAGACCATATTTTTCATGCTTGCATTTTGACTATTTTTCAGTAATGAGAATTTAAGTATCTTATCAATTTATTACAAAATAGGGAAAAACAAATTTTAGCATTTTTTTTTATTTTGCATCGCACTCATTTGGCAGAATGGAGGTGGGGGAGCTAAAACTAAATACAATCCATTTTCAGTTGGGTATGTTAGGATTAAACAATGCCAAATTCTCTTTATAACCTTGATGAGATAGTATTTTTTTCTTTATCTTGTGTACAACCCTCCCTGTCATTGCCTTTTGCACAGAGCACCCTTCACTTAAGTAACTCCATCTTAGAAAAATATTCCATCTTACATTTCAAAAGGCATCATGCCAACAGTGGCCAGAGGTTTGCCTAATCAATGGAGATCATACTCAACCAGGTAAAGACATAACTATGCACACTGTCTACCAAATCAGTCGAACTCTGTGACTATAAGAAGAACAGGACTTTACCTGCTTGAGCTGGCTGTACTGATAGACCCTGTCTTGCTGTCACTTGTGGTCTGCACCTGGCATCTGCCCCAAAGGCTTTGCCCAAATCAAAGTATTTTCCTTGCAAGATTTTGACATAGTTTCAGATCAAGCCATCATATTCTCCTTTTCCATGTCACGCTCCTTGGACTGGCTCATTAACTCCTTTTTCTATTCCTTTTCTCTTGATTTTAAATATTTCTTTGTTTGATTTGGAATGTTTAATCTATAACATTTACATATTGATTAAGTGTTCTTGTATGTATGGTTTGAAATACTGATTGACCTGTGGATTGGCTTGAGCCTTTGTGCCCATGCCTCTGACTATGGTGTGGACAGGTAGTACTAAGAACTGCCTACATGGGAAGTTCATATAGCTCATGGCTTTTATGATTGAAACAGCACCAGTAAAAGTCTGACGTTGTGAAAAGGTATGAACATACATGGACCTGGTTATGCCTGACCTTTTGCCACTCATTATACCTTCCTTATATTGGAGAGAACGCATGCTAAGGTTTGACTAATCACAGTACCAACTGGTCAAAGCATTACATTGACCATAGGCCTTTCTGTTTTCTTTAACACTCTTGATATTTATTTTAAAAATCTGCTTCTTTATATGACTGTTTATTATTGTATTAGAGTTCTGCAGAGAAAGAGAACGATATTTATTTTCAGTTATTCTCCTGTGTGTGTGTGTGTGTGTGTGTGTGTGTGTGTGTGAGCAAAAGTTAAGGCCTACCCAGTTAGCTCATATACCTTATATTCCACATTTCCAGACTTTTTAAAATTACAGTATTTTAAGACAAAATGCACAAAGGAGACATTTTAATGGAATGCCTACATATGTTAGACGAGAGATGTGGTTCACATGAGTTAAAATGTTTGTTTCAAAATAATGAAAACTTGTACTACTAATAATAAAAATATGGCCAGGTGCAGTGGCTCATGCCTATAATCCCAGTACTTTGGAGGTGGAGGCAGGAAGATCACATAAGGTCAGGAGTTTAAGACCAGCCTGGTCAACATGGTAAAACCCCTTTTTCACTAAAAATACAAAAATCAGCCAGGCACGTGGTGGGCACCTATAATCCCAGGTACTCGGAAGACTGAGGCAAGAGAATTGCTTGAACCCGGGAGGCAGAGGTAACAGTGAGCCGAGATCATGCCATTCGACTCCAGCTTGGGCAACAGAACAAGACTCCTTCTCAAAAGAATAAAAGATAAGAATTACAAGGATTAAATTTCATACGTATTAGTCAGTATAGCATTCTTTATCAATAAAAATGTTAATACCTTTGTATACTATCATGTAAACGTCATAATAAATAAATTAAAATCCTCTTGTATGCATTATATACATACACAAATGTGGACGTTTGTATGCATGTGTTCATATGTTTGTGTTTGAATATATATATTGTCATTGTTATATTATTTTTAATTTTTTCAAGCTATTGTTTTCATGGTGTCAATGTTTATCTTGAAGTGAATAGGTGTTCTATATCCCACCTTACATTACTGTTATTCGAAGGCTGCTATCATAATTGTTTTTAAAATACCTTTTCCTGTGAAATCTGTGATGTAAAAATAAATTGTATTTACTTTAAACATATTCAACTGTATTTTCCTTTTTCTATTAACATTTCAAACTGCTAAATCTCTTAGACTTAAAAAAGGAAATTAGCTTGTGAGATTATGTAGGCTGAGAAGTCCCACCACGTGCCATTTGCAAGCTGGAGACCCAGGAAGGCCAGGGCTGTATGTAATTTGTCCAGCTTGAGTCTGAAGGTTTAAGAATAAGGAACGCTGAGGGCAGAACGTCAATGTTTTTGCTCAACTTTTTGCTCAACAGTTAGGTGGAGATCAATCAACCTTCCTCTGTCTTCTTGTATTCATGACCTCAACAAATTGGATGACGCTGCCCACATCAGGGAGGATCATCAGCTTGACTCACTCCATTAATTCAAATGCTAATCTCTTCCAGAAACACCCTCACAGACACACCCAGAAATCATGTTTAACCAGTTTTCTGGGAATACTAGAGCCATCCAAGTGGATGCATAAAAGTAACAATTATCATTATTTATTCATTTGATTTAATGATGATGGTAAAATAAAGTTCTTACAGATTTTTGATTTTAATTTTCATTTTGGAAAGAATAATATACCTCAATTTATTTATTATAAGCAAGAGCTACCATAAACAATGATGTTCTGAGTATTTATTGCAGACACAGGTGCAAGTTTCCTGGGACACATATACAAAGGTGCAATTGCTTGGTTATTATTGGTATTCATATTTTCAACTGTATTAGATAATGTCAAATTATTTTCCAAAGTAGTAATCATTTCCATTGTCTTGCTTCCTCCTGACCTTGGAAATGGATGAGTTGTTTGTTTTACATCCTCACCAGCTCTAGGAAGTAAACAGACTTTTAGTCTTTGTTCATCCGCTGTATGTGTAGCACTAATTCATTGATATTTTATTTTGCGTTTTCCTGTTTGTAATATGGCTGGGCACTCCTTCAATAGTTCACAGGCAACTTAGGTTTCCTTCTTAGTAAAGTGTCTATACAAATCAAATCTCTGGCTTATTTTTAAACAAATTGGCTACTTCCTGTTGCTAAATTGAGAGAATTCATATATTTTGTTTATGATTGCCTTGTTAGCAATATATGTGCAAATTTCTTCTTATTTTCTGGGGCTTTTCCTGCCATCGTCTCATTATCTCTAGTTTCAATATGTGAACAATCTTTCTCTTATCAAGTTAAGTAGTTACATGCCATTTTTGAATCTTCACCATTTTTAACTACTCAGTAAAATTTTCTCTTTATCAGTCCTCTCATGTGTAATAATTCTTCTCCCTTTTACTGGATATTTCATCAATTTTCAACTATGCTTAAGTATGAAGATATTCTTTGCTCTTCTGTTGAACAAAACAGAATATGTCTAAATATTGCATTTGAAATGATTTCAGTCAATTTATTTAGAAGGCAGATTGTGGTTAAAGTATTTATCTGATATTGTCCCCTTTTCAACTATTTAGTTATATCATTTTTGTTGATCTTGGCCTAAACCTGAAAGTAATGAATAGAATCTAAAAGATAGTCTCATCTTATTCCAAGAGACTATCAAGAGGTGGAATTTCATAAATGAGAAAATGATGAATTTATAATAAGGTACTCCTCTTTCCCCACCCCAGCGTAAGACTTCAAGGTTTAGGGATTCAGGATCTTGCTTGCTTATTTATTTATTTACTTATTTTAGTATAATGGAAAATTATTATTGGGCACCTATTATTTGCAGTGGGCAGTGTGCTTGAACTTTGTGGATGCTAAAAGAAGTAACACAGTATCACTTTGCCTAAAGAGAATGCAGTTTAGAGAATGAAGAAACCGTCTAGTTGAATTGGTGGGCTGAGAAATTATAGGGCTCTGCACCAAAAGATAGAGAAGTAGGGAAACTAAGGAATCTTGAAATTAGTGAAAATTTGTAGATGTGAGAACATCTGATCATAGTCTAAATGGATGAATGGAAGAGTTCAGATGAGTAAAGAGAGCAGAGCTATTTAGGTAGAAAATACGAACAAGCAGGAAGCAAGAGGATACCTGGCAGGTGTGTGTCTTAGATTTTGTTCTCAAATTTGAGAGTATTTCAGAATCACTTGAAGTGATGTAAAACAAAGATTGCTGGGCTCCACTCAGAATTTTTATGCTTGGTACTTCTAGAGAAGGGCTTCAGAATTTCATCTTAAGCAATTTCTCTGGTTATGCTGGTCTTGCATATCCAAGGACTTTACTTTGTGAACCAACGCTATTGAAAGTTTTCGTTTCCTTTGGCTCAGCCTAGAATTTCTGTGAAATAAGAATTTGAAGGGGACAAGGGAGAGGGTTCCAAGTTTTTAAGAGAGGATCAGTTGAAAAAGAGCCTGACACACTGTCAGTAAAGTCCATAGTCCATCTGTGATACTATTTCATTAACATGAAAAATAACATAGGCTGGCATCTTATCAACAATAAAAAATTTACTTCTTATACTTCTGGAGGTTGGGAGGTCCAAGATCAATCCATCAACACATTTAGTGTCTGGTATTGGCCCAGTTTCTGGTTCATAGATAGCATCTTCTCCTTGTGTCCCTACATGGTTGAAATGACTACTAGTGGAGACTCATTTGTAATGGCACTAATCCCATTTATTAAGGGTCTGCCCTTATGAACTATGAGCATCTCCAAAATTTCACATCTAAAACTGTCACCTGGCAGGATAGGATTTCAACATATAAATTGGGGAGGGCACAAAAAGTCTCACCATAGCAATAGCTATAGAGATGTGAAATAGATTGAGAATGGTTAGAGGATGTAAGACAAGTACACTATGATTTGTTAAAAACAAGAATGAAAGAAAAATCTAATATAACTTCAAAGCTTCTGAATTTCATGTGTCAATAATGGATTGTACCATGTCCAGAAAAATGGAATAAAGGCAGAGAAATCAATTTCAGAGTGAAGATGATGAGTTCAAATATACATGCATTAATATAGTAAAATGTGAAGATACTCCCAATACATATGTCCTTTAGGCATTGAATACTAAAATCTAAAGTTCAAGGACATTATAGGAGAAAAATGTACATTTGGGTGTGAATCAGCAAAGATGGTAGTTAATAGTAGAAATAAGAGTGAATAAACATATTTAGAGTTATAATAGAAGGGGAATACTGAAGTAGATAGATAGAGAAAGGTTAGAAAAATTGTCATTTTCTCAAAAGCCAAATGAGCAAGCAATAACAAACAGAGGTGAGTAGTTTCAAAATTTGGCAATACACCAGCCATTGCTGAATGGTTCGAAAAATTTCTGAGGGGTAGAATTGAGACAGAATTTGAAATTGAGGATGTAACAAGAATTGGTAGAATTTGCTCTTTATGAACTATGACTTAATGAAAGCAGAAATAGGACAGAGATATTCTCAAAAGAAATAGAATTGTGATTTATATACTATGTAAACTCTGTATATTTTATAAATGTAAGTATCTGTTATGATAATTGTTCAAATAACTGTCAGTTAATGAAGAAGTACTGAACATCAGGTTAAACATTCTAAATTTAATATTGCATACACTGCTCTATTTGTGTGAAATTTGCATGCAAAGACTTGAAACAATTAGCCTTCTGAGAAACTGTAGTGCATATGTTGTAAATGCCAAACACCAAGGTAATTTCAGTACAATCTGCAATAGATTACACTTAGATTTCATTCAATTAAGTTAGAACTAAATTGGTTTTGTTTTTGCTCTGATATTCTTTGGAGTTAGGCTATGTGAATTTTGATGATGTTCTTTACATATCTACTTCACCTCCCAGAAGCTGATACATCAAGATGTCTTTGCTTATCTTAATACACACACACACACACACACACACACACACACACAATTTCATCATGCCAATTAGTTCATCCTGACGTACCTCACTTAAGCAAACTGAAAAAGGTAAGAGGGATACCTGAAAGAGGTAGACCTAAATTATATTTCTTTTTGTATGTATATTTTCAGTGACTTTATTTAAGCAAAATTAGCTATTTGTGCAACCTGATTTCTTTGTGTGGCATTCATACTTACTTTTATTGTTGCCCAAATCTTCAAGATGCTAAAAGACTTAACTAATTTTTAAGAGTCCAATCTGCACTTATGTTTTACTGCCACCAGGTGTTATAGATGCAGGAGTTTTGCTAACTCTGTCTAAATTACCTTAGAGAATTTGAATTTGTTGGTACAGGTGCATGGAGATGATAATGTTTAGGAATAAAAGCACCTAAACCAAATGCAATAGTTGTAAAAATCAATGAGAAAAGTGAGAAATATATAAATTACCCAGCCTGTCAAATCACAAAGTGTAATTAGCATTTCAATTTAATAACCATTATTTTCTAATTAAATATATTTTATTGATTTAATGTACTTCAAATGCTATCATTTATAATATAATATATTTTTTATTTGTCAATAGGAAAAATACTATTAAGGTAACTGAATAATTAAATAGCTGTGTGTTAATGGATAATTATATTTCTACATTGTATGTAATCAATGTGCTTTGTGTCAAGTTTGAATAAATTCATTTAAAGTTTCTTTTCAATGTACAAAGAACAAATGTGGAGCAAAATTGTGTCTTAAAATTATATTTAAAATAAGCTAATATTACTCAACCCCCATTAAGAAGGTCTGACATAGGAGGCCTCTGGTTGACCATTGCCTGTTCTCTAATAAGAAGAGGTTATTTGAGTCCTTAAGGTTGGCAGAATAATTCTTATGGTATTTAGTGTCTCAAGACATTACGGAGAGATTATTTTAATAATAAAAGTAGTTGGCTTCAAGGAAATTTAGATTTTCTAAGAATTTATGAACATTTTATTAGAGACCATATCAAGGAAAGTAAATCATGAAGTGCATTATATTATATTTAGTTGAACGATGAAAAACCCAAGCCAAATATTCACTCATTACTCAATGGGATTATTAAACCTTTATTATATCCTTACACTTGAAACCCAATTTTACCCAGTACTCCATTACTAATATAACACTCTTGTGCATGGCACTAGGGATCTAATATAACACTCCTTGTGCATGGCACTAGGGATCTAAAATAACACTCCTTGTGCATGGCACCGGGGTTTCAATTAAAATAGGAATGATACTTTTGTCTTTTTATGACATTTTCCGTCTAGCGAGGAAAGATGGAAAAGAAAATGGATAATCACCAAACAGTGTATTGAGCTCGTGGTTAGGGGTAACCAGAGGACCGGGGACTTAGCACAACAGACTGAAAAGAGTAGGGACCTACCCCATTCCAAGGGCTAAAAGACTCTCTGAACACAAGAACAAGCTACCTTCTGCTGTATTCCAGTATTGTGTCCAGAGGTTAAAAAAACAGGGGCCAAAATGTTTGACTTACTAGGTCCTTTTAGGAAGAGAAACAAGATTAGGTCCGTTGGATGGTCCCCTGCAGTCTGAGGAACTTCCAGGGAAAAGACTGATTACGTGGAACAGATGCACTCGATGCTGAAGGAGAAAAATGGTCTTTTGAGACATATTTGCTCGTACTGCAGATGAGGAAACAGATCCAGACTTTTGAGGAGGCTTCCTAAGCTTTCAGAGGGAAGATAAGACCAAGACTCTAATAATGACCCTTTCATTGAAAACACGCTGTTTGTGTTTATTTATTCCAATTCATTGTTCTCCCCTCACATTTCTGATTAGCTCAAGAAGGCAGAACTTCCAATTGTATAAAGTATTTTAGTTTCTTAAATTAATTTTAGCCAAGGAAAAATAGCTTTAATTTCTTATCATCCTAATAGCAATAACACAAATGATCATACAAGCACTACTATTACATGAATTCTGTGAAAAGGATGGTATATTACTGTAATATCACTTTAAGTACTTTTTCATACATTGTATGAAAATAAAGTGAAACAGGAAATTTTTTATATAAAACCAATACCAATAATCCAATTCGAATATTACTTTATTCAAAATAAGATTAAAAGTATTCAGAATGTGCATAATACTGTTTATCTAGTTTGCACAAATGCTTTTATGCCTAAAATGTGAATTTTTCCCTTTTGTCTATTACTTTGTCAAATGTCTTAACAACAGGACCTGTTTGATACGTCTGTTCTTTAAGTCATAGAAATATGTTACATTATTCATTGTGTTGTCTTAACACTTTTTTTACTCTTCATATAACAAGAAGACAAGTAAATAAGGGTCTTCAGTTTATCATAAACACAGACTTCTTTTTATAATTTTTTCTGATATAAGTTTTAGAAAATGTTTTCTTGGAACAGGACATGTGGATGAAATAACTCTATTGAGTTATTAAAATTACTGAAAGCATAATTACAAGTGAAGCTGATTGTGTTTCTGACATTTTCTCCGCCTTGAGGTACTTATAAAACAAGAATAAATACCAAATGTATTAATGCAGGGCTGAGGAAGTAGGCAGAGACTGATTTCCAAATGTTCATTTAATTTTACTTACATTTTTATAGCCTCGAAGCAGATTGGCACCTGTGATCTGTGTGAACTTGTGGCTGCCTCTTAAGTGACTGAAGTTTTTCATTGAATGCATACACACTCAAAAAGCAGATGCAAGGGCTGTACAAAGCAGGCAATTATGAATTATTAGCTATAAAGAGATAGTGGTGGGGAGTTAATTTAAGCATTCTGTAAAGCCCCTGATGATATTCAATCCTGACTATTGTTTTAGATAGAAGTAGAGGCATTTAATCACATTTGAGAAAAATATGAAAATAAAAACCTGTTACACAACAAATGCTGAAAGTTATGGTCCTCCTTTCTTATATAACAGAAGGAAATTCACGTTAAGATTCTAATACATTCTACTTGTTCTTCATATAAATTACTATTTAGTGCATGTATACTAACCCATATGCTGATAACATTTTCCAAGAACAATTAGCACATATTAAGGTCTAATTCTTGAAGCCAGTTGCTGTTGCCAAATTCCTATTGGATTAAATGATCTCCTTGGACTGAGTTAAATTCATTACATGGGAAATTTGATTTGTCTAAGTCATAATGTAAATTTGAAGAGATTTATAAATAGCTGTTTACCCTTTTTCTGTATAACTTGAACACAAGAAACCATCTAAATATTGAATAACTTTGTCCCTTTTGTGCAATTTTTTTAACTGAGACAGATAAACTGTGTTTCTATCCAAAATCCTTAAAGGTTAATTGAGGTCTATATATATTACCTATGTTTTTTTAAAGAAGTGCAGAAGAAAATGAATGTATACCTAATACAATGAGTTTACATGGTACAGTCCCATTTCAAATAAAAATATCTTCAGCAAATATTTAAGTTTTTATTATGTTCAATGTATTCCACTATGTGTTAGTGTAATGCAAAGATGATTATGACAAAATGTGCATCTTAAACTAAAATTACAGTTATAATAAGCTGGAAAATACATACATATTAAACACCATAAAAATGTCTTGTCTCTTCAGAAACAGAAATATCATTTGTTAAATTTACATTTACATATACGGTACAGAATATATTGTCTTTATATCAAGAGCATTTTTATATTGTTTCCCGATTTAATTATTTCACAAAATATACACTGAACTATAATGTATGCATTTAATGTGAATAAGACATGGAAAGAATCATTCTGAATCATTTTAATAAATGTAGCTTATGTAGTGAGCTTTTAATGCTTTTGTGTATTGATGCATAAAAGTTGTACCTATTTATGCAGTACATGTGATATTTCCATATATGCATACAATGTGTAATGATTAAATCAGGGTAATTGGAATAGTCATCGCCTCAAATATTTATCATTTCTTTATGTTGAAAACATTCCATATCTTCTCTTTTAGGTATTATGAAATAAACCATGAATTATTGTTTAAGGAGACCCTCTTAACATTAAGTCATTGACAAAACACTTGGATCGCAAAAATATTAGGCCTTGTGTTGAGATTTGGTGGGATTTGATGAAGTTACTGTATTATACTCTTTCCCCATACAGATTTTGAACCAACTGAAAAGTAGAGTACATAAGTAAGATATTAAAGAAAATCTTCCTTCATTACCAGTAAAGCTGGCTAGAAAGTATGGTTTAAAGAGCAAATTAAAATGAACTTCTTACAGATTGAGCATGGATTCACCAGATCATTCCTTAATAATCGTGACAATTAATTTTCTGTGTCAACTTGGCTGAGCTGTGGGGTTTCCAGGTTTTGGTAAGTATGCTTGTGCAAGTGTTTTTGGATGAGATTAACATTTTAATGAGTGGACTTTGAATAAAGCAGATTCCCCTTCAGAATGTGAGTGGACCTCATCTGATTAGCTGAAGGCTAGAACAAAAAGGCTCTCCTATCACTTACCTTCCCCCACAGCAAGAGATAATTTTCCAGCACCCTGTCTGTCTTAGACTATAACTGGAACATTGACTCTCCTGACCTCCAGTATGTCACTCCACTCTGGATGTCAAACACGCTAGGCTCATGGTTATATGAGCCTTTCCTTATAATAAATCCCTTTCTGCATATTGCATATTCTATTGGCTTTGTTTCTGTGGAGAACTCTGATAAATACAGTTGATGTTACTGAAAGGAAGAGAAGGGAAGATAGGCAGTCAGTGAGAAAGCAGGTCTAAAAAGAAGCACAGGCTGGCCTAGCTTAGCACAAAGCCCAGATATAGTGTGTGCAATGATTTTCAAACATTAGTCCTACTCAGTAGAAAAGTATTGACAGCTTTAGTCACTCCTTCCTTTGTGCAGGGGCAAAAGAAACGGGTACACTCAAGAGTGGTTCTCAAACTTGATTGCAAATGAAATTCCTCTCCTGAGTTAAAAAATACTAATGTCTGATTTTCATCCTTGCAGGGTACCATTTAATTGTCAGTGGTGGGGCTTGGGTGTTTGGAGTTTTTTAGGCTATCATAAAGTATTATTGCCTATAGTCAAGGAAAGCTGCTTCCTGCAGGAGTTGAGAATAGAAAAGAGATAATTTGATGAAATGGAAGCAGGGCACAGGAGAAGATTCCCTCCTAAACATAATCTATACCATTAAAATTAGGTAAATCAAGAAACAAACCAACTGAAACTTCAAAACTTGTGGGATGAAAGCAGCATGCAATAATTGGGAAAAAAAATAGAATTGTTATTTCTACAACTTTGATCAAATAAGTCTAACCTTAGGAAATGAACACAAAAAGCACTCTATGAGAATAACAAAGAGTATTATTTTTGTGTATTCTAACTCTATAAGCAAAAGGCATGAATGCTTTTTTAAATTTAAAATTCTATTAAACATGCTGTTGTTAAACAATTCAATCACATAGAGACATAAATGCTTTTTAAAACCCCAGTTTGTAGAAACATTTCTGGAGATAAAAGAGCACCCACAAAAATACTGTTTTAAGTCTATTAAAGTCATACCATTTTACTACTGGAATTGACCCCAGAAATCAATGCATTCAATTTATATATCTTCTTCATTTTATTAAGAAAAGTAAAAGAAAAAAAAAGTACCTAAAGAGCTTGAATTATTGAGTCTTACAGCTAAGCTTGTGGAAACTTTGGGTAATAGTCCTATTAAATATCTTTTAGATAAAGCAATACTGAGTATTTAACTTTTAAAGCTATAAAAAATGCATTTAAAAGTCAGATACACCGTTAGTTCTCCATTTTCACAGTTATCACAACCATAGATCAAAATATTTAGTGTAGTGATAATCAAATATGATTACTTAGGTAGCCCAGGGAAGATAGACATAAAGCTGTAAAAAGTTGAGTGAGGAGCGATGTCTTCATAAAGAAGGATGTTCTCAAATCTGTAAGATGCAGTGTGGCAGCAGGAGGGGTTTGGCTCTCTATCAGTGAACACTCACTATCAATAGAATAAAAATCTTTATTTAGATGTTTAATCAGAAAAGTATAACTTTTTTTTAGAAAGGTTCTTTGTAGTGTACTGAATTTTAGAGAAACCTAGAATAGAGAAACATCAGGAAAGGAGTGGTTGCAGTTATTTTGTAACAACAAGAAATGTATTTCATAGCTCTGCTTTTTTAGTCATAGATTTATTTTCAGTGTTTTTATGTGTGATACTTATTGAAATGAGTTAAAATACACAGAACAATAAACTCTGTCATAATCACACCATGACTGTTGACAATCAACTTCATGCTACATCATTCTGGTAACAATAAAAAAAAAAAAAAAAATAGGGGAAGACATTTATAAGGAAAAAAACAATTTTGATAATTTTATATGATATAGTTGACAATTGGCTCTAATTATACCATAGAAAATAAGGGAAACACTTTAATTTTAAATCATAACCAAAAATATTCAATATTGCATATCAACATTTACAACAAAAATGAATTGAACATAAATGTTTTAAAAGTTTTAAGCCTTTTAAAACGCAAAGTATATTAAGTTTTTGAATTTAAATAGAAGATAATTACTCTAGAATAAAGAAATTATAATACAGTATTTTAAAAATAGACTACCTTTTAGTAGGAGAAAAATATTTGGTATCTGTTTTAAACAATATATAAATTCAGTTTAAAAATAATAGTCCATAGTTTCAGAACAAGCACATTAAATAAGGTGCAATGTATTTTAAATCTTAAAATATCTGTATCCTTTATGGGAACCCACCCTGATGGTTTTGCATACAAGGGGATTATTTTGCTACTTAGAACATAATAAAATATAAAATAGGATATAGAATAGATCATTGAAAATTGTGTTTTGTCCAGGAGTGGTGGCTCACAGCAGTAATCCCAGCATTCCGGTGCTTTGGGAGGCTGAGCGGGAAGATTGCTTTAGGCCAGAGGTTCAAGACCAGTCTGTCAACATCAGTAACCCCTTCTTTAAAAAAATAAAATGAAATGAAATAATAAAGTAAAATAATGAAATAAAAAGGCAGGCACAGCTGGCTGCTAGGAGGCTCAGGTAGGAGGATTGCTTGAGTCCAGAAGTTTCAAGATGCAGGGACCTGTGATCATGCCACTGAACTCTGGCATCAGCAACAGAGCAAGACTGTCTGAAAACAACAACGACCATATTTTATGTCATATACGAAAGTCTATTAAACCTTTATACTGCTGATACTAAACTTAAAGGCAAATGAAATGCTTCGTTGTATTTACTGTTTGGAGATTGTTTTTTCCTAAAAATATTTGAGATAATTGTTAAATGTAAAGTGATAGTTTGGTCAATAAAAGTGGAGTGTCATTGTTGTGCTATAGAATTTTAAAATATCACCCATTTGTTTTGGTATTGAAGGTAAGAGCCACTACTATAGAGTCCTGCCTCAAAGAATATATTTCATTTTACTTACTAAATCTCAAACCAAATTAGAGCCAGAATATTTAAGCTAAGTATCAATGTAGCAACTAAAGAAAAATAAAAAGGCTCTTTGTAGATTCTGGATATTATCCCTTTGTCAGATGGATAGCCTGCAAAAAATTTTTTCCCATTCTGTTGGTTGCTGGTTCACTCTAATGATTGTTTCTTTTGCTGTACAGAAACTCTTAAGTTTAATTAGATCCCATTTGTCTATTTTGGCTTTTGTTGCCATTGTTTTTTGGTGTTTTAGTCATGAAGTCCTTGTCTATGTCTATGTCCCGAATGGTATTGCGTAGGTTTTCTTCTGGGGTTTTTATTGTGTTAGGTCTTACTTTTAAATCTTTAATCCATCTGGAGTTAATTTTTTTATAAGGTGTAAGGAAGGGGTCCGTTTTCAGCTTTCTGCACGTGGTTAGCCACTTTTCTCAACACCATTTATTAAACAGGGAATCCTTTTCTTGTGTGTTTTTGTCAGATTTGTCAAAGATCAGATGGTTGTAGATGTGTGGCATTACTTCTGAGACCTCTGTTCTGTTCCATTGGTCTATATCTCTATTTGGTACCAGTACTATGCTGTTTTTGTTACTGTAGACTTGTAGTATAGTTTGAAGTCGGGTAGCATGATGCCTTCAGCTTTGTTCTTTTTGCTTAGGAATACCTTGACTATACATGCTCTTTTTTGATTCCATGTGAAGTTTAACATGGTTTTTTCCAGTTCAGTGAAGAAGGTCAATTGTAGCTTGATAGGGATAGCACTGAATCTATAAATTACTTTGGGCAATATGGCCATTTTCATGATATTGATTCTTCTTAATCATGAGTATGGAATGTCTATTTGTTTGTGTCCTCTCTTATTTTCTTGAGCAGTGGTTTTACAAGAAAAAAACAACCCCATCTAATAGTGGGTGAAGAATATGAACAGGCATTTTTCAAAAGAATACATTTATGTGGCCAACAAACATAGGAAAAATTGCTCATCATCACTTGTCATTAGAGAAATGCAAATGAAAACCACATCGAGATACCATTTTAGTCCAATTTGAATGGCGATCATTGAAAAATCTGGAGACAAAATATGCTGGAGAGCATGTGTAGAAATAGGAATGTTTTACACTGTGGGTGAGAGTGTAAATTAGTGCAACCATTGTGGAAGACAGCGTGGCAATTCCTCAAGGATTTAGAAAAAGAAATGCCATTTGACGCAGTGATCCCATTACTGGGTATATACTCAAAGGACATAAATCATTCTATTATAAATATACACTCACACTTTGTTTGTTCCTTGTGGCACTGTTTACAATAGCAAAGACTTGGAACCAACCCAAATGCCCATCAAGGATAGACTGGATAAAGAAAATGTTGCACATATATACCATGGAATATTATGCAGCCATAAAAAAGGATGAGTTCATGTCCTTTGCTGGGACATGGATGAAACTGGAAACCATCATTCGCAGCAAACTGACACAATAACAGAAATCCATGCACCACATGTTCTCACTCATAAGAGTGTGTTGAACAATGAGAATACATGGACATGGGGAGGGGAACATCACACACTGGGGTCTGTTGGAGGGTGAGGGACCTAAGGGAGCGATATCAGGGAGTGGGGCGGTTGGGGAGAGATAACGTGGGGAGAAATGCCAGATATAGGAGAAGGGGAGATGGAGGCAGCAACCCACCATAGCATGTGTATACCTATGTAACAATCCTGCAAGATTTGCACATGTACTCCAGAACTTAAAGTATAATGAAAGAAAGAAAGAAAGAGAGACAGAGAGAGAGAGAGAGAGAAAGAAAGAGAGAAAGAAAGAAGGAAAGGAAGGAAGGAAGGAAGGAAGGAAGGAA
>NW_016107675.1:1195793-1213787 GCF_001604975.1 Cebus imitator | reverse complement strand
AAAGAAAGAAAGAAAGAAGAGAGAGAAAGAGAGAAAGAAAGAAAGAAAAGAAGAAAGAAAGAAAGAGAGAAAGAAAGAGAGAGCCTGTATTTCTCACTGGTCCACTGCAACCAAAACCCAGCATACTTTCACCACACCTGAACATTCACAACCCAACAAGCAAAACCCAAAACCCACCACCTGAATGATGTTTTTAGTGATCATAAAGTCTGAAGTGTCTCGAGAATTCAAGGTGAAGTATAAATGTTCTCCCATCATTAAATGAATCACAATACCTAATGGCCTCTAAATTCTTGAGAGATGTATCACATTGGGGCATACTGCAAAGGTTTTTGTTTTTCTGTTTGTTTTGCTTTTGATGTTACATATAGAGCTTCCTGTTTTGAGTGGGGCTTAGAGGGAGAAAAGATTCTTCAACAGGTGACCTGATATCCTGATTATTATGTGGCTGTAATTTGATAAGCCAACCTAGCTTTCCATGATCAAGCATTAGATCTGCCACTAGTGCATGTAACCAGATAAAAAAAGTGCTTTTGCTTTTGTTTGGTTTTGATTTTGCTCAAAATATGAACAGTTAACTGCACCAGTAGACATGTCTTTCCTCCAAAATTTTGTGTGGACTCTGAGTGTTATAGTGTCACGTTACAAAGCTTTATACTTGCAGGCAACCTGAATCTGTTGATTCACTTAAGGATGAAATAAAGGTGTACATGAAGTTGGGCATGTGTAGAAAAATTTCATCCTTAAGTGAAATAGGCATTGTGTTACAGGACTTGTGCAGGTTCTGAAGACAAAGTAGAAAGGGGAATTTAGGTCTGATTCCATGACATCTACTGCTGCTGTATCAACAACTTTCCCTTATTCTTCACTCATGGCCTCATTACAGTCTCCTATTGTCAGTGGATCAAAGAAATAAAAAATAAAAACAAACCTCATGTGGCTGGTTTATAGATCATTTTGCACATATGCAAATATCACCTAAAATTGGAAGGCTGCTTCACAGCTTCACACAACCATTTCTCTGAGGGACCATGAGGAAGGCAGGAAACTTCAAAGGACATAATTATGAGTGACATGTCTGATTATTCACTGCATCTTAAAGGGCAGATGGCCAAGGCTACTTACTCACCTAGAGTTAGTTCTGGGTATCAGTAGACATTTGGCAGAGTAATCAGGAGTCTAGCAAGGAGAAGATCAGAAAATGGGAGAACGAACGTCTCTGAATTAGTGAGGGTAAGAGAGTAGTTTTGTCCTGCGTGACTGCTCATCGAGGTGTGCATTGAAGATAATGCTCTTGATTATCAAGAGTTCAAGATGATGAGATGATCTGTTCTATGGATATCAATCAGCTTCTTTTCCCAGACTTTCCTGTTCCGGCCTGATGGCCAGATGTTTGAGATGGCATGGGACAGATATTAGAGGTAAGGCAATGTCTCAGAAATACAGGATTGTCCAGCCTTTGCTGAGACCAAAACTGAGCCCCTGAAATGGCAGTATGCCCCAGAGAACTAGGCAACCTCAAAGTAGGAGAATTCTCTACTACTTATATTGGTTCTCTTCATAGTGAAAAGACAAGAATTTATTTTTATTGGAAAGGCTAGTTACCTTGCATGTGTTTTTGCCTTCCTTTTTTTCAGTTATTTTGCCAATCCTTCTCTCCATGAACTAAAAGAATATCTTATTTATTTACATGCTTTTTTTCCACATAGCATCACTTCTGACTGGGCAATTTATTTTACAGAAAAAAAGTATAGCATAGGCCCATTCATTCTGCCTGTATCTCTGTGTATTAGAGACAGATTAGAGTGAGTTTTATGATCATGCATGTTTCTCTCTCCTTGATTTTGATCTTATCCATAAAGAGATGACTGTGATTATAAGAGTAACAAGATGAAGTCTAGCAAGGCTCTCTATGTCTACATTATTCACCAAGTTCAATTTACATCTCTTCATTCACTGTGTTTAGGCAGAGTTTGATTGGTTAGTAAACTTGTATCGGAGTAAGTGCAGACTTTACTGCCATTTTCTGATTGACAAACCTAGTTACAATTATAAATTGTGGTTCATAAAAGTCAAAAATAAAATTCAGAAAAAATTAATGCAAATTCCTCAATTTAAATTGAAACAAGTAAGCAAATTCATATATCATTTATATAATTAAATTAAATTTAAAGTAGAATGATACTAAATAATGTCAATTTAAGAATATTTCTAAAATTTGTTTAATTAAAAACACATTTTAAATAAATTTAAATTAATATTTAAAAGAAATTACAAGAAGATTTTGAAAACTTTAGGCTCATTTTAGTGAAATAAAGACAAGGACAAGAGTGATGTTTTCTTGGTCTATCAGGGCTTCTATAAGTGGAAAAATACAGGTATACATCTCAGATGATGATGACAGGTTATTTCTAACAATTTTCGAATCAACACTTTGTAATTTATTTTCCTGTAAGAATTTTAGGACCCTAAATTATATTGAGAATTTTATTGAGGATAACTGGTTAGCTATATGCAGAATATTGAAACTGGACTCCTTACATATAACTTATACAAAAATCAATTCAAGATGGATTAAATACTTAAATGTAAAACCCAAAACTATAGAAATCCTGGACGATAACCTTGGCAATACCATTCAGGACAGTTACAGGCAATGTGCCTATGTAAGTAAGTAAAATTTCACAAAGATACCAAAAGCAATTGCAACAAAAGCAAAAATGAACAAATAGGATCTAATTAAAGAGCTTCTGCACAGCAAAAGAAACTATCAGCAGAGTAAACAACCCTCAGAATGAGAGAAAAATTTTTCAAATTATGCATCTGACAAATATCTAATATTCTTCTGTAGTATATTTTTAAAAATCAGTGCAAAGTAAAATTTTAAATGATGATCAATAATCTTTTCAATCAATCATGTTTAATCAGTTACAATCTCAACCTCATAGTCTGCAAAATAATCTTAGGTAAATTACTTATACAAGCATATAAAGTAAAACAATAAAGATTTTGTAAAAGGAGCTTTGGCTTAAATTAAGATACTTATTTTGTTAAAAGCTGTCATTGAGAGAGAGAGAGAGAGAGAGAGAAAGGTATCTGAAATTTGCAGCACAGATGCCTAATTAAAGACTTGCATCTAAATATTAGGTCAGTGCAAAAGTGATTGTAGTTTTTCCATTACATTTAATTGCAGAAATTGCAATTACTTTTGCACTGATCTAATATAAAAACACAACTACAGTCAAGGAGAAAAACTTATAAATAACTGTAGAAAAATAGACAAAAGTCTTGAGCAGGCAATTCACAAAAGGGTAGATTCAATTGGACAATAGCTGTATGAAAAGATATTGGACTTCATTAATCATCATAAATGTGCAAATTAAAAATACAGTGCAAAACAACTATACAGACACCTGAATTACTACAATGAAAAAAGCAGACAATGCCAAGTGTTAACACTGAAATGAAGCCACCAGAATGCGCATGCTCAGCTGGGAGGACATAGATTGCTACCATCTCTTATCCAAGTTTTGTGGCAGGATATAATAAAGCTAAAGCATTTGTAATCTAGGTCCTTCTGTTCCCACAATTTTCCAGAGAAATGCATTTACATGTTCAGAAGAAAAGCATACGAGGATGTTCACAGCAGTGTTATATAAAATTTCCCTTAAATGAAAATACCTACAGGACCATCAGGGGTGAAATAGGTAAAGAAATCTGGGTGTGTTCACACAATGAAGACAACTACTATATGATCCAGCACTCCCACTCCTGGGTACATATTCAAAATAAAGGAAATCGGCATATCAAAGAGATATCTGACCTCTCATGCTTATTGCTGCCCTATTCACAATAGCCAAGACGCAGAGTCAACTGAAGTGTTCATCACCAAATGACTATAAAAAATGTACCTATAGATGCAATTAAATATTATTCAGCCATAGAAAATAACAAAATCCTGTGATTTGCAAAGACATGGATGAAACTGGAGGACATTATGTTAAGTGAAATAAGCCGTACACACACAGAAAAACACTTGTGTGTTCTCACTTATACGTGGGAGCCAAAAAAGTTGTTCTTTCAGAGGTAGAGTAGAATGATGGTCATTAGAGGTTGGGACGTGTAGTGGAAAGAATAGAGGAAGGTGAGTTTGGTGAATGTGTACAAACATACAGGTAGAGAGAAGGAATATGACCCAGTGTTCAGTAGCACAATAGGAAAACTGTAGTTAACAATAACTTATTTTGTATTTTAAACTATGCACAGGAATGGATTTAAAATGTTCCTATCAAAAAGAAATGGCACACTGAAGGTGATGGATAGTTCAATTACCTTGATTTGATCATTGCATGGTATATGCATCTCTCAAAATATCACATGTACTCCACAAATACGTGTAACTAATACGGAAGCATAAAAATGAAAAATAAAAATAAAAAATATTTTGGTGTGCTCACAATTAATTCATTTAAGAGTTGGCATGGGCCATTATAACATACATGAATATGGCTGAATCTCATGAAAGAATGAGAACACAGAATATAACATACCGTAAGTTCATAAACAGGCAAAACTAATCTGTGCAGTTGTAAGTCAATGTACAGCCTTTGAGGCAGTGGAGATGAGAAGGGTCCCGCGGAAAATTTCTGAATGCTGGTGATGTTCTCTTGTTACTAGTCACACATTGTCATCACTTGGTGCAAATCCATCAAGACGTACTCTTCAACTCGTACACTGTTTAGTGTTTATGTTATAATTAAATATAAAGCTAAAAATTGATATAGCAGAATCTGAGTAAAGGAAACTTTATCATAAAAGCAGGCCTAAATAGAATAGTAGGAAAGAGCCGCTCATTCTTGCTTTATCAGTTCAATGTAGCTCTGCAGAAACAGGTAAAGAACAGTGATAGTTTTTTTTAAATGATGGGTTTTTTTTTAAATACAGCCATGTACCAGATTTCATAAAACAAGGAAGGGGTGACTGGCTATTTCTCTCATATAAAAAAATGGATTTCTCATTTTTCTATTTTTCTCTGGCTGAATGCTATAACATAAATGGGTGAAATAAATGTACTCTGGTAAAAGGCAAATATTTAATGACCCATTTCTGGAAGTCATTTGCATGCATTTCTGAAAGATAATGCATTATCAGCAGTTGTAAATTTGTATTAATAGAATTGAAAATAAAATGTACATACAAGCTAGATTACAAACCTGGCTCCTCAGTAGCTTTTACAGAAAAACTCACATGCAATATTCCTGAGACCTGAAAAATTTGGCATATTCAAATACCTTAAAATAACATGAAGAAATACCTTTCTATTTCTAAAGCAATTTGTATACTCTAAGAGACACTAAGTGTAGTTTGATTTACACAATTTTAGAACTTTTCATGTTGTCAATCTATTGTGTCCATCAAGATTATGCCATGGTAAAGTGGTTTACCTTATATGTGCTATTATTGTTTTTCTCTACAAACTGTTCTAGAAAAAAATTATTGCAAACAAACCATTATTATTGGGACTGAGGCCAGACTTTTTAGGACTCCATCAATCCTATCATGGTTTAGAAAAAATTATAAGTATCTATTCTTTTTCTCTCTCACCCTGATAAACTTCCTACAAAAAACTTAGAGAATAGGGAGTTATATTTTATGCCTAATGACAATGGCATATGGGCAGCAAGGATGTTACAAGGTTAATCTCAGTTCTATACCTTTCACTGTGGTCACTACAGATGGAGAGCCAAAAGGGAAGCCTCATTCTTGCCAGAATTTTAGGTCTGCAGGCATCTGTCTTGTGCTTTGCCCCTGGCATGAGAAGTCCCATCCTGCAGCCATCCCTCTATCCAAGAGTAGGATAAATATCACCCCAAGCATTTTAAGTGCACTATTGCTTTTGTCTCCCCATTTCTTTTCCAACTCTTAGGACTTTTCACATCTTTTCCAGGCCCCTGTTTCCCTTATGGATAGTCTTGTTTCCTCCCTGAAACTGGTGATAAGTCTACCCGTTCCTAAGTAAAGATTTAAAGAGAAAACCAAGAAGCAAAAATCAAAACCAAAACAAACACACACAAACGTCACCAAGAGTTATCAATGCCTTAAGATTTAAAGAGAAAACTAAGAAGCAAAACTCAAAAACAAAAAAACACACACACACACAAAACTCACCCAGAGTTATCAGTGCTTTACAGTCTAACACAACACACTCTTCCCACAACAAACAACATTCTGTGTTACAGGAGATGGTGGGAGTTTTGCAGTTGGGCCATTTCGCCTTGCCAACTATTTGGCACTGATAACATTCTCTAGAAAATACTAAATGCTTTAGAAGCCAACTGAATTTTATCTTCTCTCCATGCTTTCCTGCAGCCCACCAAAAGAAATTATTTTCAATATATGTTTCCACATTGCTTTCTTTTCTTTAATAGGCTTAACTTTTTAATGTAATTTTATATGCAGTACCAAAATTGAATAGAAGATACAAGACTTCCCATATATCTCCTGTCTGCCCCAACACATCCAGCTTTCTTTACATCAATGCCCAACACAAGATTGGTCCATTTGTCATAATCCATACACTTACATGGATGTGCATTGTTACCCAAAGTTCATATTTGACATTAGGGTTCACTCCTGATATTCTATGTTCTCAGTGTTGACAAATATATAATGGCATGTGACCACCCCTGTAATAGCATACAGAACATATTCAGTGACCTAAAAATCATCTGTGCTCTGACTATTCATCCTTCCCTGCTTTCTACCCCTGCCAGCCACTGATCTTTGTACTGTTTCCACAATATTGCTGTTTCTAGAATGTTACATTGTTGAAATCATAGGGTATGTAGCCTTTTCATATTGTCTTCTTTCACTTAGTAACATGCATTTCACATCTCTTTCAAGTTTTGATGGTTCATGATATGGTTTGGCTGCATCCCAACTGAAATCACATCTTGAATTGTAACTCCCACAACTCCCACACTTCTTGGGAGGAACCTGATGGGAAGTGATTGAATCATGGGGGTGGGTCTTTCCTGTGCTGTTCTTGTGACAGTGAATAAGTCTCATGAGATCTGATGGCTTTAAAAATGGGAGTTTTCCTGCACAAGTCCTCCCTCTTTGCCTTCTACCATCCATGCAAGATGTGACTTCCTCCTTCTTGCCTTCCACCTTGATTGTGAGGCCTCCTCAGTGTGTGGAACTCTAAGTCCATTAAAACTCTTTCTTTGTAAATAGTCCAGTCTCTGGTATGTCTTCATCAGCAGCATTAAAATGAACTAATATAGTAAATTGGTACCAGTAGGTTGGGATGCTGTTGAAAAGATACCTGAAAAATGTGGAAGTGACTTTGGATTTAGGTAACAGGCAGTGACTGGAACAGTTTGGATGGCTTTGAAGAAGGCACAAACATGTAGGATAGTTTGGAACTTCCTAGAGACTTGTTGAATGGCCTTGACTAAAATGCTGATAATGATATGGACAATGAAATCCAGGCTGAGATGGTCTCAGATGGATATAAGGAACTTGTTGGGAACTGGAGCAAAGGTGACTCTTGTTATGTTTTAGCAAGGAGACTGGCAACATTTTGCCCCTGCCCTAGAGATCTGTGGAACTTTGAACTTGAGAGAGACAAATTAGGGTATCTGGCAGAAGAAATTTCTAAGCAGCAAAGCATTCAAGAGGTGACTTGCATGCTGCTAAGGGCATTCAGTTTTAAAAGGGAGACAGTGTAGAACCTTTGTAATCTGACAATGTGATAGAAAATAAAAACCCATTTTCTGAGGAGAAATTCAAGCCAGCTGCAGAAACTTTCATAAGTAACAAGGAGCCAAATGTTAATCACCAAGACCATGGGGGAAATATCTTCAGGATATATCAGAGATCTTTGAGGCAGTCCTTCCCATCACAGGCCCAGAGGCCTAGGAGGAAAAAGATGGTTTCGTGGGCTGGGCCCAGGGTCCCTGTTCTGTGTGCAGTCTAGAAACTTTGTGCACTGTGTCTCAGCCATTCCAGTTGTGGCTGAAAGAAGCCAATATAGAGCTCAGGATGCATGTGCCAAGTGTTGTCAGCTTCCACATGGTGTTGAGCCTGCAGATGCATGAAATTCAATAATTGAAGTTTGGGAACGTCTGCCTAGATTTCAAAGGATGTATGGAAATGCCTGGATGCCCAAGCAGAAGTTTGCTGCAGGGGTGCAGCCCTCATGGAGCACCTCTTCTAGGACAGTGAGGAAGGGAGCTCCCACACAGAGTCCCTATTGATGTGCTGCCTAGTGGAGCTGTGAGAAGAAGACCATCATCCTTCAGACCCCAGTATGGGTCTTTTCCTCTGCCTGCCACCATCCACATAAGATATGACTTTCTCCTTGCCTTCCACCATGATTGTGAGGCCTCCCTAGCTATGTGAAACTGTAAATCCCTTAATCCTCTTTCTTTTGTAAATTGCCGAGTCTTGGGTATGTCTTTATCAGCAGCATGAAGATGGACTAATTCTTTTTCATTTGATTTCTCTTTCTTTAACTTTTGTTTTAGATTCAGGGGTACTTGTACAGGTTTGTTGTATAGCTAAATTCATGCCATGAGTGTTTGTTGTAAGGATTATTTTGTCACCCAAGTACTAAGCTTAGTACCCAATAGCAAGCTTTTCTGATCCTGTCCCTCATCCTACTCTCCACCCTCATGTAGGCCCCAGTGTGTATTGTTCTCTTCTTTGTGTTCATGAGTTCTCATCATTTAGCTCCCACTTATAAGGGAGAACATGAAGGATTTAGTTTTTTTGTGCCTATGTTAGTTTTCTAAGGATGATGACCTCCAGCTTCATTCATGTCCTGCAAAGGATAGGATCTTATTCTTTTTTATGGCTGCAAAGTGCAGCCTAGCATAGATGTGGCACCTGTGTGCTATGTTCAATCTGCCCAACCTTATGCATGAGTCTTGAGTTCCTCGATTCCTGGGGCAACTGGCATTTAAATTGATTGGCTTTCACTGATTTTTCTCTCTACACCTAGATGCTGGGCCCAATGTGGTTTCTAGGGTGTATCAAGACAGAGGACAATGTGTTCTTCACAGACTGTGCCCTGGCCATGGCCTTCTGTAACCAGGATCAACTTGAGGGAGATTGGGGTGAGGGGAAGGGGTTACTAGGTGGTAGGCCTTTCCCATTTTGGGTTTGGTAAGGGGCAAAGTAGCAAGCCTTCCACTCCCAAGAACTGCAGCAGTGACACAGCTGGGGACATCGTGGAAGGGTGGAGGGCACCTGAAATGAGGAAGGTTTACACCCTCTTGCTAGGGTCTTGGTTTTTAACTTTGCTCATTTTTAGAGTGACTCTGAAAAAAAACCTATAAAATGCACCTAAGCTATAAAAAAAAATGTGTATATGTACCACCATTTCTTCATCTAGCCTGCCATTGATGGGCATTTAGGTTGATTTTATGTCTTTGCTATTGTAAATAGTGCTGCAATCAATGTTCATGTGTACGTGTTTTTATGGTAGAATGATTTATATTTCTCTGTGTATATATTCAGTATTGGGAATGCTGTGTTGAATGGTAATTCTGTCTTTAGCTCTTTGATGAATCACCACACCACTTTCCACAATGGTTGAACTAATTTATACTCCCATCAACAGTATGTAAGTGGCCCCATTTCTCCTCAATCTCACCAGCATCTGTTTTTTTATTTTTTAATAATTGCCATTATGATTGGTGTGCGATGTTATCTCATCGTGGTTTTCATTTGGATTTTTCTAATTATCAGTGATCTTGAGCTCTTTATTTCCTATGATTATTGCCACATGAATGCCTTCTTTAGAAAACTGTCTGTCCATGTCCTTTGTGCACTAGTACTAAATAATATACTTTTGTCTGAATATTCCACAGTTTATTTATCCATTCACCTTGATTACCTGACGAACATCTTAATTACCTCCAAAGTTTGGCAATTACAAATAAAGTTGCTATAAACATTTGTTTGCAGGTTTTTGTGTAGACATAAGTTTTCAACTCATTTGGATAAATAGCAAGGAATATCATTGCTATATTGTTTGGTAAGATTATGTTTCATTTAATAAGAAAAAGCCAGACAATTTTAAATTAGCTACAGTATTTTGCATTCTAATCACATTGCATTTAAATACTGTTTTCATTATTATACTATTTTTACATTATTTATTGCTTTTTACTCATGCTGTCTATCTCTTCCTCACTTAAAAGTTGTAGCTTCCTAAACATGATCTCGGCTTACTGCAACCTCCGCCTCCTGGATTTAAGTGATTCCCTGCCTCAGCCTCTTGAGTAGCCGGGAATATAGGCATGCACCATCATGTCTGGCTAATTTTCACAGTTTTAGTAGAGATGGGGTTTCACTATGTTGGCCAGGTTGGTCTTGAACTCCTGACCTCAGGGATCCATATGCCTCAGCCTCCCAGAGTGCTAGCATTATACAGGCATAAACCACTGCACCTGGCTGTTATATTTTATTTTTGCTCTTTGAATAATTTGAAACTAGTTGGTTGCTCAGAACATAGTAAGTACTGTTAATCTATTTATTCCTTAACAATTGTGTTATGAATAATAAAACTACACAAGTCAAGTGGAAAGTATAATTTTCAGTACTTTTTAGATTTTGTAGTTGTATTATTTTATTTTCATACTACTATAAGAACTGTCTGAGACTGTGCAATCTATAAAGGAATTAGGTTTAATTAACTTACAGTTCAGCACATCTGGGGAGGCCTCAGGAAACTTACAATCATGGCAGAAGACAAAGGGGAAGCAAGGCACCTTCTTCACAAGGTGACAAAAAGGAGATGAGGTGAGCAAATAGGAAAAAACCCTTATAAAATCATCAGATCACCTGAGAAATCACTCACTATCACAAGAACAGCATGGAGAAAATCATCCCATGATTTAATAACTTCAATCTGTTCTCTCTTGACAAGTGGGGATAATGAGGATTATGGGATTATAATTCAAAATGAGATTTGGGTGGGGACACAAAGCCTAACCATATCAGTAGCTTAATGAAAGGTTTTCCTGCATAGTAATATAGTATAATTATTTTTATGAGTAACTTCATTAACCATTATTCGACAGAATTTTTATTCCAAATGGAGATAGAAGTCAGACTAATATGATATTATCAGATATGGCACATTTTCCTAAAAATCACTTAGCTTATAATTACTAAAAGTTTTTAAACACTGTATTAGGTAATTCTTATTGTTATAAATAAATACTTGAGGCTGGGTAATTTATAAGAAAAGAAACTTAGCTCATGGTTCTACAGGCAGTACAATCATGGCACTGGAATCTGCCTCCTAGGAGGACTTAGGAAGCATTTTTTTTTTTTCCCTTGGCAAAAGATGATGCTGGAGCTTGCATGTTAAGTCACATGGCAATTCAGAAAAATAGAGAGAAGGGGAAGTTTCCACACTATTTTAAACAACAAGATCTCCTGTGAATTAACTGAATGATAACTCATTTTTCCCGATGGCACAATGCTAAACCATTCATAAGAAATTTGCCACCATGATCCAATCACCTCCAGCAGGCCCAATCTCTAATATTCGGAATCACTTTTCAATATGAGATTTGTCAGGGTCACATATCCAAACTATATCAAACACTTCTTTATATTTCTTTTCAAAGTAATTATTCTATTATACTTCCATGTACATTTTTAATTATTAAGTCTCTTTAAAATGAACATATCTAAAGTCAGTAATTCGTAATACACTGAATTTTTCTATTGACTTTATTGTCTGAGCTATCCTTTCTCTGATAACTAACTTCTGTAATAGTAACATATCCCTGACTCACTGCTATTCTTCAGTATAGATGACCCTTGAACAGCATTGGTTTGAACTGCATGAGTCCACTTATTTGTGGATTTTCTTTTATCTCTCCCACCACTGAGACAGCCATACCATTCCTTCCTCTTCCTCCTCCTCCTCAGCCTATTCAACCCATGAAGAATAAAGACCTTTAGGATAATCCACTTCCACTTGATTGAAAGTAAATATATTTTGCTTATTGTTATTTTTAATAAAATTTTCATTCTTCTAGACTACCACAGGAATACTGTATATAATGCATTTAATACACATAATATGTGTTAATGAACGCTTATGTTCTTGGTACGGCCTCAGGTCAGTAGTAGGCTGTTACTGTTTAAAGCTTTCAAGAGTAAAAAGTTATACACAAATTTGTTAGTATGTAAGGCATTGGGTACACTAACTACCATGTTGTTCAAGGATGATATATCATCCCCACCTCACATTAGTGTATTAAGCTTGATATAAATTTAAAATTTTACTCAAATCATTTCTCTTTTTGTATATCTTCAACAATACCTAAAGAGTTTCTTCAGACATCTGACAAATTCAGATCCTAAAATAATACATATTCCAGTGACCTTCTAATAACTTTTTTACAATTTTAATTCAGATCTAAATTTACTCTTCTCACATTGATATCTGTTTCATACAAAACCATAAAATTATATTAGAAGACAAACCCTGAGAAGCTGGAGATGGAAAAATATATGAGACCATTCTTAACATCAGTATGTGCATGTCATGTTATTGGTGGGCAAAAGAGAAGGAATTCCTTCTATGCAGCTTGATTAGCCAAAAAATAACATGATTAAAGAGTCATCATACAGGGGATCCTAGTGGAATCACATAGAATGGTTCCCAAGTGTGACGTTCAGAAATTGGACCAAGTATACCAAATTGTCTAAAGCATGAGGCCATCTTAGTTGGGTTGTGAATTGAAAATGCACATGGTTGTTTTGGATTGTAGTCAACATAAAGCTTGAAATAGTGATTTTAAATACATTTACATTGTAAAACAAATTACCCCTTTAAAAATTTAGTATGAAGATAATTGAAAGAGTGAGTTATTTTCTGTAATTCAACATAAAGCACTCATAATGTACTATATTACTTTTACTATAAACTTATAGATTGAAAATGGTATGTACGTTTGTCTCTAAAATATTTTATTTTTCCTGGAAGATTATATTTCCTACATATATTAATATTCACAAATATATCCATATTCCTCTCAGGCATATATGTTATATATTTTCTAGTGATTTACAAATGAGTTTAAAATGAGTTTCCGAATTGTGCTCATTTGATATTGAACATGAATTAATTTAGCTGTTGCTGCCTTTTGTCATTGATATATGACTCTTATCAATGAGTGTATTCGTTCACTGATGTGTGATACATGCCAGTGTACCTGGCATTCTGGGATACTGGAAAGAAAAGTAGAGCATTAAGAATTCCCAGGAAATAATTAATGAGGGTGGTCCAAATTAATACTAGAACATTTTTTACCTTTTATCTCGGTTATTGATATTTTATATTTAAGCTGTTTCTGCTTCATAAGTGTGTGGGGGAGATGATTATGAAAACTCTCTCATTGAATGTAGGATTAACACATTTAATGTAGATTCAAACATAAGTAGATGAAAGCTCTGCTTCAAAGGGATTTAGCTTAATGGTATCCTTCATTACTAGAAAAATAAAGGAAAACAAATCATTCCAGGTAGGATAGAAACCTGGTTTATGGAATAGCATGAGATAGTAAGTTTTGTCACGATGAAAATAATTAGTGGAAAAAAGTCTAAAAGAGCAAGAGGGTTCTCCTATCTAACCCCAATACTTGGAAGAGTGTCTGCATTCTGTTTGTAAGTTATCCTGAGACTCACAATCCAGGATAATGCCCTAGTAGTGGGAAAGGGAGGGGTGAAGATTTACCTGAAAAACTTTAAAAAGTGACCAAGACTTGGAAATTACGATTTAATATATTTATCTCTGTTTGTGACATCTTGAGAAGCAGAAACAACTAGGTGAGAGAATGGTTTTTGTTTTTGTTTGAACCAGGTTTGTCATTTTTTGTTTATGAAAATACTCTAATAACATATATTAACCAGGAGTATAAACACAACAGTTTTTAATCTTTCAAACTTTCTTAAGAAAGATTTTGACATAACATTATAGAGTAAATATCTGATTTTAAAACTGTGCTATATAAAACAGGAGGCTGTTTTTTGATGACAAAAGAATATTGAGAAGACCCAGTTGAAATACGTATTCTGTTTTTTTTTTTTTCCAAAGAATAGCTTGATTTGATTATCCTTTAAATATTTTTCAGTTTTTTTTAACCTGTTTAGCTATCTAATTCTCTATGTATCTATATATTCCCTCTTCTGAAATAACTGCAAGCTGTTTCTTAAAAATTAAAATATGACTTTTTCTTGGTTTAAGTGATTGGATATGAATTTGGATATAAATTCTTCAATTTTATGATAAGGATTAATTTTTCTAAATGATGTCTACTTCCCCTTCTAACCCTGAAATTCTTCAATAACACTTTGTTAGTGGTAGAAGTTGCCTGAGTTACTGGCAACAAATCTGTATGGGTCTGTAGCAACCTCAGTTCTTGCCTCTTCAGAATAAATAATTTGACTGAAGGACATAAGGCAGAAAAAGAAACCTAGACAAGTTTCAGTGCAGGAGTGGAAGTCTATTAAAAAGATATAGAGCAGGAACAAAGGGAGAGTATACCTGGAAGAGGCCCAAGTGGGCATCTTGGGGATCAAGTGTCCTATTTGACCTTGAACCTAAAATTGAATATGCTGGCCTACTTCTGGCATCTTGTGCCCCATTTCCTTGATTCTTCCCTCAGGGTGAGCTGCCCACATGAGTGGTGTCCTGCTTGCAATTGGAAAGTGAGCATGGAAAGGATGTCTACTGGAATTGTACACATACTCACCTAAGGCTTTCTTCTCTTTTCAGTGGAATGCCCACCAGAAAGTCATACTCTGTCATTTTGCCTCTTAATTCACATGCTGCTTGAGCCCAGTTGTCCAATTCCTGAGATCTTACTGGAAGCTGCTAATTTCGAATTTCAGGTGTATTTATCTATCGAGAAACTGCCTGTCCCTGGTGCCAGGATGATTTCTCACAACCAATTATCATTTTAGAGAGGCAGTATGACAACGGCCTTACTATCCCTGGTAGTCACTTGACATTCCTGATGGGTTACGGGGAGCCTTTTCCTGCCCAGCTGAAGCCTGACGAGCTTACTGTAAAAACGTCAACAGTTTTGAGACACATAGAGAACATAATCTACAAATCCTATAGTAACTCTGAAGATGCCAAACCATATGCACTTGGACAGTTTAGAATCTGGAGCCATGATGTTAAACCCTGCACTCAAACTCCACAGAATGTCTCCTATAGGGAACGATATCAAGTGTTTTATTGTTGACTTCTTGCACAACTGAATGCTTTCTCTTGTCATACTGTTCTAAATGGGCTGGTTGAACAGAAACAAACAAAAACTTTATGCTAACATCTCATTCTCTAAGATTGTAAATTAGAAAGGGTAACAATGCTTTCTTAATTTGGGGCAGACCCTTTTAATTCACTGAATAGGAACAATAACACTAAATAAATATTCAAAGTTTTCTATTGCGACACCTTCCAGATAAATCAGTGATTTTGTTCAGAATATTTACATGAAAGTCTTTTTAAGAATCTCCAATACATAGTAAAACCAAAATCTTCCAGATTTGTACATGCCATGTATTTGCAATTGTTTTGGTTTGTTTTTCTTCCTAAATAAACACAGGCTCTGATTGCACTTCTGGATTAACTAGTTACTAAACATTAAGCCTTGGATACAATACTTCAGAAAGATGTTGAGAAAAATATATAAACATGTTTAGCACAGCATGTAACACTAATTAGATTGGCTGTTATATAAACTATGTGTTCCTTCTTCAAACATTATTCTAAAACAAAAAAAAATTAAAAAGTATTTGTTTATAACTATAAAATATGAATAGAGCTATATTTTAGATCACCGTAACCTGTAGTGTCTTCTATAACATTCAGTTAAAAAAATAAGAATAGCCAGTACACAGGGTAAACCCAAATGTGAAAGAAGTTCAAATGTAAGTCAACATTGAAAAGAAAGTTTTTAACTGCAGAGATTCTCTGAGAAACTGGTCTCATAGTGGGGCCAGGAACCCTGCAGGAAACATAACATTTTTCATCTGTTTTTAAGGAAGAAATAGAATAAATATTATCTATTTATTTTTCTGGTCCTATGTTTTGTTTTGTTTTTAAAATGAACTTAGTGTATTGGAAGTATGGTACATTAATATAAATTATATGCACATAACAAGAATCCATCTTCAAAGATTTTTACATATTAAATAAATGATCAGAATCATGTCAGCCTATCTGGCATACACTACTAGCTTTCCCTATGATCTCAATGTCTGGACCATGGTTTGCCAAGTGTTAGACACCCAGAAAATACACATTTAATTAAAAATGAATTCTTCTATAATGGAATTTCTGTTGCTAAAACTGATCAAGAACCAATTACTGTAATCTTATTTGAATGTTAGGTACTTCTGAATATTTTCCCCCAAACTTATCTTTCATAGAATATCCTGTGTTGCCCTAAAGCTCTCATGGATGTATATTTTAAAATACATATAAACTGGGCATACTTTTTCAAATCTATTGCCAAATATTCATATGTATACTTTTTAGACTGTTCAAACATTTGCTGGAAATTTGCAGCAATGACTTGGAATTCAATATTGACTCTTTGTACCTTGCTTCAAGAAATACTGAAAAGATAGAAATACTACAAGTTTATCTTATCTCACATTTTCCAACCTTTCAAATCGTATTATATTCTTATACCAAAAACTCTATCAGGCCCTTTTGTGAAAGCTTGTTTTTCTTTGTTACAAGTATAAAGAAAATACTAATAATTCATTACATGACAGGGATGGAATGTTGCTTCACATTGCTGCCATAAGATTATAATTATTAAGTGTCATGAAACAACAGTGGGGGATAAACATGTTGCATACATTGTTTAACATTTTAAAAACAGAATTTTAGATTGTAATACATAGTCTGGTGCTTCAATTAAAAGTAGAGACTATAGAGCCATTTATCGAAGCAATATAAAATTAGCAGGTTATTTAATTTTACTTTCATGTTCCTTTTCTCACTATGCCTTCCAGATTATTTTGAAGATTGTGCTTGTTATTTTACCATGGAAAACTATACAATATACTCCCAGAAGATGCTCATTGTAATAAAATTACACAAAAGTTGCTACTTTTTAAATGAAACATAGTGTACATTTATCGACCTTACTTCTATTGGAATTCTAGTTGATAGCCTTCCTGGTAAGTGATATCTCATCTTCTGTTAAAGTACCTTTGACTTTTTCCAAAAATAGATAATTCCTACCAATTTTAGGTTATTGGAATGTCCCTGTGTACAATGGCTAAAAGCAATAAGTTGATATTAAATGAAAATGCTCCGTTGCTATAACTTGTGATAATAAAGTCTTTAAATATTAATTTTCATTACTTTGTCTTCTGTTTATAAGTGTTGTATATATTATATTCAGTTGGGGTGTCAAACCATAAGAGACAATAATGTACTTTTGAATATTGTCATAAATTATGAATGACTATACAGTATTTGTACTTGATGGTTCTAAAGTAAACATTGAAAAGGAAGATATAATACAAATGAGTGTTAACATTTAGAATAGAAAATGAGGACTTACAAAACATTTGGAATACTGCAAATATTTCACTATTTTGCCTGAAAGCAATAAAAAAGCAAAATAAAAATTTTGAAATTGTGCTTTTGTTCTGAATGAAATTGGATTTAACTTTGAGACAACACTTTTAAAATGTGAAATTATCTGTTAAAATTGGCTAACAGGCCGGGCGCGGTGGCTCAAGTCTGTAATCCCAGCACTTTGGGAGGCCGAGGCGGGTGGATCACGAAGTCAAGAGATCGAGACCATCCTGGTCAACATGGTGAAACCCCGTCTCCACTAAAAATACAAAACATTAGCTGGGCATGGTGGCACGTGCCTGTAATCCCAGCTGCTGAGGAGGTTGAGGCAGGAGAGTTGCCTGAACCCAGGA
>NW_016107675.1:1145561-1195713 GCF_001604975.1 Cebus imitator | reverse complement strand
TGGCTAACATATCCTACTTATTTACTAAAGCTAGAGTTAGACAGTCAATATATTATCAGAATGTGAAATATATTTTTTCTTATGGTGAAGGCATATTACAGCCTACAATGGACTTTTTAAGTAAATTTTTCTAAAGAATAGTTTTAGATATCAACATCACGTTGTTCTCCATAAATATGCACAATTATTTTTTGTCAATTAAAAATAAAATGGAGAATAGTTTTAGGCTTACAGGAAAACTGCAGCGATAGCACCAAACTCTCCTCTTTACCACATTACATTTAGTTGTCATATCTTTTTAGCCTCCTCTTGCAGTGCTAATCTCCCAGAATGTTCTTGCTTTTTATGACCTTGACAGTTTTGTGGGGTTTTAGTCAAGTATTTTTCGTAAACTGTTTCTTCAGTGCTATATATCTGATTTTCTCCCCGTGATTTTACAGTGTTATGCTGTTTTGAGAAAATGGAAGTCGAGTGTTATAGTCATCATATTGAGGGTCCAAATTGTCATATCAATGTTGATTCTAGCATTGATCAACGGGGGTGGTATGGTAGGGTTTGCCAGATTTCTGAACTAAAATTACTCTCCTTTCCCCTTTTCTTACTTTCCTGTTTGGAAGGCCGTCACTGTGCACAATTCACAATTAAAAAGTAGAGAAAATTAGCAAAATCTCCATGTAACCTGCAAAGTATTAACATATTTGGAATTATCCTGCAGCTGAGATTTGTCCATTCCCTCCACCCTATTTATATATTTAATCGCTTACTTATATCAGTGTGGACACAAGTATCTTTATTTTATACATTGGGTTATAATCCAAAGCATCTTCATTTATTTGTTTCTCAATTTGTTCTAATTTGGTCACTGAAAGCACTTTCTTTTGGCTCCCTTTGAGATAATGTCATTTTGTGTGTGTGTGTGTGTGTGTGTGTGTGCGCGCGCGTGTGTGCGCACTGCTAACTTTTCGGTACTACAAGATGGACTAGCCTCAACTTGTGTATTTCCTGTTCAGCAATCCCAGCAATCATTTTTACTAAGAAGACCTGGTTCCTTTCTTAGGCGAATAGTATTAGAAACAAGATTTGATTGTAGGTGTACTTATTGCTACTGGGTATCATTGCTTACAGATCTTAGATAAGGCTATTCTGGGTGATACTTTCATGCAAATATAGTACAGTGTAAATTTGACAAAACCCATAGAACTTTACAGCACTGTGTACCTTAATGAATGAATATTTACATATAGCCTTTAACATATTTAAATTCTCCAATTTAAAGCATTTTTCTAGTAAGTGCCATACCTGTACTTCTGTAGGGACAGTTTCTATTTACTTTTTTCTCCGTGGTTTGTAACCCACCCTTTCCTATATTATTGCAAGTTTCAAAACTTTTGGTTGAAAACTCAACCATTACTGTAGTATAATTTAGTAACTCCTGGAATCAGAATTTCCCCCCTCCTCAGGGTTTGTTAGTCTGTTTTTACATTGCTGTAAAGAAATACCAAAGACTGGACAATTTATAAAGAAAGAGGTATTTTTTTTTAAGTAGCTAAATTTTATTTAGTGTCTGGTTAGTTTAACTGTTCCTTTCTTTCTTCCTTCTTTCTTTCTTTCCTTCTTTCTCTCTCTCTCTCTCTCTCTTTCTTTCTTTCTTTCCTATACTTTCAGTTCTGGAATACATGCGCAGAACATGCAGATTTGTTACATAGGTATACATGTGCCGTTGTGGTTTGCTGCATCCATAGCCCTGTCATATACATTAGGTACCTCTCCTAATGCTATCCCTCCCCTAGCCTCCCACACCCTGCTATCCTTCCCTTAGCCCCCCACCTCCAGACAGGCCCCAGTGTGTGATGTTCCCCTCCCTGTGACTATGTGTTCTCATTGTTCAACACCCACTTATGAGTGAGAACATGTGGTGTATGGTTTTCTGCTCTTGTTTCGCATTGCTGAGAATGATGGTTTCTGGCTTTATCCACGTCCCTGCAAAGGGCATGAACTCATTCATTTTTACGGCTGCATAGTATTCCATGGTGTATATGTGCCACATTGTATTTATCTGTTCTATCAATGATGGGCATCTGGGTTGGTTCCAAGTCTTTGCTATTGTAAACAGTGCCATAATAAACATACGTGTGCATGTGTCTTTATAATAGAATGATTTATAATCCTTTGGGTATATACCCAGTAATGGGATTGCTGGATCAAATAGTATTTCTATTTCTAGATCCTTGAGGAATCACCATACAGTCTTCCACAATGGTTGAACTAATTTACACTCACACCAACAGTGTAAAAGTGTTTCTATTTCTCTCCATCTTCTCCGGCATCTGTTGTCTCCTGATTTTTTAATGATCGCCATTCTAACTGAAGTGAGATGGTATCTCAGTGCGGTTTTGATTTGCGCTTCTCTAATGACCAGTGATGATAAGCTTTTGTTCCTATGCTTGTTGGCTGCATAAATGTTTTCATTTGAAAAGTGTCTGTTTATATATTTTGCCCTCTTTTTGATGTTTTTTTTATTTTCTTGTAAATTTGTTTAAGTTCAAAGAAAGAGATTTAATTGACTCACAGTTGTGGATGGCTGGGAAGGCTTTGGGAAACTTACAAACATGGTGGAAGAGGGAGCAGGTACCTTCTTCACAAGAAGGGAGGAGAGAGAAGTCAGTGTAAATGAAGAAGGAATTGCCACACCCTTTTAAAACCATCGCTCTCCTGATAACTCTCTCACTATCATGAGAACAGCATGGGAGAAACCACTCCCATGATCCAATCACCTCTACCAGGTCCCTCCCTTCGCACATGGGGATTACAATTTGAGAAGAGATTTGGGTGAGGACACAGAGCCAAATCATATCAACAGTGATGCTTCTTGTTGTTGCTCTGCTGCTTTCTGTATTTTGTGTTACCTTCTTGAACTAATTCTATAAAGACTAAGTGCAAATTAAAAATATTGCTGTCAGCTTAATTTTCTACTAATGATTGGACAGAGATTTCCTTAAATGCCAACAACTGATAAGGTCCCCAGACTTTGCTGGGTAGCTCTGTGTGAGTGTTGGGTCAAACATTTAATGCTGAGTTGGGAAGGAAAGACTATTTGTTGTACTGAGTAACCTCTGAGTCAGGACAGATAAAGACCAGTCTTGAGTGGAGATTTTCTGGGAGCTGCCAAAAGGGTCAAATAATCCCATGTCTCTTGGAACAGAGTTTTTGGAGAGCTCCAAACCCATCTGTCTCCTGCAGTGACTGAGGCTGCTGGTTTCCACCGTGACAGTGGAGCTCTTGGTATTCAAGGCTACTTAAGATCTGCAGAGAGAGGGATGGGGACGGATTAAGTTAAAGTGCGGCAAAGTTCACTGTTCATAGCAAGATTCAGAAATTTTTCTAGAATAAACATTCCTTGGATTGTTGCAAACTTTTGTTTAATTTCAAGGGTACTGACAAAGTTGATTTGGACAATTTTTGCCATGTTCTCATGATATTTATGAGGAATCAGATTTTGAGAGTTCCATACTCCACCATCATCACCAGTGTCATCTTACTGAATGTAAGTTAAAGTAATTATTAAAATAATAAGGGAATCCATTGGTGATGTGTAGAACTAAATGTTGGAATTATTAAAGATTGCAAAACCTCTATGTTGGCTAGTAGATGGTAAAAGATAGAAATTACTTGTTAATATCTTACTGAAAATAACATATCATCAATTACTGCCTGTTTTGAATTTAAGCTAGGTGTTTAATTTTTAATCTTACCAATGCCTTATCAAATTAACCTGAAAAATATTAGTATATCTTTCTTGAATAATAATAGAAACAATATAAAATCTAATGGCTTGTTTTAACTAGAAGTTAGTCTTAACAATTCCTGTTATAAATATATTTTCCTGGGCAACTAGATACAGGAAATATTTTTCCTAAGACACAAGGTTACTACCACTACTTCTATTCTATGTTGGCCATGCACCACCTTAATATTCTTGCCCTTCAGTTGTTCAGAGTTGATTCCTATCAGAACAGGTAACCTTGCTTGATTTACCTCCCCTACAGGTTTTTTTCTTGTTTGTTTTTTCGTGAGATAACATGGAATACAATATTCTCCTTCTCTGTTTATTTGTAGTATTTAACTCCCAGGAAACAACTTAGCAAGTAGGGGTAAGGAAGAGACCAGAAGGTTGAGGGTGCCATTTTAGTTTTCTATTTTCGTGATAACCAATCACCACATATTCAGCTACTGAAACAATGCAAATTTATCATTGTAGTTATTCAGGTCTGATGTCTGGTTAAAAATCTCAGTGGGCTAAAATCAGTTGCAGCAGGCTGTGTTCCTTGACTAGAGGCTCTGAAAGAGGAACCATCTTTTGTGCATTTGAATTGTTGGTAGAATTAATTCTCTGGGGTTGCAGTACCGGGGTGTCTGGCCCTTGGTTGCCTGTCAGCTGGAAGGTTGCACTGTATCTAAAATTTGCTGCATTTTTTTTTTACCTTATGGCCCCTATCCTCCATCCTCCAAGCTAGAAAAGGCAGGTTGTGTTTATCTATTTCACTGAACTAGCCAAGAAATTGTCTGCTTTTAAGAAATTATGTGATTATCCTGGGCCCACCTGGGTAATCTAGAATAATTTCACCCTCTCAACCTTCATGTATTTATCCACATCTGCAAAATTTCCAATTCTATACAAGAAAACAGATGAACAGATGCAGAGGATTAGGGTGTTTGCATCCTCAGGCAGGGGGCATTATTTCACCCACAATGCTGACAAATCCCTGGCACATTTTCATTGAATTCTGGGAAATGTGGCACTGTAGATTAAAGCTTTTTATTCAGAAACAGAGAATGTGGAATCTTGCTAGAAATTCACCTTAAAGAATGAAGTTCCTCATGTGTTAATGAATCTTCGAGGTGTCAGGAAGGCAGACATTTTAGATAGGGGATAAGCTGTTGCTGGATTCACATACCTGCAGTGGTTCAACTATCAGACAAATAAGGATACAGTCCTCGGAGTTGCATAACTCAAGCTGCCTTTTACTACAAGTCTGAGCATATGATGCAGCTAGAGCCCAAATAGAAGAGAGGGAGAATGAAACTGTGCTACTCGCACCCATCTGCCAGAAACCACTCAATCTGAAAATACAGAAGTAAGTAATAAAGCAACAAACATGAAAACCATGAAGAAGAGACTGGAGACCAAGGAAAATTCAAACTCTTGAAGAAAGAAGGAAGAACAGCAGAAAGGTAATGGTCTGCGGAATTTGTGTAGCCAATAAAGGTAATGGAAATACGTAGAAGAGTTTTTAAGAGAACTTAAAAACTGAAGTGGAATGTAAATTGCTTTCTAGGTTAAATGTCTATTGTAAGTAGAGTCCAGACTCCCCTGCAAATTTTCCAGCTATTTTTACATAAATTATATTTTAAACATATGTATTTATATTTCATAACAGATTCCTTCTGTAATTTAAGAAGGGTAAAATAAAATGTGTTCTCTTCCTAAAAAGAAAAATAATGTTAAGAAGAACTATAATAAGGACATTACTACTAATTTATCAAGGTACAATTACTATCATGGCAAATCACTTATTTTCTTTATAAAATTCTAAAATAATATAGTCTATGGAAGAAAACTTTTCTTTCAAAGTATTGTTGTCTTATTTTTTGTGAACCCTAAAATATTTTTTTAAAAAGAGCTTTTAACTGTGGCTACTAAAAGAAGCTTAAGTAATGAGTTTTTGTCTCTTTTTTATTCATACAGATGTGTTTAATAGGATACTATTTAATTCAAGAAACATAATGATAGTTGAGTTGCAGTTACTCAAATTAAATATATTATTCTATAAGGGAAGAAATTGTTTTAGTGCCTCTAATTCAGAGAGAGACTTTACAATGTCAGCTGTAAATGGTCTAGATTCCCAAGAGATACTATATTGTATGTCTTCCATTAATGTTATCAGGAGTCAAATTTCAAAACTTTAGTTTTGTGATTCCAAAAGGCATTTCCAATTAAGATTGTGTTTTCTGATATTAAGATATACTTTTGAAATAGAATCATTTCTGGCCATGAATTTAGTGGTTTCTGCTTCAGATAAAGAACAGCATGCTGAAGATTGCTCTATTTGTTTATATACACCCAAACTAGCTTGTTCAATAATCTTACAAAAAACTGAAAGGGAAAATGTTGTAGCTGAGTTATAGATATGAATCTATACAGACATTCAAGACATAAAGAACCTCCTGCAAAGTCTATGTAGACAGAATGAAGTTTCACAGTTAAAGATGGTATAATTTTTGGTTGATACTATGTGTGTTTCATTGACAAGAGCCTCAGCAGCATATGTTTGTGAGATGATAATATCAGTGACTAAAATACAATAAACTCTTGTTTTGAAGGACACTGAATAAAAGTTAAGTAAAAATCAACAGCAGTTGACTTCTCATCATAAAACAGTTAAAATTTACCTTATAGAGTTTGTTGACTTATCCTTCAATGACTTCAATAACTCAAAAGCTAAGTCTCGCCACCTCTACATGCTCCTGAAATCCATCCAAAGAGCATAACAATTTCATCAAGCTGCCTTGCCAAATAAAATGCATTTTTCATAGACAGTTGTAATGCAGTGTTGAATATGCATTATCTTTGCCATCCTTTTATATTTGAATGGTCAAAAATGTTAACATTTAGAGGACAGAAGTCTCTGCCCTTGTCTCTGGCAGTTGCTGGTACTAGAGACTTGAGCATGTTGCAGTTGCTAGCCTTCTGATGCCTGTGTTTCCATATCTGTCATGATTAAAAAGTTTAGAACATATTTAATAATGTGCAGTGATATGTAAATGACTTGCTACAGGTAACCTGCTTTAAATAA
The DNA here is from genome assembly GCF_001604975.1 of Cebus imitator. Lineage (NCBI taxonomy): Eukaryota > Metazoa > Chordata > Mammalia > Primates > Cebidae > Cebus > Cebus imitator. The sequence goes on along the minus strand of NW_016107675.1, from coordinate 1,188,859 downwards.
TGCCCAGTTTATGATGTTAGTTACTTTATGATAACAATGATTGTTGTCATCATTATTATTTAGGCAAACTCTAAATTACATTCTCCTATTTATTATCTTTCTATTATTAATGTATTATAAAGTACTTTATACATATTAAATGTTAAAATAAGTTTAGTAAAAATATAAGTGTAAGAAACAATGTATTTTGAAAAATAATGCACCAGAAACAAAAGTCATTCTTTTATTTAAATACTTTGTTTAGAAATAAAAGAATCTTTACAATAGCATGACTGGTAAATTAAATAAATTTAAATTGAGACAATTTTAGAGAATATTACATGCATGTATATGCATATATTTTTGTGTATTAAAAAACAATATCTAAATATTTTACTTTAAATATTCCATATAATCTAATATTAAAAATTAATATTTATAATTTTCCTCCCCCTATGTCCTAAGGTTCGGATTTCCTTGATATATGTCATTTATATTTTCACATTCTGAATTCTTGATACTCTTATTTTGGAGCTTACTACTTTCATTACTTCAGTAAATGTACCAAAACATGACACCTTAATGGTTCTGTAGTCCTGAAAACTTAAGTGATACTTATCTGATACGTTGAATATTTAAACAGGCAAGCCATAAACTTGATACTAATCTACCCCTAAATCACACATCTGATCCTTTTTTCCTCTTCTGCCCCCTCCAATACCATTATATCATTAACCACTGATTCCCAACATCCTGGAGTTATGTTGGAGTTCTTCTTCCTTGCTGAAAAATTGAATCATTTCTCATGTACTGTCAAATCTTTCTATATAATGTTTATCATTTTTACCTTTAATTTCATATATATTGTCTTTATTTTCATGTGAAAATACTGGATTAATTCCTCCTTCTTCATTCCTTATTTTTTCTGCATTTCAATTTACACTTCATAGCACTGCAAAAATAATCTACTTTAAATACACATTTTTTCATGTTATTTCCATTTTTAAATGATTTTGACAGCTCTAAAGTGCCAGCATTACAGGGTCCCAGTCATGTGTTTGTTTCAACAGCTCCTTTTTCTTTTTTGGAGACAGAGTCCCTGTCTCCAAGGCTATAGTGCAGTGGTGTGATCTCAGCTCACTGCAACCTCTGCCTCCCAGGTTCAAGCGATTTTCCCACCTTGGCCTCCAGAGTAGCTGGGATTATGGGTGTATGCCATCATGCCTGGCTAATTTTTGTATTTTAGTAGAGAAAGGTTTTCACCATGTTCACCAGACTGGTCTTGAACTCCTGATCACAGGTGATCCACCTGCCTCAGCATCCCAAACTGTTGAAATTACAGGTGTGAGCCACCACACCTGACCCGTTCCAAAGAGCCTAAGAATCCCTGGACATGCTTTGTACCCCTACACCTTTGCACATACATGTTTAGTGTTTTTGTAATTTCTTCCATGTTATCCACTTACAAACTCATCCTCATTCCACATCAACTTATTGATTTATTTAGTAATAATTTATGAAGTTTTCCAGCCTGTAGATAACTTTCTGCTCCCCAGACCCACGAAGCACATGGCTGCCTCAGGGCATTGAACATGATGTTTCACTTGTCTGGGATATCTACAGGCAGCCCCCTTTACTCCATTCATACTTCTCATTAAAGAGCATTTCATCATGGAGACCTTCTCTGTCCTGCCTCTGAGCTGGCCCTCTCCATGTAAAACAGCATCTTCCTACTCAACTATTTTATATCTAATGATCATGTTATAGTTTTCTTCATAAGACCTTTCTTTACTTTTTTTTCTTACCATTCCCATGGATATCAGAGACACAGGGCTTTTCAATATCTAACATTGTATGATCTATTTATTTGATAAACTCTATTATCAATCTCCTCCTTTAAAGGATAAGCTCCTAGAGATAGGAACTTACACTGCTTTGTCCCTGATACATCTTCAGTGCTGTACATGTTTTCAAATATCTTTAACGTTCAATAAAAACTTGTTGCATGCCTTAATCATGTTCCAATTCTGATGGCCGTATTACAGGAAATAAGACGTGAGGTGGATATTTATTATGGACATTTCAGCAAAATGTCTTTTACCTTTGATTCTGGTAATGTACACCTACAGAACCACATAGATTTTACTGTAAAGTTTATGTTGCCTTTATACAGGTTTACAATGATCAGGCATGGATGAAAAATGGGGCCTTTCCTTTGGTACTTTTTCCAACAATAAAAACAAAGTGTGCCATTTAGTTTGGATGGCCCTAAATTCATATTTTAGGACAGTAGTACCTCATGCAAGGCTCTCCAAATGGTCTTTTATTATGATCTGCGTTACACAGGTGTAACCAACTATAACAGTGCATCAATTCAATTATACGAAAATCCTTCCAGTATGATCCAAAAGTTTGACTTTCTAATGAGTGACCCTGTAGTTCTCTGTCTTTCAAATATGGATTGGTATTCTCTTTGGCAGCCATACTCTCTCTGCCCCAGTCGCTGTTCTAGACTATGATAATTTAATAAGTTAAAATTCTCCTTGACATGAAATAGGACACTTCTTACTTGGAATTCAACCAGATAACAGATTTACTCATTTTCTGTGAGTAAAATTCTTCCACTCTAAAGAAATATATAAAGGATTTATTTGGCAGTAGTAGGTGATTTTTTTATTCAAATTATGTTCAGTCATATATAGTGATTTCCAAGCTTGATGGCACCTGAGAAAGTTTACTAGGAGATTTTTATGAACAGCAATTTACAGACCCATGTAGACCTACTAAGAATCTCAATAGTGGTGCTTAATAATTTTACAATAAGAAAAAAGAAACATTGATAAGCTGTTTCAACCAATTTTTGCATCAGATTCAGAAAACATTGATTTTACATTACCGTGCACAGTAGCAAAATAATTTCCAGCAAAGAATGCAATAAAATATATATTTTCTTGAGATCTATTTGGAAAGCATGTGTAGTCATTTTTTAGCAAATTAATATGTGCATAGTTATTGCAATGGTCTAATGGTATGACTCAGATAGACCTGAGCTTTTCTTATACTAAGATTTCAGTTCAGGTTAACAATCTTCTATCTTCTCCAGGTTTTCTGTACATTATTAAGGACTTAAATTGTCAGGGTCACTTGCTCTCACTTACAGCATCCACAGGTCTCAAAATACCATTTTCACTGTCTTCTCAATATAGTTCTTACCTATTTGATCCGCTTTAACCATGCAAGGAAAGCAATTTCTATTTCTTAATAATCTGAATGTAAGCAAGTAAACAAATATAGGCTAACCAAACTTTTTTTAATAGCATGCTGGTCTGCAAAGAAAACTTTATTGAAGGTTTAGGAGATGATAGGTCTCATACTGCACTGTGCAAATAGCATTGTAATAGATAATAGATCATACTATATTCATCAGATCAGCAGAAATTCCTTTCTACAATGCTTCTTTATAGGCCTCAGGCCTCCTGCCTCATTGCTCATTGGCATTGCTCTCTGCCCTTATCTTCCTCTTCTTCTTCCTGCATGCCCTGAAAATTCTGATCTTCCATATGTAGCAATGTATCCCTTTATTTCATAGTATTCCAACAACACATGCTCTTATGACCTCATTTTCTAAACCAGTGGCAGGTAAACCACAGCCCTTAGGCCACATGTAGTTCAGCACCTGTTTTTCATTTTGGTTTGTTTTTTAATGAATTTTACGCATGATTCTATACATAACACATCTGCATTTATGCATTGTCCATGGCTTCCTTTTTTCTAAAAACGCAGAATTAAGTCGTTGCAATGCTGCTTGGAGGGCAAGACTAAAATATTTGCTCTGTAGCCCTTCATAGAAAAGTTTTTCTTCTCACTAAGACACTTCTAGAAAAGTTTGCTGAAAAGAGACTCTCCACTCCTTAACAAGACTTACGGGCCAGATGTTTTTATAATTATTTCCCCACCCACTTCACTTTCTCTCTAGGGAAGTATTTGCAACTCCTGAAAGCAGCATCTGTTCTCCAAGTTCTCCCTCCACGTTCCTTGTGGAAGAGGGCAAAATATAAAAATGCATTTTAAACATCAGGTACTTTCTCCAGAATGTCCTTGGAGGGTAATAGCACCACATGCTGAATTGTCCTTAATTATCTTGGCAGCTTTCTTATTTTGTATCTCAAATGCAATATAAATAAACCAAGTATGTAATGGATTACTCATTCTCTTCATCTGTGAACTGCTGCTGTTAGTACCCCTTAGAGACAGTGTCTTTCTCATCACTCATTCTGACCCTTTTCAGGAGTTTAATCTCTAGTCCATATTCTATCTACTCTGGATGTGCTGGCTTAAAAGAATCCTAGTTAGATTAAGGGATGGCTAATGCCGCATTTCAGGTTATGCTGTAGTTGCTTCTTTCTCCAGCTCCAAGCTGAACCTCACCTTCATTTCTCCTGGAGGGAGGTGAGAGCAGTACCCCTAAAAGTCTCACCTGCAAGTATTGCTTTTTGACTGTGCCCAGTTGCCTGAATATCTGAGGAGCGGTCTGTGTTCCCAGCAGGGAAGCTGTTGCTCCACAGTAAGTCTCTTCTATCACAGCTGAATTGTGTCTAATACTTGGGGACATTGGGTCAGGTAGAGTGCAGGGAAAATCTTCTATAGATAGATCTTAGATGAGTGGGGGATGACCAGCTATCTTTGACTCAAAATACTAATATCAAGATTTATTTCTACTGAGAGGGAAGTGTGCCTATCTACCCTTCATAGTTTCTCATTCCTCTTTCTTTCATGTTCAGATTTCACATGTGTATATTTTGAGACCTCAAAACTAGTAAAGGATATTATTTAGGAGTTTTAAGAGATAGGTATCTCCCAGTAATTATCTATAAATTCTAAAATTCTTAGGAGTAATTAATTATAAATAGCCATAACTACTATGTTCCAACTAAACTTGGGTTATCTACCTGTGATGAAGAAAATCTTCCCAAATTGTCCTTATAAAAAGAAGTGTTCTTGTCTTAAGCCTGTGCAGAATTGTTCTCTCCTTCTTGATAGTACATTGTCAAAATCTGGCATAAACAAACAGCATTCTGCTTTAACTCGGACATACTTGAGTGTTCTAAGTAGTTTGTCTGCCAAAGATGAGGCCGCCAACCTACTTTTTCAGCTTTCTGTTGTAAATGTGAATACTTTCTACCATTTCCTTCCCTTGTGTTGCTCATAAACTGCGCGTCCTATCACATACCCTTGCTCAAGTGCATCTAACCAACAAAGAGGGAACCCAGAGGGGACTCTGTGGAGAGGCTTGTGGAAGATACTCCTCTGGGGAAATTCTCCCTGGGGCAGTTGTTTTGGTCCAACTTCTCTTTGTGTGAAGAGAAGAGCCTCATGGTCACCCTGGAGCTGCCGTTTGTCTCCAGCATCACGAGTAGAAAAAGTGAGCTGGGCAGGGAATGCAGGAAAGTGAGGACAATTTGCAGCCCATGGAGAGCACTGGGTCTGTCAATCAATCTGGATGACCACAGCCAGCTTCAGAGTTGTAACTGCTTCTCCTTCCTTCATTTTGAATATCATGCATGATTCCATATGGCCAACTCTCATGGAAACCACCCAAGAAAGGGAATTCTGGGAAATAATTTTTCCAGTCATGTTAACACAATTTAGCACAAAAATGAAAGTGGAAACAAAAAGACAAATGAAGCTTTCATTGTAATGATTAGGACTTTTTGGCAGCAAACAACAGAAAATATAACTCAATCTGTTTTAAGGCAAAATGAATGAATAAATAAGAGCTTTCTGCAACAATATCTTGAAGATTCAGGTGTAAATTTTGCTTTGAGCTGAATCCAAAGCCTCAGTGTCAGCAGGACCCTCTGGATAGCAAAGGTAGTTCGGCAATAACCAGATTCACAAACCAAGAGCCTTCATGATCATTGTGCAAACGTTAAATACTATGAAATTTAATACTGAATAGTATTAGAATAATCCACACAAAGGTATGGACAATATGATCATATGGGATTGATAAATAAGAATGAAAGAATGACCCAATATTGCATGGGTCATTACATTAATATCTTTCACAACATTAACACGTATACACACAAACACACATATAACCTGTTGGTGTCTTGTTTGTGCACTTGGATTATAATGCCTTCCAAAGATAGAAAATTATTCAAAAGTATTATACTCACAAGTATCATTTAGAATATTTTAGCATAATATTGTACACATTGAAATTTCTTATTAAAAATTTTTGCAATTTTTGATTTTTCTCAAGTTCATGTAGAATATTATTGTCATAACTGTTGAATGATCATTAGCATTATTACAACAGCCGTATAATTGTTGCAACCACTACTACTAATAAGATGATTTGATGTTACTGAATTTTAACTTAAAATGAAATAACAAATATTCAAATTTTGGGATATAAAAAATTATTTTGTTCATTTTCTATGTAGATTATAGACGCTGAAAATATATGTACAAGTCATGTTGTAAAATACATACATTATTTGACAATAGCAAAATTAAATTTTTAAACCCTGAAATAGCGTTTTGTGAATGATGACTAAAATGCAATATTATCTACATATGTTATATACTATAAATATATATAACAAAAACTTCACTTACAATTAACTTTTTTATTCTTTGCTTTAAACTAACATATAAACTAACCCTTATTATCTCTAATGTTAATGAAGATAGAGCTACTTAGTCCAAGCCTTAGTGCTAGAAAATTGCATATCCCTGACTAAACAATTATAAATTTAATCTGTTAGGGATAATGGTAGAAGTTGCACCATATACCCCGTCAATCCCAGGTCCTGGAAAGGTGGCAGGTGACAGTTCTTGGTGTCTTTATGACTTGTCTTTAAGACAGCTGCCTAGATATCCTGGTGCTCTAACCTCATCTTGAACAATTCTGAAGGATTATTTCATCTTCAGAGCTCACTACAAACACGACCGAGGCCTTCACAAAGACTACATTGAGGGCAACTTCTTTTTTTCTCAATGTTCTTTCCAGTCACAGACATGAACCCAGAGAGCACCGACTAATAAACATTGTGCCCATTAGCCTTTTTCTCACAGTTTGTGTCTTCAGAAATTCAGCCTGTGAGAGTCCTTTACACATCGTCTTCATTTTATTTTTGCACCTGCAGAAGGCTTTTTATGTTTCTTTAGAGATCACACACCTTGCTAAGAAATTTGTCAAATTTGTGTTATCTGTACTGATATTGTGTGAGGTAGCATACTCCTGTATAATTATTCAAATATCGTTAATATGGGACCATAGAGCCTATGTACAATACCTTTGTCCATAGAGTGTAGATGTTTGAAGTTATGTAAAATGTGTTGGTGAAACAAGATAACAGTGTATTGTAAAATATTATATTGTTGATGTTATCTAAAGTGTCAATAAAATGTTTTTTCTTCACTTCTTGGTGTATTGATTCTAGTTATTAATAGAAAGATAATATAAGTATTACCATGCTGATGTATCACTTAACATTAAAATTGTTCATTTGTATTTTTGAGAGCTGCTTGCCAATTAATATTGAGACATTATGCAAATAACTAATATTAGTCAATTAAATATTTATATTATGCAAAAAGTTTATTATTTTCAGCCACACTCATATTTCAGATTCCTCAACGTAAAAAAATCTCTTTGTGGATGTTTTGCTTGACTCAGCATTTCTTTTTGTTTGTATTCATGGCTTTTTCAGGATTTATGCAGTTATATTTCAGAATCATGAGTCATAAACTTATTTCAGAAAGAATTTGTTTCAATTCATCAGTAAATATTGAAGTCTGAACTGATAAAATGTAGGAAGTATTGTAGAGTGTAGCATTGTTCTAAAAATTTAAACAATTTTTAACTCTGTTCTTTGATGGACAAGTTATTCTTTTAAATGTGATTTCAGTCTTCACTTGAGAGTTATACCAAGAATTAGTTTTAAAAGATTTACTAGTCTATGTGTTTATTAATATAAAAAGCATTTTTATAATTGCCTTTTTTAACTGTAGGAAAACTGCCAAAATAGTATTTCTTTTTTATCTCAAAAAAGTATGATGAGTTGCTAGCTAATTAATATCATTAGCTATATCTGAAGAAAATCACAAATTTGTATGCAAATTTATATAGCAATATATTTTATATGTTAAAAACCTTCTTTTAATAAATATAGATTTTTTTTCCATAACATAGAAATTGGAAATTGTTAACCACAATAGTCTGAAAAACAAAATGTATGTCATTAGTAAGATAGCAGGAATGACTGGTTAAGTATAAAATATAATTGTTTGCATTTATTTCAATAAGGTGCTGTATGTAATCGTATCAGAAGAATCCATTGTGTTACACTCATGAGTATTATTTGAGTATTTAAATATAAATATGTTAATATCCAAGCCATTGCTTTTTATTGTACAAAGAGTTTATGATGCTATGCAATTATGATGCTGTTATGATCCAATATTTCGCTAACAATTTTCTATTTAATTTTTATATTCTATTTAGGAAAAGTACTTAGTCTCAACTTCCACCTTGAGAGTATAAATTTAGCATGACTTTCACTAGAAGACATGTGAACGAAAGGCCAGTTTATTAACTAGGAATTTTCAGAATAAAACATTTATTTTTTGTCATTGTGAAGGACCCCAACAGATATAATTAAGAGAATAATTTTCAGTTTACTAGTGTAAAAAATTTCTATAGATCTATACCAGAAATGCAAAATAGAAATAGCACAAAATATTAATAAATACTGTCATTAGATTTAAAGCAATATACTGATATGCAAAAGCTACTGCTGTTTTACCATAAAATTTCCACCTGGCTGTTTTCTTTTTCTTTTTAGCTCTTTAGTACATTGCCACTATAGTCCACATCCTGTCAACTGCTTTGCTGTCACCTTCATCCTTTCTTTTTTCTGGGGCGGGTTGGGGGGAGGTGATGGAGTTTCACTTTAGTTGCCCAGACTGTAGTGCAATGGTATCTCAGCTCACCACAACTTCTGCCTCCTAGGTTCAAGAGAATCTCCTGCCTCAGCTTCCCTAGTAGGTCGGATTACAGCATGTGCCATCACATCCAGCTAATTTTGTGTTTTTTGTAGAGACGGGGTTTCTCCATGTTTGTCAGGCTAGTCTCAAACTTCCGACCTCTGGTGATCCTCCCCTCTCAGCCTCCCAAAGTGTTAGGATTACAGGCATGAGCCACCGAACCCAGTCAATCATCGTTTCTTTAAAGAGTCATCACTAGTCAATGACAGGTGCTATTCACGGTCAATAAAACTGTTTGTGTAAGGATAACACTGCTTATTCTACCTTAAAATGGAGTCTAAGAGCTTAGAGCTTTTGGCTATATGGAATATGATGAAAATATGACTTTAAGACCTTCTGCAGAGAGAAATACATAGCCCACTTTCCATCCACTATGGTGCACAAAAACTGTACTAATCTAGTGCCAAATTTTTCAAGATAATGTGGGGTTCTCCCTGGTTTGAGTTTACTCACTGGGGATACATTTCTGGCACTCAGCCTTGTCATTCAGTTACATAGTGAAACACATTAAAAATTAATTAATATGTAAAGGAATTATTTGTAGAGGTCTGTGTTGGGCCTCATTCTGTCCAATATTATACAACTAGGCCTAACATCTACAATAATGGAAGCAATTTAGATGTGGTCCCACTTTTCTCCCAGCTCACTGTAGTCTTCAATGGGCTCAATCTCATCTCATAGAGCCCTCACAGACAACTGAAGAAAAGAGCCCTTGCTCTATTTACTTTTGTATTTCCTGCACCTAATACTTGGACACATATTGGTAAAAATAATTAATTGAATTACAAACCCCTTGGAAGAGAAGCCAGCTTTTAATTGCAACAAAAACATGCACACACATTATTTTTATTTTTACATAACAAAAATTTTAAATCATTTTCAATCTTGACCAGAGTATCTATAAAGTTATATAAAAATATTTTAATTTAGCCATTGTTGTTGAAGATATGTCCATCATTTTACATTGTACTCCTTAAACTATTTTACTTTTACATCGAAGTGAAGCAAAAACCTGAGATTTGATGTAGCTGTGACACGATATCTAAGAATTCAGATATTTTAATAAGAAAAAAATTCATATTTAGAATAAAGGCATTGCCTGAACTCATATTGTTTTATAGGACTTTCTTCAATTATGGAAGTATCTACAAATGTTTATAAACCCTTTTTTTCCAAGAGAGTAACAGTAGTCACTTACGGCTATTCCATATTTGAAATATGGCTATAATAACAGAAAAATCATTTCTTTTAAATTTGCATTAATATAAGTAACTTAAAACTTAGTATGTATAGCCACATAAAGGTACTGGCTACCCTACCAGACAATTTATTGTAGAAAGTCAGAGAGAAAACAGAACTACTCCAATAATACAAAATATGATTGTTGCAATAATGGAGCCATAGAATAAAATGAACCAAAGAAAATTATAAAACAAATAGAAAAGAAAAATATATTTACTGATTGAACATCAGAAAAAATAATTTTCTTTCATTGTTTAGATGGGTTCTTATTAGCTGTCCAGGACTAACCAGATTCCCATTGGCCTGTGATAAATATTAAATCATTCAATTTTTTCAAAATAATTTAATATTCCAAATAGATAGAAAACATAAAAGTTATTTAATGTTGGCCATTTTTAAAAGAAAGTGTTTATTTCAGTGGGCTTTCCAAAATCACGTAAACAATTATAACCACAATTCATCTTTAACTCAAAATAGTATTTTTTTCTTAATCACAGTGTTTAATATAGTAAAATTTTATAAAATGCTCTGGATCACATATAATCCCTATATGGCCTTAAGTTACATTCTTTAAACTTAAACCAACAAAGGTCTTAATTAAACTGCAAAGCTTAAAGGTATAAGAATACATTTTTTTTTCTGGAACCGTTCCAAACAGTACAAAAATAGGGAATCTTTCCCAAATAATTTTATGAGACCAACATCATCCTGATATCAAAACCCAGCAGAGACTCAACAACAACAAAACAAAACTTCAAGACAATATCCATGATGAACATACAAGCAAAAATCTTCAAAAAAATACTGACAAATGGACTATAACAGCATATCAAAAAACTTATCCATCACAATCAAGTAGACTTCATCCCAGGGATGCAAGGCTGGTTCAACATACACAAGTCTATAAATGTAATTCACCACATAAACAGAACCAAAGACAAAAACAACATGATTAACTCAATGGATGCAGAGAAGGCCTTCAACAGCACTTTATACTAAAAACTCTCAATAAACTAGGTATTGATGGAACGTATCTCAAAATAATAAAAGCTATTTACTACAGACCCACAGCCAATATCATACTGAATGGGCAAAAACTAGAAGCATTCCCTTTGAAATATGGCACTAGACACGGATGACATCTCTCACCACTCCTATTCAATATACTATTGGAAGTTCTAGCCAGAGCAATCAGGCAAGAAATAAAGGCTATTCAATTAGGAAAGGAGAAAGTCAAATTGTCTCTATTTGCAGATGACATGATTGTATATCTAGAAGATCCCATTGTCTCAGCCTAAATTCCTTAAACTGATAAGCAATTTCAGCAAAGTCTCAGGAGACAAAATCAATGTGCAAAAACCACCAATAACAGACTTAAAGAGAGGCAAATCATGAATGAACTCCCATTCAAAATTACTACAAAGAAAATAAAATACCTAAGAATATGACTAACAATGTAAAGGAACTCCTCAAGGAGAACTACAAACCACTGCTCAAGGAAATAAGAGAGGACACAAACAGATGGAAAAACATTCCATGCTCATGGTTAGGAAGAATCAATATCGTGAAAATGGCCATACTGCACAAAGTAATTTATATATTTAACACTATCCCCATCAAGCTACCAATGACCTTCTGCACAGAACTGGAAAAATCCACCTTAAACTTCATATGGAACCAAAAGAGAGCCCACATAGCCAAGTTAATTTTAAGCAAAAAGAACAAAGCTGGAGGCATCACTGTACCTGACTTCAAACTATACTGCAAGGCTACAGTAATCAAAACAGCATGGTACTGGTACCAAAACAGAGCTATAGACTAATGGAACAGAACAGAGGTCTCGGAGGCAACACAATATATCCACAACCACCTGATCTTTGACAAACCAGACAAAAACAAGCAATGGGGAAAGAATTCCCTGTTTAATAAATGGTGTTGGGAAAACTGAATAGCCATGTGCAGAAAGTAGAAACTGGACCCCTTCCTGACACCTTACACTAAAATCAACTCCAGCAGGATTAAAGACGTAAGCATAAGACCTAACACCATAAAAACCCTAGAAGAAAACCTAGGCAAAACCATTCAGGACATGGGCATAGGCAAGAACTTTGTGACTAAAACACCAAAAGCACTGGCAACAAAAGCCAAAATGGACAAATGGGATCTAATTAAACTCCAGAGCTTCTGTACAGCAAAAGAAATAATCATTAGAATGAACAGGCAACCAACAGAATGGGGAAAAGTTTTTGCAATCTACCCATTTGAAAAAGGGCTAATATTCAGAATCTACAAAGAACTAAAACAGATTTATAAGAAAAAAACAAACAAACCCATTCAAAAGTGGGCAAAGGATATGAGCAGACACTTTTCAAAAGAAGACATATATAAGGCCAACAAACATATGAAAAAATGCTCGTCATCACTGGTCATTAGATAAATGCAAATCAAAACCACATTGAGATACCATCTTTCACCTGTTAGAATGACAATCATTAAAAAATCTGGAGACAAAAGATGCTGTAGAGATTATGAAGAAACAGGAAACTTTTACATTGTTGGTGGGCGTGTAAATTAGTTCAACCGTTGCGGAAGACAGTGTGGCAATTCCTCAAGGATCTATAAATAGATATTCCGTTTGACCCAGCAATCCCATTACTGGGTATATCCCCAAAGGATTATCAATCATTCTGTTATAAAGACACATGCACATCTATGTTCATAGAAGCACTGTGTACAATAGCAAAGACCTGGAACCAACCCAAATGCCCACTAATGATTGACTGGACAAGGAAAATGTGTACATATACACCATGGAATACTATGCAGCCATAAAAAATGATGAGTTTGTGTCCTTTTTAGGAATGCTCATGAATCTGGAAACCATCATTCTCAGCAAACCGACACAAGAACAGAAAATCAAGCACCGCATGTTCTCACTCATAAAAGGGTGTTGAACAATGAGAACACATGGACACAGGGAGGGGAGCATTAAACACTAGGGTCTGTTGGAGGGGTTAGGGGAGGGACAGCGGGTGGTGGGGTGTTTGGGGAGGGATAACATGGGGAGAAATGCCCAGATATAGGAGATGGGGAAAATGGAGGCAGCAAACCACATTGCCATGTATGTGCCTTTGCAACATTTGTGCATGATCTGCACATGTACCCCAGAACGTAAAGTACAATTTTTAAAAAAATAGACTGAATTTTATTCATTATAAATTATAAATTCTTGTGATGAATTGTTTGGGGAAAACATGGTTTAAGTAACAACATTTTATCCCTGAGCAAAAGCCATCAATAAAACACTAAATAAATATTCGGCACATTGCAGATTTGGGGTAGAAAATTAGGTGTAATGACTAATATCCTAGACTCTCCATCTTGGATGATAAAATAAAACAGAACAGAATAGCAAAAGTTTGGAATCCATTAAAAAATGAGTCATATAGAACACAGATATAAATCAATATGCCAGCTAAAAAGATGTAGCAATGGGATAACTCTAATGTTCTTTGCTATTAAGGAAACCTTTTCTTGAAGAGTCATCTACTCTCCCTATGTGGAGAAAAGAAGATATATCCTTCCTACCTGAACTACACATCCTTAGGGAGGGTCCAGAAAGTAAAAAGCTATATGTTTTTCACCTCATCAATACAATTCTCCACTCTGATAGGTCAAGGCTTTCCATCAGGGAAAACTTACTGAGAATGTGAGAGTTGAGCCATGAAAGCAACTCTGGTCAAAGGTGACACCTAGAAACAGGAGGGCAGAGAATTACAGACCACCTAATGAGAAAAGTGAGAACATCACATAAATTATAATAGTTTGTTAAATTTTTGTTAGGATGCTATTTAAGTTGCTCATTGAAGGATAATTCTGGATCTGTAACTTTTTGTCAAGTGTCGTAAACTTAGTTTCTTTTTTAGTTTTTAAATACAGAATTGCTCTTCTTTACAAACTTATCTAATTACACACATTAGTATTGCTTCATACAAACTATTTTGAATAAGGCAAGATTTTCATTACTTTTGCAATTGGGTACTTCAGATGTTTCCTTTCTACCTTGCACTCTTCATTCTTCTCCTGCCTTTTTCCTCTGACTCCCTTTTTCTCCATTTTCTTTTCTATCTTTCTTTTCCTTTCTTCATGCCATCTCTCTTTTCCTGTCTGCTCTTCTCTCTTTTCTTCTCTTCCTTCTCTTTCTTTGGTCTCTCATCTCTTTGCTTCTCTTCTCTTCAATGGTTCAATATCTCTCAAATACATACACCCCACATTTCACAAATAATTAGTTTTCTGAGCAGGACAGATGAAACATGCTTTTACTTATCCCTACCCCAATTCCCAATGGAATGTGGCAGATATTGAAGGGAAAAAACTAAGAGTAGTATCTCACCAGACTTATCACAAACTAACTCGTTACTTGTAATGCAGCCAGAGTCATAGTTTGTACTGTTTATCTTCTGATTGACCTTCTATACCCATTATTTGACCTTTTCTGCACGAAAGTCTGTGTCTAAGTTTGTTCTCCATAACCTTATTATATAGGATCTGTTGCCTTCTGATATTCAGTTGGCCTTGGTCAATAAGAGTGACTATTAGGACTTTGAAGTGAGAAGAGACAGGTTAGGATATTCCCTGCTTCCTCTCTGTGAGGCCACAGTGTTGACCATTGAATTCGTATGTTTGTATCCACAACTCTTTTCTTGTGCCCTCCTTCTTGTTTAAATGGTTATAGCTCTTACCAGGGTCTGGTGAACCTGCTTTTCCTAACCAGACCCATGGATGTTCTCAGTGCCATGCTTATTTACAATTCTAATTGGTTCATTTAAGTATGTTCATATTTATCTAGATAGTTATTTTATTAAAAAATCTACAACAACGAAAGTCTGATCAATACAGTAATTAACATGAGTTTCAGGAATGGAACCTCAAAATGGATTTTTGGATTAAGTTAGTCATCTATTTGATGGAAGGCTTAGCTGGCTACTTTGTCAAATGACAACGAAATGCTGGTAACCATGACATAAAAATGATCCTGTACTGTAGCAGCAAATAGAGTGAAGGTATCAGCCAAAACATTGAGAGATCAAATGACATTAGTCCATAGTAGCTACAATAACAATAGTCATTACAAACATCATGGAAAGTATATGGGCCTTCATGTATCTCCCTCCAGGAGCATACACAAGGTAAAATACAAATTTGAGCATTTAATTTCAAGTTCAAGGCAAGGGAGAAGAAACATAAAGACTCTCTTTTTTCTTTAATGCAAGGAAAATTATTAATTGTGTGCCAAAGCAAAATAGGGCTGTCAGGTGTTCGTGCATGCCTTGCAAGCTAAGATTTAAAAAATGGTTACGAATAAAACTATTAATGGAATAGTAATATTTTATGACACATGAGTATTAATAAAATTTTATGAGAACGGAGCTGTACTTATTCATTTGCATGTTGTCATTGGCTGCTTTTGCACTACAATGATAAAGAGAGTACCTAAGGAAAAACATAGGGATCAAAAAACTTAAAATGTTTACTATTTTAGAACACATGTACCACCCCCTTCTTTAAAGGAATCTCCTTTTTCCTGTTTCAGTAGTTAAGGAAGTGATGAAGATAAGGTCTAATACATGTTTGTAAAGTTTATGTAATTGTAATAATTATGGTTATGCAAGCTTGGATATTTGGCTGATGTTTTCTCTGGAGTAAATAATGTGAAAGTGTAATTCTCGAATCAGATAGAAACAAAAATTATAAAATAAAACAAAAATAAGAAAATAAGAGAAGTTTAGTATTTATTGTTGCCAAAGCAAAACTTGAACTTCTAAAGAGTAAGTTTTGGAAATGATTGACTGATTCCCAATACATAAGGACTTTATGAGATGGTGAAGGTATTAACAAATGTGATTTTTACAATATTTTATTATGAATTATATTGACATATAAAATAACTGAATTACTCAATGAGACCAGATTTCCCAAATTGGCATTGTTTGTTATAAAATGATGCATGAGCGGAAGATCCATTCAAAATACAAGATCTATCAATGGATTTTAAAGTAGTGGAGTAAAAAAATATATCTTTCATTTCTAAAGTGCAACTAGCTATTAAGAAACTACCACCCTTAAATTTTGATGTAATATCCCCAAATAATACTACTATCTGAAAATCTATTAAAATACTCATTTATTTCCAACTCTTTTCTGTGTGTGGTCAGATTTTACTCATATACTTCAAAAAGCAATGTATTTCCACAAATTGAATACAGCAGTACATATAAAGTGACAGCTATTTTCCATTAAACCAGATCTTAAGGAAAGATGTAAAAATATAGAAATGCAATGCTGTAAAAAATTTTTTCTCACTGTTTTTGTTTTGAAATTTCAGTTATATAGCTATATATATGTATGTGTGTGTAAAATATATAGATATATATTCTTTTTGTGTTTTTATATTTTATATACATCTCTATATATGGATATTAGATATGGAGATACATATATATATATATGTATATATATCTCCTTTGTGTGTATTTGCATTTGCTCTTTATTTCTATCTCATTGTTCCTATCTTCTATTTCTGAGAATATGAATATCTTGTCCCTTTCAAGTTTTTCTTTGACTTTTACATATATTTTTTCTTTAAATATTTATTTTTTCTTTTGGTCTTCTTTATATTATCAGCCTTCCTCAGATGTATACTGGTGCTTGCATTTCTGTTTATATTTATAATGGGGCTTTAAAAGTTTGGTTTGAGTATCTCAACTGTTTGGCAATATTTGTCTAACACAGGTTGAGTGGTGGGCTGGGTCACTTGGTTACAGAAATCCTATGCCAATTTCTATAGTCTTGGCTGCCAGTATTGTGGGAGCTCTGCTAAAGTCAACTGAGAATTCCAGAATTTGGTATGTAAGAGTTGACTCAATTTCTGTAATTGTTTTCAGCATCCTCATTCTCAACTTGGCTTTGCTTTAGAGAGTTTTTGCTTATTCTCCACAAAAAATGAAGCTCCTACTTTTGCTGCAGTGATGAAGGGACACGGGGGAGATGGAGATGGAATCTGATGATGTACAAATTTCAAAATTCCTCTTTATTTTTTGCATAACAGCTCAAAGCTTCCTTTTGTTTTTGGTCTTTTTGTTTACTGATTTAAATTTTATCTCCGGAACCACTCACCCAATACAGCATAATAATCTATTTATAATTCAACTGCATAATACATAGGCCCTTCTTAAAATGTTCAATAAATGTGAGCATGTGAGCTGCAGATCACAATCTTGACCAGGACATCATGAAATCTGCCATGTATCCCTGAGGCCTACTATCCTCATATCTAAGTCCTCTCCCATGAAGAAATCAACATGGGTAGTAATAAAATTCCCCATGACAACAGAGAAAATTAAGTTGTTAAGAATCCAGAGAAACAGCAGTAAATATATTTATGAGGATAATTATATGACAATAAATTAAGAATAATTTTCTCTTTTGCCTCTGAACAATTGGTAGTCTAACACTTCACAAAAGCATGGGTTTATGTAATCATTTTAATTAATTTAAATCCTGACTCTCCTGTGGCTTCATTATGAAAGAAAACTAATTTTATGCTTAACAATATGTTCCAGTGCTCACCACTGATTTTTCCTACGTTAAAACAGTAGAAAGTAGAAACTTTCTGTACATCTATGTCTCTATATGCTGATGTATTGCCAAATATAATGCCTCTGAAATTTCATGATTCATATTATTGAAGGGTCTTTTTTTCTTAGTGTGACAATGGTTGAATTTTGACAATGAGGTATGCATATAAGCTATCAAGGCTTTCTTTTATGTTTTGTCATTCAGGGAAAAGAGAAAGTAAAGATGGAAAAGAAAAAGTAAAGATGGCAAATGATTACAGAACAATATATGTTTTTCTTCCTTTTTGGCTGAAAATAATTATTTCTTTCTCAAATTGTGAAGGTTATAAAAACCCGTGGAATGTGTTACAGGAAGAAATTGTGCTTCTGAGTACTGGAACTTACTAAACCTGTGACTGGAAGTTGTGTTGTTGGTGAC
Organism: Cebus imitator; assembly: GCF_001604975.1. Taxonomy (NCBI): domain Eukaryota; kingdom Metazoa; phylum Chordata; class Mammalia; order Primates; family Cebidae; genus Cebus; species Cebus imitator. The sequence goes on along the minus strand of NW_016107675.1, from coordinate 1,170,523 downwards.
CTGGGATGATCTACACTTTCAATTAGCTAAAGTTAGGTAATCTTCCAATTAACTGATAAATAATCAGATATTTATTCTTCCTACAGAGGTCCAAGCACAATACCAAGTATTCTTGAGGGGAGTTGTCAGTCTCACACACTGTAATCAACATTTTCTTTATCCTGCTGTCCAATACAATTCATGAATATGTAGAAGAAAAATAATACAGTTGATTGAAAAGCAACTGATATAAGCATCCAGACAACAGAAGATGGAGAAAAAATAGAAATTTATATACATTTAGCTTAGAAATGCTGCTTTTGTAAAATGGTGAGTGAATAGGGCAAGTCCCTGCAGATCACATGTATCAATATATACTTTATATTAAGAAGTAGAAGCCACCTAGCAGGGGACATACCATGATCACGAAGGTGGTTTTTCCAGGGTGAGTCTTATCCATTGCACTCCGGATGTGCCCTGCGATTTCGCCAAATGTAGGAAACTTGACTGCATAATTTGTGATAGTAGGGGACTGCCTTTGGGCTTTCCCCCGACTTTAAAAAATAAAGAAGCCTAGAAGAGTGAAATGGACATGAAACTCCAGTGAAACCAATACAGACCACACTAAAACTGCCCTGAGAAGCTGTCATTTACTCACACAATTTGCCATCCCTCAGTGAAAGCTGATTAGTGATTTACCCAGAATCCCATTTTTGCAAACTTTTATAAATAATTAATTCATCTGTTATTTAATATTTTCTAAAATGTGTCACCAAATTATATCATTTTGTATATTCTTCATCTTTTGAATTAAAGAAATATGTTGGGGTTATTAAAGCAGACACTTAAAAATATATGCTATGAAGTGACTTGTATTTAAGTACACTTGCTTCTTCTCTAAGACTGTGCTAGATGTTCCTATTTCAAATGACTGCTTAAAGTGCATGAGATATACTCCTTGACATTTATGTTGGAATTACTTAATAACCTTATCTGCTTGAAGGTAGCGCATCTATTTCCACAATCTCTCTCTCTCTCTCATCAAACACTAGACATGTATACCTATCTCATTAAGACAGAGTAAACAGAAAACCTTTTGAATACACTTTCAAAGATGTTCAAACAGTTTAAACACATGTATTTTTCCCTTTCAATTACTTTATATTAAATAATTGCTGCCTTCGTTCAGTATCATTATCAAAAAGTCAAAATTAACACTTGTTCTTAACTCAAAATTGGTTTCTGGAAGTTTTTATAAATTTATTTAAATGTTAAGAATTTTAAAACTTTTACTATCTACTGTCCCATTGTAGGATCTTCTTATCTATTTTTTTTAGTATTTGTTAAGGCTTTTATGTCTCAGTTCTTGCATCTGTTTATATTAATGATTCAAGATAAATATTTCTTCAAATACTTCTGAATTTTGCTCTTCTTTGGGACTCCAATTTTATGATAAGGGGATACTCTTGTCCTTATCATATAAAAGCTTTCTCTTCTGACCCCATATTGTTGAACTTTGCATATATTTCCTGCCATTATAACTTTATGACATGTGATGAAGTTTCTCAATCTTACATTCCAGTTCAATTATTTGCTCATTAATCATATCCATTTCATATTTGTCCATCTACAGAGTTTTTATTTAAAATATTATATCGTTCAGACCTGGAATTTCTCTTTGATTTATTATTTTATCAGGTTATTCCTGCTTCTTATTTACAATAATACTGTATGACTTTTTGAAGGTGTTTATTTATGCTTACATAAAATTTTTATTTCTGTGTGACAGTTTTGCTGTATTTTTCTATTATAGATTTCACAGCCCATTTATTTTTCTTTAAGACCATTGTAGTCTTCAGAAAAAGAGTATAGTTTTTCTATGAGCTCAGATTCCCCTGAGATTATCAGCTATCTTTACAGGTAAAATACATCAACGGGAAAGATCAAAACTAAGCCCTAATCACTTTTGATTCTTTAATGGATAGGTGAGAAAGTCCTCCAGGGCAAATAATTCCCAACAACATTGTGATGTTAATTTCATGTGTAAACTTGGTTAGACCATGGCATCCAGCTTTTGGTCAGACACTAGTCTAGATGCTGTTGTGAAAGTACTTCTTAGATGTGATTAATATTTATATCAGCAGTCTGAGTAGATTGTCCATAATAGGGTTAAACCTCATCCCATCAGTTGAAGACTTACATAGATAAAGACTAAGTTCATCCAAAGAAGAAAGTGACTATAGGCTAACTTGGAACTTGAGCTGCAACATCAACTCTTCCTTGGGCATCCAGCTTGCTGGCTTGGCTGACCTGCAAATTCACACTTGCCAGCCTCCATTATTCTGTGAGCCAGTTGTTTAAACTCTCTCTCTATTTTAATAAATGATAGATAGATAGATAGATAGATAGATAGATAGATAGATAGATAGATGATAAATAGAGATATAAGCTTATATATATATAAATCTATGTTTATATATTTATGTAAGTATGTATGCATGTACTATTGGTTCTAACCTGAGATTGACTCCTGATAGTTGTTCCTTTCTCTATTATTGGTCGCTGTGCTACACAGAGATACTCCCTAAATAGTCACAGTTCTTTGTTAAAATGTTTTTTTCTTTGTGGAAATACCCTATCATTCAGATTTTGAAGCGGACTAAAGAGGAGAACAATCTCACATTATTCATCAATCCTTCTTGTCCCTGTTTTGACCTATGTTGACAACACAGCTAATATGTTCTGTAAATTAGGTATATTAAATACGTTTTGACATGATATGATGGTTTGAGTTGTAACTCCATAATAAGTCAAGAAGCTCTGTATTTGCAAGTTATCTTTATCATGCAAACAATCAGGCACACACACACATGCATATATATATCTATACACACATACAAACCTTTATAATAATTTTGTAATGATACATTATGGTAAATGCTATTACATGTAACAAAATTAAAGTGTTTATATGAAATTTTATGTTTAAAATAAAATTTGATTGGAGGTATTCAAAGCCAATAGACAAAGAATACTTGACAATAAATAAATATGAATCAGGTAATTGGCTAGCTACTTTCTGATAAGGTCATTAGGTTTCCTCATCTTACATCATAGAAAATAAATAACAAATTAATTAAATTTTAAATGAAAATATTAATACATAAGAAAATATCTGTGGCTAAAAGGGTGCTGTGTAAAAATGTGTCTTTTCTATTTGTGAAAAAGGAAAGTAATAATGAAAGCCAATAATATTGAAAGAAAAAACAGTATGGACACTTATAGTATAATATTAAAAGTAATGTAAGAGAACAGCAGAGTGTTAATGTATTACATATTAGAGAAGTTTTTTACAGAAATACTAAAACCTTAAGTATAATTAAGTGAATACAATTAGTTAGCATTAAATCAGGTTAAAAATGAATGTAAATCCAATCAAAGAAATTACTAATAAAATTAGTAAGTAAAATAGAACCCAACTTGTAATTTTACAAAGGCTGTTTTTGTTTTTATAATTTTCACAAATGCACAAGAAAGTCACTCAATTTTCTTGTCACATTAGAAAACACTAGGAGCAATTACAGTAAACAAACCTTGCTAAGTAACAGTAAGACAAGTACTTTATTTTCACTTCTGACTGATAAAGTTTATTCCATAAAATTATAAACAGACATTTGCCTGTTTAATATATGCCAAGCATATGTGATGCCAAGCATATATGCTAGTTGTTATTCTTATGCAATAATTACTTTATTGAACATCATGTTAATCTTATATAGAGTTTTTACTTTTATTTTAAAGTAGATTAAATGGAGGAAGAAAGACTTTATGTATCTATTCCAAGTTGTAGTAAGAACCAGAAAAGGGACATAACCCTGCTCACAGATAAAACCAGAGATTATGGGCTCCAGAGACCTGTGTGGCTCCATGATGTATGGGTTGTGTGTTTAGAGTGAACTAAGTAAATAAATTTTATACTACACGTTTGTAATATGTTATAGAAATGGGATGAGTAAGTTTATATCTCTTGCACATAGTATAAAATATAATGTGTATGCCTTTTTAAAATGTAAGATTTCTAAATAATTTATTTTTATTTTATTTCATGGAAAGATTAGCATGAGTAGTTAGAAAAGAATGGTCCTTAAACATAAGAGTATTTAAGAAGCACTGATCTAAACTACTCTGCTCTATGACCTTTGTTTGTAGCAAAATTGTATTTGTTTTTATCATAATTTTGGACATACATTTACAAAAACCATTATAATTTTTACATCTATTTTCCATTGACTTATATCCTCAGTAAATAATTTTATTTCCTACCCAAATGTAAGATAAACATACAAATATGCTTTTTTCATTTTTATTATATTATTTAATTTATCTGATATTAAATTTAAAATTAAAATATATTTTGGTAAAGTCTGTAAATATCTAATAACCTTGAATAAAGCATTAAGAAAACCCTCAGCACCAGAATTTCAGTAAGTTCCATTCATATGTATTATGTTCCATTCATATATGTTGATCAAATTTTAGAATGTTTGAAATATTTCTTAAAAAGATATAAATATATTTAAATTTTTCATTTTTCTCCTCAAACTATTAGTAATAGGGAAAGACTTATATGATCAATTGTAAATATATGCTATAAAGAGTCAGTATATACTTCGAGGTTAAGAACTAATAAAATAATCCATAAACAGTATAGGAAATATAAGTGTATATGTATATATATGCTTGTGTGTGTGTGTGTGTGTGTGTGTGTGTGTGTACCTACGTGATATGCATATGAATATGTTTGTATCAATCTATCTACAAATGTATATTTATAATTGTGTCTGTGTAATTTGGTAATTAATAAGCTAGGTATTCATCATTTGTTATAATATTGATAAACAATGTCTTAGCACCATTTGTTGAGAAGCCTCCCTCCTCACTTCTCTGTGACGGCTGCTGTGCCACATGTTTCAGTGTACGCTTGTGTCTATAGCTGAACTCTCTACTCTCTTCAGTTAGACTCTTTTATGGTCAGTGTAAAAATATCACACTACTTTAATTATTAATTTCGTATAGCATCAAATAATGAGTGACCACAAACTGTGCACTCATTATCAGTATTATTATTTTGCCTTTGAATCATCTTTAAAAATATACAGTTATGCAGTAAGTTAAAAAGCATAATTTTTCATGTTTAACATAGTAACTGTATAACAAACTTTGTTCCATTTAAAAAAATTTTCTTTTTTTACAAATCACCAGTATAATCAATGCACAAGCTACTCACAAATATGGATGACCTCAATAAGATTCTAAAATACAGAAAGATTAATATTAAGGACGATGTATTCACAACTGTTTACTAAAACAATGCTACACAAAACAATTTTGGGAACCAACAGTGGTAATTAGAGAAAAATGTACATACTCAAATGTGTATGTGTTTGAAAATAAATATGCTAACAGAGAATTCTTAGCTGAATCTCCTCCTCTAGGATGTCCGAAATAACTAAAATATAAATGGAAACTAGAAAGATAGTCTGGTATTAACTACAAATCTAGTAATGCTTTTAACAGGATATACCAATATTTTTTATTGTACATAAATATGCATTTATGCAATAAAGACATATGGCTAGAACACAGGCTTATATGACCTGCAAGATTTGACTTACTTTGAACTGCAAGCAATTAATCTTCAGTAATTCCAAAACCAAAACATATCAAATGTATTAGTGGCCCACAAATATTGATTTGGTTTATGCTATAACTCTTTTCTTGTGTCATTTTAAAACCACTATTAATGTTAAGTACTAGGTAAGACTTGTGTTACCCATGAGTAAATTGACCGCTGTAGCTTTCTTTCTATGCAAATGAAAAGACAAAGGTGAAAAATTAATGAGCTAATCATTTAAATGAATGCAATTTCTAAAGAGAAAAACATATTATTAGAAGAAACATCTATGAAAAATAAGAGCAAAAATTAATGAACTTTTCATAATATAAACAAGCAATAATACCAACTATTACAACATCTATCCCACATTATTGCAGAGTACCTTCACTATAGCTTGTAATAGTATAAAAATGTGTAAACTAATCACAGAAGAGGATTAGTTTAAAGGAAGGATAAAATTGTCACTCTCAGAAGATGATTTAATTGTATATATTCAAAATCAAAGAGTATACATACAATAATCATTAGCATTAACTTGAAAACATTTGTATTTTCCAGATATAAGATCAATATTAGAACTTCTTTGAATTATTACACATTGGGGAAAATCAGTCAGAAACTGGATTCCTTCCTTATACCTTATATAAAAATTAACCCCAGATGGATTAAAGATTTCAACATAAGACCTAACATCATCAAAACCCTAGAAGAAAACCTAGGCAATATCATTCAGGGTGGAGGCATAGGCAAGGACTTCATGACGAAAACACCAAAAACAATGGCAAGAAAAGCCAAAATAGACAAATGGGACCTAATTAGCCTTAAGAGTTTCTGCAGAGCAAAAGAAACTATCATTAGAGTGAACTGGCAACCAACAGAATGGGAAAAAATTTTTGCAATCTACCCATCTGACAAAGGGCTAATATCCAGAATCTACAGAGAACATAAACAAATTTACAAGAAAAAAACATCAAAAAGTGGGCAAAGAATATGAACAGACACTTTTCAAAAAAAGACATTTATGCAGCCAACAAACATGAAAAAAAGCTCATCATCACTGGTCATTAGAGAAATGCAAATCAAAACCACATTGAGACACCACCTCACACCAGTTAGAATGGTGATCATTAAAAAATCAGGAGACAACAGATGCTGGAGAGGATGTGGAGGAAAAGGAACACTTTCACTCTGTTGGTGGGAGTGTAAATTCCACAACCATTGTGGAAGACAATGTGGAGATTCCTCAAGGATCTAAAAATAGAAATTCCATTTGACCCAGCAATCCCATTACTGGGTATATACCCAGAGTATTATAAATCATTCTATTATAAAGACACACACATGTATGTTTATTTTGGCACTGTTCACAATAGCAAAGACTTGGAACAACCCAAATGCCCATCATTAATAGACTGGAGAAAGAAAATGTGACTCAAATACACCGTATACACTATAAAGCCATAAAAAGGATGAGTTAATGTCCTTTGCAGGGACATGGATGAAACTGGAAACCATCATTATCAGCAAACTGACACAGAACATAAAACCAAACACTGCATGTTCTTACTCATAAGTGAGGGTTGAACAATGAGAACAAGTGATCACAGGGAGGGGAACATCACACACCAGGGCCTGGGGGCTGGAGAGCTGGGGGAGGAATAGTAGAGGGTGGAGAGATTGGAGAGGGGTAGCACTAGGAGAAATACCTAATGTAGATGACAGGGTGATGGATGTAACAAACCATCACCATGGCATGTATATAGCTACGTAAGATGCCTGCATGATCTGCAGATCATGTGTACCCCAGAACTTAAATATAATAATAAAAAAGTTTGCCCTCAATTTTCAAATGTTTTTTCTATGCAATCTAAAGAAAAGGTTAAAATGATGTTTCAGTGTCTTCCATTCCTCTTTATTATCTGTTACAAGTTACTTCATACATTTCAATGCATGTAAACTTGGCATGTATATTTTATTATTGACACACTCATTTCATCAATCAAAGAAATGGTTTATGTGTTTCATTATATTATTTGATCCGATGTTAATATTAACATTTCTTCATTTGATTGTTACTTTGTACAATATTTGCCTGATAAATTTCAACCCATTTGATACATGTCTTTCCTTGATACTTTTTACTTTTGAGCTTTTATTTCAAGAGGGTAGGTGAATCATCTGTTTATCTCTCTTTCAGATATATATAGAATATATAATCTATGTCATATATATACCTAGTACAATGAATCAATATACATATATAAAATGTAATATAGACCGTACAAGTATATAAATCTCTAATAATATGTATCCCTGTGTATTAGACATATACACAAATCTTTGTATATTAAATATGCACATATATATTATTGGTTAAATGATTATATCATTGGCATATATGAAGTATGACAATGACACAATACATTTGTTCACCAAATGAGATAAAAAGTTAATTGCATGACACTAGGGAGATAAACACCTCCCAACATCAGGTACACACTAAAATGTAAAATACTTTGGAATTGATTATGAAGAAAAATAAGTGGGTGTTGTATGCATGCACATAATACAAATGCTATTTTTTTCACTGCCAAAATCAATCTATAAGTAAAATTTAGATTATTTTAATAAAAGAACACAATAAAAACCATCTTCCTTGACCATGCAAATATAAAAATAGCAGGTGACAAAATTTGATATTTAGAAGTTAAAGGACATAAAATAAAACGTTAAGTGTGTAAATATTTTCATCTCAAAATGTTGGAAATAAACATATAATGTAAGTTTTATGTAAGTCACATAGATTTTTAAAGTATTTGAAATTTAAACATTAAAGAGTTTTCAGAAAAAGAAGAGATAGAATAATTTATTCTATTACTATTTATTTTTCAGGCAAATAAACGTTTTTATCTATCTTTTAAAAAATTAGGTATAGATAGGTCCACGGCGGCGGGGGGGGGGGGGTAAGAGGGAGAATGGAGGGATAGGCGGTTAGTCAATGCACAGAATTTAAAGATGCTGTATCAGTTACCTTTGCTTATGAAACACTAACCACTGAGACTTAAGGACATACACACTAAATATTTCTCACACCTCTTTGGATTTCATTTGATTAAGCAGGGCACTGTGAATAGCTCTTAATCTCTGTAGCTTACGCATCTTTGAGTTGGCTAACATAGGGTGACTTTGGCAGACAACTCAGTTTTAACTGTCCTTTATCCTAGAATCATTCTGTAAGAGCTGGTATACCTTCTACGTTGAAACCTACAAAACTTAGAGCTGATTTTACACTGTATAAATTTCTTAAGCACATGGACAAAGGGAGGGGAGCACTACACACTGGGGTCAGTTGGGGGGAAATAGGGGAGGGACGGTGGGGGGTGGGGAGCTGGGGGGGGATAGCAGGGGGAGAAATGCCAGATGTAGGTGACGGGGAGGAAGGCAGCAAATCACACTGCCAGGTGTGTTCCTATGCAACAATTTTGCATGTTCTTCACATGTACCCCAAAACCTAAAATACAATAAAATAAATGGGAAAAAAATAAAAATAAAAATAAAAATAAAAATAAAAAAAATAAAAAAAAAAATAAATTTCTTAAGCCTCATCAAGTTGGAAACTTGAATGGGATAATTTTATGATCTGAAATTTATATCTTAATAAGGCTGTCAAAAGTACATGTACAAAAGGAAGATATCAAATATCATACAAATAACATTGAATTTAATGATGCATATTAGGAAAGTACTTTGAAGCAGATTGTTACTCCATCCTATGTAGTTCCTCCTTACAGAAACGTTAGTTAGATAGACATTGTTACTGGTTTTGTGTGGGAAAAAAAATGTGTCTTTTGAGACAGAAACTTGGTCAGAGTGTCTGATGATGAGGAGAGGGATAATGAGGTAGAGAGATAATACACGCACAGAAGGAGATCATATCAGTGTCTGGTTTTAATCATGAAATATCTACACGAATGCTTTGAAAAAACATATTCATACACTTGGCTCTTCTTCTTATATCTGGCTGTGGTGAAAGAATAAAACTTTAGAGTTGTTTTCTCTGGAAAGATAAGATAGGACTCCTGTTGATTTACAAACTCTACCTAAAATACTTCACTTGAGCATCAGAGTAAATGGGGCAAATCCCTTCCTAGTCACTATTTTCAGATAGTCAGCTATAGCTATCACTCAGGCCACAATTTGAAGGTTGTTTGCCATCCTGTAAATTATATTGCCATTCCAGTACAAATTTCATAAATATATAATGGCAACCATATGTACTCTGATTCCATCAGGTTTTGCTATGTTGTGAGAACTGCAGGATGTTATAAGCTGGTCTGGGGATAGAAACTCAGAATAAAATAGTATTCCTGAAACATCATGCTCAATCAAATAAAGATGTTGGAGAAAGCTTTGTTTTAGAATCCTGGATCTGACTTGAAAATGGCATGAGGAAAAGTAAAGTTGTAACTGAATGGAGTAGTTGAATAACAATACCAAGGGCATATCATTCTTACTAACCTTCTAAGAACCAGCTTCTCCTCTCACCCAGGCAATGCCAAGGGGTATTCTAACCACTGCAGGAACTGATGTGTCTGAGTCTGTGGATAGAAATTGTAGAAAACAAAAGTAAAGGAATGAAATCATGAAAAAAAAAAGTTAAATCTATGTTTTGAATAGATGCTACTCATCTCCATGGTCTTCATAATTTTCTCTCAATCTCCCATGATACCAGGTATTGTAACTAAAAAGGAAATTTTTATTATATGTTGTGTGGTAGTTTATGTTACATAAATTATTAGAATATATTATGTCATCCTTTTACATATTTTTATTTTTTTTTCTTCTGCAAGGCAAATTTATTTCGGCAGAAGGGTGCTGCTGGCAAGTCTGGATGCCATGAGAGTACACAAAACAAAGGAAAGGAGGCGTTTTTATTCATTTTTTTTAAATTTTATTGCCTTTTAGGTTTTGGGGTACATGTGAAAAACATGCAAGACTGTTGCATAGGCACACACGTGGCAGTGTGATTTGCTGCCTTCCTCCCCATCACACACATCTAGCACTTCTCCCCATGGTATCACTCCCCTACTCCTGTACCCCCACTGCCCCTCCCCCATTTCCCCCCAACAGACCCCAGTGTGTAGTGCTCCCCTCCCTGTGTCCATGTGTTCTCATTGTTCAACAGCTGCCTATGAGTGAGAACATGCAGTGTTTGATTTTCTGCTCTTGTGTCAGACCCCATCGTCTCAGCCCCAAATCTCCTGAAACTGATAAGCAAGTTCAGCAAAGTCTCAGGATACAAAATCAATGTGCAAAAATCACAAGCATTCCTATACACCAATAATAGACTTAAAAAGAGCCATATCAAGAACAAACTTCCATTCACAATTGCCACAAAGAGAATAAAATACCTAGGAATACAACTAACAAGGAATGTAAAGGACCTCTTCAAGGACAACTACAAGACACTGCTCAAAGAAATAAGAAAGGACACAAAGAGTTGGAGAAACATTCCATGTTCCTGGTTAGGAAGAATCAATATCATGAAAATGGCCTTACTGCCCAAAGTAATTTACAGATTGAACGCTATTCCCATCAAGCTACCAATGACCTTCTTCACAGAACTGGAAAAAAACGCCTTAATCTTCATATGGAACCAAAAGAGAGCCCACATAGCCAAGTCAATTCTAAGCAAAAAGAACAAAGCTGGAGGCATCACACTGCCGGACTTCAAACTATACTACAAGGCTACAGTAATCAAAACATGGTACTGGTACGAAAACAGAGATATAGACCAATAGAACAGAACAGAGGCCTTGGAGGCAACACAACGTATCTACAACCATCTGATCTTTGACAAACCTGACAAAAACAAGCAATGGGGAAAGGATTCCGTGTTTAATAAATGGTGATGGGAAAACTGGCTAGCCATGTGCAGAAAGCAGAAACTGGAGCCCTTCCTGACACCTTACAGTAAAATTAACTCCAGATGGATTAAAGACTTAAACATAAGACCTAACACCATAAAAACCCTAGAAGAAAATTTAGGCAAAACCATTCAGGACATAGGCGTAGGCAAGGACTTCATGACCAAAACACCAAAAGCATTGGCAACAAAAGCCAAAATAGACAAATGGGACCTAATCAAACTCCACAGCTTCTGCACAGCAAAATAAACAGTCATTAGAGTGAATTGGCAACCAATAGAATGGGAAAAAATTTTTGCAGCTTACCCATTGACAAAGGGCTAATATCCAGAATTTACAAAGAACTAAAACAGATTTACAAGAAAAAAACAAGCTCACTCAAAAGTGGGCAAAAGATATGAACAGATACTTTACAAAAGAAGACATACATGAGGCCAAGAAGCATATGAAAAAACGCTCATCATCACTGGTCATCAGAGAAATGCAAATCAAAACTACATTGAGATACCATCTCACGCCAGTTAGAATGGGAATCATTAAAAAATCTGGAGACAACAGATACTGGAGAGGATGTGGAGAAATAGGAACACTTTTACGCTGTTGGTGGGAGTGTAAATTAGTTCAACCATTGTGGAAGGCAGTGTGGCAATTCCTCAAGGACCTAGAATTAGACATTCCATTTGACCCAGGAATCCCGTTACTGGGTATATATCCAAAGGATTGTAAATCGCTCTACTATAAGGACATGTGCACACGAATGTTCATTGCAGCACTGTTTACAATAGCAAAGACCTGGAAACAACCCAAATGCTCATCGATGATAGACTGGACAAGGAAAATGTGGCACATATACACCATGGAATATTATGCAGCCGTAGAAAACGATGAATTTGTGTCCTTTGTAGGGACATGGATGAACCTGGAAACCATCATTCTCAGCAAACTGATATATCCTTTTAAAGGAAAGAGGAATAGTATTAGGTTAAACACTTAAAAGTCTTACATGTAAAGTTCTTGACTGTAATTCTGGGATAAACCCTCAAAATCAGATGGAACTCAGAATTTACTGAAGAATAGGCTCTAGTAACTGCTTCAGTCAATGGAGATTTGTAGTAAATAGAAAAAAAAATCATTTCTGTTGTAGAGAAGAATGTAATCATTGTAATTAATGTAGAATGTGTTAAAAGTACTGATTAGTCAACTATGTGGAGGAAAGTCCCACTCCTGTTGGGTGGTGCAAACTCTTGCAGTTGTCTGAGTGTTAGTATATTTATCACTTTGCATAAGGCACTACAGAAAATACTGAAAGATAAATAATGGATAGTTTAGATATCTATTAGAAAAAATATTAAAAAGTCAGAAGATAGTCTAGGAGGGAAGTGCTTTGTAGGATGTTTGTTAGATTTTACCCTTATCACTGGATAGACAGTGGCAGGGATGTGTGAGTGAAATTCTGCTAGAGAAGAAAGAAAACAGTTCACCTATTTAAGGTCTTTGTAATAATGTTGATAGCAATCCTTCTGTAAGTAAACTAATGGTATTTTCTAAGAGTCTTTACGTATAGATTGCTTTTAACTTAGTGGCTCTGATTTATGATTGCTTATAGTAAAAAAATCTAGAAACTGTACATTTATAATAAATGGATCCAGTAACTTCTCATAAAAGCTTTGTTAACTATCTCTAATTCAACTGGAGATATCTCACAAGTTAAAGTTCTCCCTGCTGCATGTGTATATTCACATTGCTGGGTTAAAGACTGCATGTCTGTGAGGAGAGGAAAAGTTCAGTTTACCCAGCACGTGGTTATTAATGAACACTTGACAAATAATGAACTGATTTGTGTGAATGAGCTAGTGTCCTGTCTAAGCTAGTGTCTAAATTCAACACAGGTATTGAGGTTTCACATTCATCATATATGAATAGTATATTAATGTATATGCATATATAACAATTACATGTGTGTTTATATATTTATATATGTGTATATACAAACTTTATATTTTTATATATGTATGTGTATGCATTTATATATATATAAACTTTTCTCCCTAAAATATTTATTTCTTAAAATATATCTGTAAGATCGTACCACATTAATTATGTTACAGATTGTCTATGCTTCCTTTTTCTACTGTATCAAAATTTTCCTGCTGTATCCTCATGTGTTTTTTTCATTGAGATGCTATATTAAGTATCCTCAGTAATAAATTGTACTTGCTATATTTATACATGCTGTATTTATATATACTATATATATATATATATATATAGTTGTCATTGTATATAATGCTTAAATTAACTTAGAGATAACTTCTAACAATGAATATTAGATTATTTTAGGAAAAAACATGTTATGCATCTCAATCTGATACTATCTTCCCTGTGTTACTTACTAGATTTTTATGAAATTGGTAATATGCATGTAACCTGCCATTGTTCTGTAGCTTTAATTTTAGAGTGCTCTTTTATTCAGTTAAGTAAATTAATATTTTTGAAAGATTAAATAAATAAGTTAATTTCATTCCAGCAAAGTTGGAGAATTTTCTGAACCTACTTATTTTTTTTCTTCATTAGTCAATTCAATTAGGTTTCTTATAGATAAATCATTAACAGTAAATAAATAATTATAATTAGAAGTGTTTCTCCCTTTCCAATTTACATACTATATTATGTTGGCTTTTTTAAATGTGTTGATTAATCTTATCAGAAAAGTTCATATTAACAGGAAATCAGTCATCATTGGTTCTTTTCTATAATGTGAATATGTACTCTATTTCCTCATTAAATACATCAAACTTTCAGATACATGAATAATGAATATCATCTATTTTCTGGTTTACTGTGAATTTCTTTGTGGAATTGGAATTAGACATTGTTGTTTTTTCAACTTTTATTTTAGCTTTGAGGGCAGATGCTAAGGTTTGTTACATAGGTAAACCCATGTCACGGGGGTTTGTTGTACAGATTATTTCATCACTCAGGTATTAAGGCCAGTACTCAGTGGTTATCTTTTCTGCTCCTCTCACTCCTCCCACCACCCCCCACTTTCAAATAGACCCTATTGTTTCCTGCTTTGTGTTCATAAGTTCTTATTTATCTCCGACTTATAAATGAGAAGATGCAGTATTTGATTTTCTGTTCTTGCATTAGCTTGCTAAGGATAATAGCCTCCAGCTCCATACATGTTCCCACAAAAGACATGATTGTGTTCTTTTTTGTGGCTGCATAGTATTCCATGCTGCTTATGTTTCACGTTTTTCTTACCCAATCTGTCATTGATGGGTAATTATGTTGATTTAATGTCTTTGCTATGAATAGTAGGGCTGTGAACATCCACATGCATGTGTCTTTATAGTGGAATGACTTAAATTCATCTGAGTAGATGCCCAGTAATGAGATTGCTGGGTCAGATTATAGTTCTGTTTTTAGCTCTTTGAAGAATGATCACACTGTTTTCCACAATGGTTGAACCAATTTACACTCCTACTAACAGTAAGTGCCCCTTTTCTCTTCAACATTTCCAGCATCTGCTATTTTTTGACTTTTTAATAATAGCCATTCTGATTGGTGTGAGGTGATACCTTATGGTTTTTATTTGCATTTCTCTAATGATCAGTAATATGCAGGCCTTTTTTTCATATGCTTGCTGGCTGCATGTATGTCTTGTTTTGAAAAGTGTATGTTCCTGTTCTTTGTCCACTTTTTAATGAAGTTGTTTGTTTTTCTCTTGTAAATTTATGTAAGTTCCTTATAGATGCTGGATATTAGACCTTTGACAGATTCATAGTTTGAATGAAATTTCTCCCATTCTGTAGGTTGTCTGTTTACTCTGTTGATAGTTTCTTTGGCTGCACAGAGCATTACATTTAATTAGATCCCATTTGTCAATTTTTGCTTTTGTTACCATTGCTTTTAGTGTCCTTGCCATGAAATTTTTGCCTGTTTTTATGTTCAGGACAGTATTGTCTAGGTTGTCTTCTGGGGTTTATACACTTTTGAGTTTTATATTTAAGTCTTTAATTGTAACAAAGTTGATTTTTTTACATGGTGTAAGGAAGGGTCCAGTTACAATCTTCTGCATGTAGCTAGCCAATTATCCCAGCACCATTTACTGAATAGGGAGTCTTTTCCCCATTGCTTGTTTTTGTCAGCTTTGCAGAAGATCAGATAGTCATAGATATGCGGCCTTATTTCTGTGTTCTGTATTCTGTTTTGTTTAGCCTATGTGCCTGTTTTTGTACCAGAACCATGCTGTTTTCAGTACTGCAGCCTTATAGTATAGTTTGAAAGTCAGGCAACATTATGCTTCCAGTTTTAATCTTTTTGCTTAGGATTTCCATGGTTTGGGGTCTTTTTCTTTTTTTTGGTTCCATATGAATTTTAAAATAGTGTTTTCTAGCTCTGTGAAAAATACTGTTGGCAGTTTGATAGAAATAGCATCAACTCTGTAAATTGCTTTGGGTGACATAACCATTTTAATGATATTGATTCTTTCCATGAACATGGGATGTTTTTCCAATTATTTATGTCTTCTCTCATTTCTTTGAGGAGCGTTTTGTAATTCTCCTTGTAGAAATCTTTCACCTCCTTGGTTAGCCATCTTCCTAGATATTTTATTCATTTTGTTTCAGTTGTGAATGGAATTGCCTTTATGATTTGGCTCAACATTTGGCTATCATTGGTGTATAGGAATGTTAGTAATTTTTTGGCACAGATTTTGTGTCCAGCAACTTTGCTGAAGTTTTTTCTTGGGCCAAAACTATGGGGTTCTCTAGATACAAAATCATGTCATCTGCAAACAGACATAGTTTGGCTTCCTCAGTTCCTGTTTGTATATCCTTTATTTCTTTCTCCCAATAGATGCAAAAAAGTATTTCGATAAAATTCAAAACCTCTCCATTTTAAAAACTGTCAATAAACTAGATATTGAAGGAACATACCTCAAAATAATAAAAGTGTTCTATGACAAACCCACAGCCAACATGATACTGAATGAACAAAAGCTGGATACTACATTCCCCTTAAAAACCAGAACAAGACAAGGATGCCCTCTCTCACCACTTCTATTCAGCATACTATGGATTTTATTAATGCCAGTTTAAAATATATTAGTATAATCAAATATATTCTCTTTCTAGGGGTAATAAATATTATACATCAGATTAATCTAATTTTGAATTACATTTGCATACATAGAAGAAATACCACTTTCTCTTGATGTATCATGCTATTCAAATAGTACTTGGGTTAATATGATACTAATTTATTCCAGATGTTTATATTAATATTCATAGATGAAAGTGATCTGAATTATATTGTGCTTTCCTTTCCAGAAGGCAGTATCAGAGTCTTTATGTCAGCATTATATAAAACATTGGAAAACTTTCTACACGTATATAAATGTGTTAGGAAGGTCAATGTAACCAGCTTCGTGAACAGATGTAGACATATGAAATCCTAACAATATTTCAGACTAAAGAGCAATATTTTTATCTCTTCCAGTAGCCAGTTTTCTGGAATATTGTGGCTCTATTTTGATGAATGAAGGGGTAACAGAATGATTAAAATATACATATGTGTAGGGAATTGGGGAGGGATAACATGGGCAGAAATGCCAGATGTAGGTGATGGGGATGGAGGCAGCAAACCACATTGCCATGAATGTACCTATGCAACAAACCTGCATGTTCTTCACATTTACCTCAGAACCTAAAGTGCAATAAAATATATATTAAATATACATACATATATATATATATATATACACACACACACACACACACATATGTGTAAATGAATGAATGGGTTACATTGAAGAAAAATAATTAATGACAGACACTAATAGTACTCTTTCAGACACACATAAGTTTTGAAACTTGTTTTAATATTACTTGATGAAAATATATAAGAAAGAATATGTGTACGTGAGCCATATGCTTTAAAGATACCTTTGATATTTAACAGAATGTGATGTTCAAAAAAAGAGGACTGCTAGATCAGACTGCTAGATCACATTGTAATAAACACTTCATTTCTGTTTTTTGTTTGTTTGTTTTTTTTTTTTTTAAGGGGATAAAAGATGGAAACAAAATAAGACAGGCCCTGGACCCATTTAGCAAACTTATGGAGGTTAGACTGGGGAAACTCAAGTGATGAGAAAATGAAACAGCTATTGCTCCCTGGGGCAATGTTACATAACAACTTTTTCTAGCTTCCAAAAGCAGATCTAGAATATATCTTTAACTAATGCATCTGGAACTGGCAAGTTACTACCTAACGAGGCATAAGCTATGTGGGCTGGAAGGAGATAATCCCATGAAGGTGCAGACAACCGGGAGGAGGACCCAGTGTTCTTAGTGGCCCCCAAGACTCTTTCCTTTTTATTTTTTTTTAAGAAAGAAAGAAAAAGAAAAAAAGAAGAAAGAAAGAGAGAAAGAAAGAAAAAAAAGAATGAAAGAGAGAAAGAAAGAGGAAGAGAAAGAGAGAGATTTTTTTTTTTTTGAAAGAAAGAGAAAGAGAAAGGGGGAGAGAGAACAGGAGTCTTGCTCTATTGCCCAGGCTGGAATGCAATCTAAAAATAGGTATTAAAAACCTCTTAAATGTCGATAATTGTGCTTAACAGCAGAGACAGGAAGGAATAAGGGAAGAAAATAACAAACAAACAGCGAACCAATATTTCATTTAAGTCTGTGAAATGCTATGCAAATGCTGAAGAGTGATTTACTTGCAATTATGTGGTCACTTTCCAAATAGGTGTAATATGATACTGAGAAAAATGTATGTTCTGTGGACCTGGGGTGAAGAATTATATAAATATTCACTGAGTTTACTTGTTCCAGGTCTGAGTTCAAATCACAGATATCCCTGTTAATTTTCTATCTCGTTGATCTGTTGAATATTAACAATGTGGTGTCAAAGTCTTCTGCTATTATTGTGCGGGAGTCCAAGTCTCTTTATAAGTCATTAAGAATTTGTCTTATGTATCTGGGTGTTCCTATATTGGGTGCATATATATTTATGATCATTGACTCCTGTTGTTGCATTGATCCTTTTACTGATATGTAATGTCCTTCTTTGTTTCTTTTAGTCTTTGTTACTATTAAAGTCTATTTTGTCAGAGACAAAAGTTACAACTCCTGTTTTCTTTCTTTCTTTTTNTTTTTTTTTGCTCTGCATTTGATTGGTAAGTCTTCCACCAACCCTTTGTTTTGAGTCTTTGTATGTCTTTGCTTATGAAATGGATCTGGATGATCTGATGGGTTTTGACTTTTTATTCAATTTGCCTGTCTGTGTCTTTGATTGGGGCATTTAATCCATTTAAATTTAGGATTAATATTGATATTTGTGAGTTTAATGTTGTCGTTTAATGCTAGCTAGCTATTTTGCCCATTAGCTGATATAGATTCTTCATTATGGAGATACTCTTTACCTTTTGGTAAGTTTTTGGGATGACTAATACTGGTTATTCCTTTCTGTATATAGTGCTTCTTTCAGAAGCTCTTGCAAAGCAGGCCTGGTGGTGATTAAATCTCTGAGTGCTTGCTTGTTTGCAAAAAATTTTATTTTTCCTTCATTTATGAAGCTCAATTTCGCTGGATATGAGATTCTGGGTTGAAAATTCTTTTCTTTGAGGATATTGAATATTGACCCCCATTCTCTTCTAGTTTGTAGGGTTTCAGCTGAGAGATCTGCTGTGAGTCTGATAAGCGCTTCCCTTTATGTGTAACCTGACCTTTCTCTCTAGCTGCCCTTAGAATTTTCTCCTTTATTTCAACCCTGGTGAATCTAACAATTATGTGTCTTGTGGTTGCTCTACTTGATGAATATCTTTGTGGTGTTCTCTGTATTACCTGAAGTTGAGTATTTTCCTGACTTACTAGGTTAGGAAAGTTCTCCTGATAATATCCTGAAGAATATTTTCCAGCTTGGATTCATTCTCTTCATGACATTCAGACACACCTATCAAATGTAAATTAGGTCTTTTCACATAGTCCCATATTTATTGGAGACTATGCTCATTCCTTTTTGCTCTTTCTTCTCTAATCTTGTCTTCTCCTTTCATTTCATTAAGTTGGTCTTCAACCTCTGATATCCTTTCTTCTGCTTGATCAATTCGACTGTTAAAACCTGTGCATACTTCGCGGAGTTGTCGTATTGTATGCTTCAGTTCCATTAATTCACTTATATTCCTCTCTAGATTGTCTATTCTCGTTAGGATTTCGTCAAACCTTTTTTCAAGGTTCTTAGTTTCTTTAAATTGGGCTAGAACATGTTCTTTTAACTCACAGGAGTTTCTTATTATCCACTTTCTGAATTCTAAATCTGTTAATGGAACGCACTCATTCTCCATCAGGCCTTGTTCCCTTTTTGATGGGGAACTGTGATCCCCTGTAGAGGGAGAGGCATTCTGATTTTGGATATTCTCAGCCTTTTTATGCTGGTTTCTTCCCATCATTGTAAATTTATCCACCTGTCGTCTTTGTAATTACCGGCTTTCAAATTAGGTCTCTGAGTGGGCGTCCAACTTGTTGATTCCCAGTGCCAGAATCTGAGCAACCCACTGCGCTGGCCAAAACAGCAGTGTTAAGATTCGTGGTGGTTTTCTGCCAGGGAACCTCCGGTCTGGCTTCTCTCTTGAGTCCCTTTTTCAATCAGCTGAATGGGTGACTCTGCCTTCCCGGAGCTCCAAACATCGAGCCAAAGGGGACCCAGTCCCATTTACTCTGCACTAAGAACTGCAGTGCCAGCCACAAGAGTCATGCTGGCGACCTGTGGGGCTCCTCTGCTGGGAATCTCCTGGTCCGTGAGCAACAAAAATTTGTCTGAAAGTGTGGCATCCTCTCATTCTCTGTGCTTTCACTGGGAGCTACAATCCTGAGCTGCTAGTAATCAGCCGTCTTGGATCTCTCTCCCATTTCTGTTTTTATGTAGAAATCAGTACTCTTATAGAATAAATTCTGAAATTATATTGTAAGATAAATCCACAAAAATAAAAACCATTTTAAGCACAAAATAAAAGATTTAGTTAATATTTAGTGTTATTTAATATTTTTAAATTATCTTTCTACAGGTATTTATAAGTAAAATTTTGCTTTTCATGGAATATTGGTTTCAATACTTAGAATGTTCTTCATAAGGTATAGGGAAAAATAAGCATTACACTAAATATTTCTTCCCATATAATTAAAGTTTAAAAACAAAATATTAAATGGCTAAAAGGTTTTCCATTAATACAATTATTAGTTTTGTTTTTGTTTCTGTTTGAGATGGAGTTTCACTCTTGTTGCCCAGGCTGAAGTGCAACGGCGCAATCTCTGTTCACTGCAACCTCTGCCTCCCAAGTTCAAGAGATGCTCCTGCCTCAGCCTTCCAAGTAGCTGGGATTACAGGCACCCACCACTATGCCTGGCTAATTTTTTTGTTTATTTGTTTTGTATTTTTAGTAGAGATAGGGTTTGGCCATGTTGGCCAGGCTGGTCTCGAACTCCTGGCCTCAAGTGATCAGCCCACGTTGGCCTCCCAAAGAGCTGGGATTACAAGTGTGAGCTACTGCACTTAGCCAACAAAATTATTACTTTAAAAAGTTTACGAATATGTATAAGTACAGACTGAATATTCTTTATCTGAAACGTTGGGACAAGAAGTATTTGGGATTTGGGATATTTTTGGATTTTGGAATATTTGCATACATATAATAAAATATCTTAGAAAAAAAACACAAGCCTAAACACAAAATTTATTTGGAAATTTTATACAATTTTAAAATATTTTTATGCATAAAACAACGTCTACAGTGTGTTTTAACATGAGGTCAGGTGTGGAATTTTCTTCTTGTGGTATGATGTCAGAGCTCAAAAAGTTGCAGATTTTAGATAATTTCAAATTTCAAATTTGTGAATTAGTGATGATCAGCTGGTGTATCAAATGTCTATCATTTAAAAAGTTAAAATTCATAATAAAGAAGTCAGAATGTATAACCATAAAAAGGAGAAAAATCAATTATTTAAAATTGATCCACAACTAGAATAAATTATAACATTAGAAAGAACATACATTCATACATATTCTTTATATATTCAGTAAACTAGAGAAAGACTGAGAAGTAGAGCTATAGAAGATTTATAAAGACATCCAGATTGACTCAGGAATCTTAGCATGTTTGAGATGGAAAATTTGATTAACCATTTTAAGCACAAAATAAAAGACTAAGTTAATATTTAGATTAACACTAGCCTATATTGCAGAAGCAAAGATTATGAGGAGACATAAAAAATACTCAAAATGAACAATACAGAGGAAAAAAATGTATGTCTATTGGAAAACATTAATAATATCCTGAAGGATAAGGCATAGGCAAATTGTTTTTTCTAATTTTAACTAAAATTAGGGCTCCATAAATCTAAAACTTTCCAAGAAATTGTAAACAATCACAAAAGCTAAGGAAAAATGCACAGTGATAACTAAACTGTTTAGATAAAGAGAAAATAATAAAAGAAAAGTCTTAAAAACACCCACAGAAAAGAGGTACATTATTTTAAGAGAAACAGAAAATAGTGACAAGTGATTTCTTAGAAAAAAAAATTCAAACTAGAAAACTTTGGATCATTTTTAAAATAGTGAAAGAAAATATACATGTCTACCTAGAAAACTAAACCCAGTGAAAACATCTTTTAAAAATACAGGTGAAATACAGACTTATTTAGATATATAAAAACAGAAATAATGTATCATCAGCCAAATCAACTACAAGAAATATGAAAGAAAATCCTTCTTGCAGAAAGAAAACAATGACAGATGATGATCTGAATCTACATAAAGTAATGAAGAGCATGTGAAATGGTATCTGGGCAAATACATACAAAATAGTATTTCTATTTATTATTTATGTTTAAAATAATTTCAAGTGGGTAGAAATTGCAAGACGTACCCCACCACCATAAGAAACCTATGCTGGGAAATTTGTTTCACTCTGAGGAACTTCATCAATCCCCTTTATGGGTCAGGGAAAGGAAGGCAGGGTGGAGAAGGCACTAGTCAAGGAGTTGTTTCCTTCCACAATAAACATTTCAGCAGGAAAGCCTATTATTCCCAACATCTATGAGATATCCCACCCAATGCTGGCTTAGACAGTCAGTCCAGCAGCAACAAAAACAAGCAAGCAGATCAAAATAACAATGAAAAAGTCATGATAATTAAAATTTCATTGGAACAAGAGTCCACGAATATAGGCCAATATATGTGTGACAATCTTAAATAAAGTGAGTGCCTGCTAAACAAAGTATTTAAATAGGTCTTAGAGTCTACCAATATAAAAACTAAATGGTCTAAGATACTATTGAAAAGTGCATATCATAAATAAAACTAAGAAAATCACAATATGAAAGAGAAAAGATGATTAATGCCAACACCAGGATGAATCAAATGTTTGAATTACCTAATGGAAATTTCAAAGCAGCCATTATAAAAATACTTTGTCAATTACACATTATCATGAAACAAAATACAAAAAATATAAAATGTGAGCAAAAAAAAGTAAATTATATAAAAGAATCAAATGCAAATTATGGGACTTAGAATCACAAATAACAAATAATTTTTAGAAATTTGCTGGGCAAATTTAATACTGAGTAGAGAAAACAGGATAGAAACAGTAAAGTTAAGGGTAGATGAACATAGACAATACAAACTGAACAACAGAGAAAGTGGACTAAAAATAATGAAAGAAGTCCAAGGATTTGTAGCACTGTAACACAAGATCAAGTTCCATTAGTATAAAAATTGCAGAACAGGGAAAAAGAGTGGGTTTGAAAGAGTGTTTAAAGAAACATGGCTGGAAGAATTCCAAATTGGCAAAAACCATAAATGTGCATATTTAAAGACTCCAACATAACCTTCTGTGCAGATCTCAAACATAAACTTCATAAGCCCATTCCAAGATCAATTGTAATCCAACTCCTGAAAACTAGAGGGAAAAAAACCCAATTATCAAAGTAGCCAGAAAGAAATGACACATTGTCCACAGGATAATATCAATTTGAATGATAGCAGATGAGGGATGGATGTGGCTATCAAAATGCAAGAAGGAGGATCTTTAGCATCTTGCCTGTGTTAATGGGTGTACAAACCTCCACGTGATAACATGGTACAGAAATACACACACACACACACACACACACACGTAAATGTAATCTGAATAAATCAAAGGAAGTGGATACTATCATTGTCAAAACATTTTTATAATACTAAACTATAGATTTTCAAAATGTTACTACTGTAGCAATTGGGTAAATGATACACAGGATCTCTTAACTGCATGTAAATTTATATATGAAACAAGAAACTGAAAATTTTTGCATATTAATGTATCTATTAAAACCAACAGTTATTAAAACATTTATTACAAAAAATACCATTTTAAAAATTCAGGATAAGATAGCTACAAGAATTAACTTTGATTTTTAAAAATCAAAAATTGCATTATTTTTAAAGATAATTACTAATTTGTTGACCTCGTGAACATAGGTCAATGACATACTACCAAATGGAATCCAGTACAATATAAAAAGGATAATGCATCATGCTCTAATATGACTTATTCTTCAAATGGAGAGCTGGTTTAATATTAGAACAGTAGTCAATATAATTTGTTGCATAAAGATTATGTCAATCAATTTAAGAAATAATTGGCAAATATCAACAATCATTCATGATACAGGAAATAAAAATTCTAACCAAATTAGTAGTAGAAAAGAAGTTGTTCAAACTGAGGAAGAAATGTTTTTTTTAAAAACTTACAGTAAGTGTTAAAATTGAGGTGACTTGTTCCAATACACTAAGGGTGTGTCTGGAGATTCATTTGATAAAGAGATCATTGGTGTGACACATGGGCTTAACCAACCACTTCAAGTTAAACCAGAAATAGAAATGAGATTATAGCAGAGACACTGCCAATTTAAATGAAAGGAGATAGAAGAAAAAGGAGAGGAAATGAAGGAAGATGGTCAGATTCTCCAGGAGGGGACCATGGTGCTATTCAGTGGAGAGTGAGCACTATTCCTCAGGAAAAAGAAAGAAGAAAACAATCGGAGGGGGAGGATCCGAGATGGCTGTTTAGGAACAGCTCAGGTTTGCAGCTCCCAGTGAAAGTGCAGAGGGTGAGTGGACGCAGCATTTTTACTGCCCACAGACTAGGAAATTCCCAGGCAGAAGAACTCCACAGGTCACCAGCGCGGCTGTGCTGCCCGGCGCCACTGCTGTGCCCAGCGCGGCTGCTTTGTCGGCGCCCCGGAGCAGTGGTTCTCTGTACAAAATACACTGGTCCAGGTGCCCTTTTGGCTGGTGATTGGAGCCACGGGAAGTTGCCCATTCGTCTGTTTAAA